>NW_027459102.1:0-319094 GCF_050624435.1 Tenrec ecaudatus | reverse complement strand
CCTAGGGCGCCCCAGGTTGGGGCTCCCAAACCTATGGGCTGGGGCGCCCCAGGCTCGGGTTCCTTAAGCCTAAGGGCTGGGGCGCCCCAGGCCTCGGGTTCCTTAAGCCTGAGGGCTGGGGCGCCCCAGGCATGAGGCTCCCTAAGCCTAAGGGCTGGGGCGTCCCAGGCCTGGGTTTCCTTAATCCTAAGGTCTGGGGAGCCCCAGGTATGAGGCTCCCTAAGCCTAAGAGCTGGGGCGCCCTAGGCCTGGGGCTCCCTAACTCTAAGGGCTGGGGCAACCAAGACCTGGGGCTCCCTAAGCCTAAGAGCTGGGGAGTCCCAGGCCGGGGCTCCCAAAGCCTAAGGGCTGGGGCGCCCCAGGCCTGGGGCTCCATAAGCCTAAGGGTGGGTCTCCCCAAGCCTGGCGCTCCCTAAGCCTAAATGCTGTGGCGCCCAAGGCCTGGGGCTCCCTAAGCCTAAGTTCTGGGGCGCCCCAGACCAGGTGCGCCCTAAGCCTAAGGGCTGGGGCATCCCAGGCCTAGGGCTCCCTAAGCCTAAGTGCTGGGGGGCCCTAGGCATGGGGCTCCCTAAGCCTAAGGGCTGGGAAGCCCCAGGCCTGGGGGTCCCAAAGCCTAAGTGCGGGGGCGCCCCTGGCCAGGTTCTCCCTAAGCCTAAGGGCTGGGGCGCCCCAGGCCTAGGGTTCCTTAAGCCTAAGGGCTGGGGCGCCCCAGGCATGAGGCTCCCAAAGCCTAAGGGCTGGGGCGTCCCAGGCCTGGGGTTCCTTAATCCTAAGGTCTGGGGAGCCCCAGGTATGAGGCTCCCTAAGCCTAAGTGCTGGGGCGCCCTAGGACTGGGGCTCCCTAACTCTAAGGGCTGGGGCGCCCAAGACCTGGGGCTCCCTAAGCCTAAGAGCTGGGGAGTCCCAGGCCGTGGCTCCCAAAGCCTAAGGGCTGGGGCGCCCCAGGCCTGGGGCTCCATAAGCCTAAGGGTGGGTCGCCCCAGGCCTGGCGCTCCCTAAGCCTAAATGCTGTGGCGCCCCAGGACTGGGGCTCCCTAAGCCTAAGTTCTGGGGCGCCCCAGACCAGGTGCGCCCTAAGCCTAAGGGCTGGGGCGTCCCAGGCCTAGGGCTCTCTAAGCCTAAAGCCTGGGGTGCCCCAGGCCCGGTGCTCCCTAACCCTAAGGGCTGGAGCGCCCCAGGCCTGGGGCTCCCTAAGCCTAAGGGCTGGGGCGCCCCAGGCCTAGGGCTCCCTAAGCCTATGGCCTGGGACGCCCCAGGCCCAGGGCTCCCTAAGCCTAATGGCTGGAGCACCCAAGGCCTGCGGCTCCCAAAGCCTAAGGGCTGGGGCACCCCAGAACTGGGGTTCCCTAAGCCTTAGGGCAGGGGCGTCCCAGACCTGGGGCTACCTAAGCCTAAGGGCAGGGGAGCCCCAGGCCTGGGGCTACCTAAGCTTAAGGGCAGTGTGCCCCAGGCCTGGGGGTCTCTAATCCTAATGGCTGGGGCACCCCAGGCCTGGGGCTCCCTAAGCCTAAGTGCAGGGGCGCCCCAGGCCTGCGGCTCCCTAATCCTAAGGGCTGGGGCGCCCCAGGCCGTGGGCTCCCAAAGCCTGAGGGCTGGGAGGCCCCATGCGTGGAGCTCCCTAAGCCTAAGGGCTGGGAAGCCCCAGGCCTGGGGCTCCCAAAGCCTAAGTGCAGGGGCGCCCCTGGCCAGGTTCTCCCTAATCCTAAGGGCTGGGGCGCCTTAGGCCTGGGGCTCCCTAACTCTAAGGGCTGGGTTGCCCCAGGCCTGGGGCTCCCTAAGCCTAAGGGCTGGGGCTCCCCAGGACTAGGGCTCCCTAAGCCTAAGTCCTGGAGCGCCCCAGGCCAGGGGCTCCCTAAGCCTAATTGCTGGAGCGCCCCAGGCCTGCGGCTCCCAAAGCCTAAGGGCTGGGGCGCCCCAGGCCTGCGGCTCCCAAAGCCTAAGGGCTGGGGCGCCCCAGGCCTGCGGCTCCCAAAGCCTAAGGGCTGGGGGGTCCCAGGCCTGGGGCTACCTTAGCCTAAGCGCAGGGGCGCCCCAGGCCTGGGGGTCCCTAATCCTAATGGCTGGGGCACCCCAGGCCTGGGCTTCCCTAAGCCTAAGTGCAGGGGCACCCCTGGCCAGTTTCTCCCTAAGCCTAAGGGCTGGGGCTCCCCAGGCATGAGGCTCCCTAAGCCTAAGGGCTGGACGTCCTAGGCCTGGGGCTCCCTAACTCTAAGGGCTTAGGCGCCCAAGGCCTGGGGCTCCCTAAGCCTAAGTCCTAGGGCGCCCCAGGTTGGGGCTCCCTAAGCCTAAGGGCTGGGGCGTCCCAGGCCAGGGCTCCCAAACCTACGGGCTGGGGCGCCCCAGGCCTGGGGCTCCCAAATCCTAAGGACTGGGGCGCCCCAGCCCTGTGGCTTCCTAAGCTTAAGGGTTGTGGCGCAAAAGGCCTAGGGCTACCTAAGCCTAAAACTTTGGCTCCCCACCTGGGGCTCCCTAAGCCTAAGGGCTGGGGCGTCCTAGGCTGGGCCTCTCAAAGCCTAAGGGCTGGGGCGCCCCAGGCCTGGGGCTCCCTAAGCCTATAGGTTGGGTCTCCCCAGGCCCTGGGGCTCCCTAAGCCTAAGTGCAGGGGCGCCCCAGGCCTGCGGCTCCCTAAGGCTAAGGGCTGGGGCGCCCCAGGGCTGGGAGGCCCCATTCGTGGAGCTCCCTAAGCCTAAGGGATGGGAAGCCCCAGGCCTGGGGCTCCCAAAGCCTAAGTGCTGGGGTGCCCCTGGCCAGGTTCTCCCTAATCCTAAGGGCTGGGGCGCCCTAGGCCTGGGGCTCCCAAACTATAAGGGCTGGGTCGCCCCAGGCCTGGGGCTCCCTAAACCTAAGGGCTGGGGCGTCCCAGGCCTGGGGCTACCTAAGCCTAAGCGCAGGGGTGCCCCAGGCCTGGGGGTCCCTAATCCTAATGGCTGGGGCACCCCAGGCCTGGGCTTCCCTAAGCCTAAATGCAGGGGCACCCCTGGCCAGTTTCTCCCTAAGCCTAAGGGCTGGGGCTCCCCAGGCATGAGGCTCCCTAAGCCTAAGGGCTGGGCACCCTAGGCCTGGGGCTCCCTAAATCTAAGGGCTTAGGCGCCCAAGGCCTGGGGCTCCCTAAGCCTAAGTCCTAGGGCGCCCCAGGTTGGGGCTCCCTAAGCCTAAGGGCTGGGGCATCCCAGGCCGGGACTCCCAAACCTACGGGCTGGGGCGCCCCAGGCCACGGGTTCCTTAAGCCTAAGGGCTGGGGCGCCGAAGGCCTCGGGTTCCTTAAGCCTAAGGGCTGGGGCGCCCCAGGCATGAGGCTCCCTAAGCCTAAGGGCTGGGGCATCCCAGGCCTGGGGTTCCTTAATCCTAAGGGCTGGGGAGCCCCAGGTATGAGGCTCCCTAAGCCTAAGGGCTGCGGCGCCCTAGGCCTGGGGCTCCCTAACTCTAAGTTCTGGGGCGCCCAAGACCTGGGGCTCCCTAAGCCTAAGAGCTGGGGAGTCACAGGCCGGGGCTCCCAAAGCCTAAGGACTGGAGCACCCCAGGCCTGGGGCTCCCTAAGCATAAGAGTGTGTCGCCCCAGGCCTGGCGCTCCCTAAGCCTAAGTACAGGGGCGCCCCTGGCCAGATTCTCCCTAATCCTAATGGCTGGGGCGCCCTAGGTCTGGGGCTCCCTAACGCTAAGGGCTGGGACTCCCAAGGGCTAGGGCTCCCTAAGCCTAAGTCCAGGAGCGCCCCAGGCCAGGGGCTCCCTAAGCCTAATTGCTGGAGCGCCCCAGGCCTGCGGCTCCCAAAGCCTAAGGGCTGGGGCGCCCCAGGCCTTGGGCTCCCACAGCCTAAGGGCTGGGGCGCCCCAGGCCTGGAGCTCCCTAAGCCTAAGGGCTGGGGCGTCCCAGGCCTGGGGCTACCTAAGCCTAAGCGCAGGGGCGCCCCAGGCCTGGGGGTCCCTAATCCTAATGGCTGGGGCACCCCAGGCCTGGGCTTCCCTAAGCCTAAGTGCAGGGGCACCCCTGGCCAGTTTCTCCCTAAGCCTAAGGGCTGGGGCTCCCCAGGCATGAGGCTCCCTAAGCCTAATGGCTGGGCGCCCTAGGCCTGGGGCTCCCTAACTCTAAGGGCTGGGGCGCCCCAGGCATGAGGCTCCCTAAGCCTAAGGGCTGGGGCGTCCCAGGCCTCGGGTTCCTTAATCCTAAGGGCTGGGGAGCCCCAGGTATGAGGCTCCCTAAGCCTAAGGGCTGGGGCGCCCTAGGCCTGGGGCTCCCTAACTCTAAGTTCTGGGGCGCCCAAGACCTGGGGCTCCATAAGCCTAAGAGCTGGGGAGTCCCAGGCCGGGGCTCCCAAAGCCTAAGGGCTGGAGCGACCCAGGCCTGGGGCTCCCTAAGCATAAGAGTGTGTCGCCCCAGGCCTGGCGCTCCCTAAGCCTAAATGCTTTGGCGCCCCAGGCCTGGGGCTCCCTAAGCCTAAGTTCTGGGGCGCCCCAGACCAGGTGCGCCCTAAGCCTAAGGGCTGGGGCGTCCCAGGCCTAGGGCTCCCTAATCCTAAGGGCTGGGGGGCCCTAGGCGTGGGGCTCACTAAGCTTAAGCCTGGGAAGCCCCAGGCCTAGGGATCCCAAAGCCTAAGTGCTGGGGCGCCCCTGGCCAGGTTCTCCCTGAGCCTAAGGGCTGGGGCGCCCCAGGCCTGGGGTTCCTTAAGCCTAAGGGCTGGGTCGCCCCAGGCATGAGGCTCCCTAAGTCTAAGGGCTGGGGTGTCCCAGGCCTGGGGTTCCTTAATCCTAAGGTCTGGGGAGCCCCAGGTATGAGGCTCCCTAAGTCTAAGGGCTGGGGCGCCCTAGTCCTGGGGCTCCCTAACTCTAAGGGCTGGGGCGCCCAAGACCTGGGGCTCCCTAAGCCTAATAGCTGGGGAGTCCCAGGCCGGGGCTCCCAAAGCCTAAGGGCTGGGGCGCCCCAGGCCTGGGGCTCCATAAGCCTAAGGGTGTGTCGCCCCAGGCCTGGCGCTCCCTAAGCCTAAATGCTGTGGCGCCCCAGGCCTGGGGCTCCCTAAGCCTACGTTCTGGGGCGCACCAGACCAGGTGAGCCCTAAGCCTAAGGACTGGGGCATCCCAGGCCTAGGGCTCCCTAAGCCTAAGGGCTGGGGGGCCCTAGGCATGGGGCTCCCTAAGCCTTAGTGCTGGGGCGCCGCTGGCCAGGTTCTCCCTATGCCTAAGGGCTGGGACGCCCCAGGCCTAGGGTTCCTTAAGCCTAAGGGCTGGGGCGCCCCAGGCATGAGGCTCCCTAAGTCAAAGGGCTGGGGCGTCCCAGGCCTGGGGTTCCTTAATACTAAGGTCTGGGGAGCCCCAGGTATGATGCTCCCTAAGCCTAAGGGCTGGGGCGCCCTAGGCCTGGGGCTCCCTAAGCCTAAGAGCTGGGGAGTCCCAGGCCGGGGCTCCCAAAGCCTAAGACCTGGGGCGCCCCAGGCCTGGGGCTCCATAAGCCAAGGGTGGGTCGCCCCAGGCCTGGCGCTCCCTAAGCCTAAATGCTGTGGCGCCCCAGGACTGGGGCTCCCTATGCCTAAGTTATGGGGCGCCCCAGACCAGGTGCGCCCTAAGCCTAAGGGCTGGGGCGTCCCAGGCCTAGGGCTCCCTAAGCCTAAGGCTTGGGGCGCCCCAGGCCCGGTGCTCCCTAACCCTAAGGCTGGAGCGCCCCAGGCCTGCGGCTCCCAAAGCCTAAGGGCTGGGGCGCCCCAGGCCTGGGGCTCCCTAAGCCTATGGCCTGGGGCGCCCCAGGCCCAGGGCTGCCTAAGCCTAATGGCTGGAGCGCCCCAGGCCTGCGGCTCCAAAAGCCTAAGGGCTGGGGCGACCCAGACCTGGGGTTCCCTAAGCCTTAGGGCTGGGGCGTCCCAGACCTGGGGCTACCTAAGCCTAAGGGCAGGGGCGCCCCAGGCCTGGGGCTACCTAAGCCTAAGGGCAGTTGTGCCCCAGGCCTGGGGGTCTCTAATCCTAATGGCTGGGGCACCCCAGGACTGGGGCTCCCTAAGCCTAAGTGCAGGGGCGCCCCCGCCTGCGGCTCCCTAATCCTAAGGGCTGGGGCGCCCCAGGCCGTGGGCTCCCAAAGCCTGAGGGCTGGGAGGCCCCATGCGTGGAGCTCCCTAATCCTACGGGCTGGGGCGCCCTAGGCCTGGGGCTCCCTAACTCTAAGGGCTGGGTCGCCCCAGGCCTGGGGCTCCCTAAGCCTAAGGGATGGTGCTTCCCAGGACTAGGGCTCCCTAAGCCTAAGTCCTGGAGCGCCCCAGGCCAGGGGCTCCTTAAGCCTAATTGCTGGAGCGCCCCAGGCTTGCGGCTCCCAAAGCCTAAGGGCTGGGGCGCCCCAGGCCTTGGGCTCCCTAAGCCTAAGGGCTGGGGCGCCCCAGGCCTGGGGCTCCCTAAGCCTAAGGGCTGGGGCGTCCCAGGCCTGGGGCTACCTAAGCCTAAGCGCAGGAGCGCCCCAGGCCTGGGGGTCCCTAATCCTAATGGCTGGGGCACCCCAGGCCTGGGCTTCCCTAAGCCTAAGTGCAGGTGCACCCCTGGCCAGTTTCTCCCTAACCTAAGGGCTGGGGCTCCCCAGGCATGAGGCTCCCTAAGCCTAAGGGCTTGGCGCCCTAGGCCTGGGGATCCCTAACTCTAAGGGCTTAGGCGCCTAAGGCTTGGGGCTCCCTAAGCCTAAGTCCTAGGGCGCACCAAGTTGGGGCTCCCTAAGCCTAAGGGCTGGGGCGTCCCAGGCCGGGGCTCCCAAACCTATGGGCTGGGGAGCCCCAGGCCTGGGGCTCCCAAATCCTAAGGACTGGGGCGCCCCAGCCCTGTGGCTTCCTAAGCTTAAGGGTTGAGGCGCAAAAGGCCTAGGGTTACCTAAGCCTAAAACTTTGGCTCCCAACCTGGGGCTCCCTAATCCTAAGGGCTGGGGCGCCCTAGGCTTGGGGCTCCCTAACTATAAGGGCTGGGTCGCCCCAGGCCTGGGGCTCCCTAAACCTAAGGGCTGGGACGTCCCAGGCCTGGTGCTACCTAAGCCTAAGCGCAGGGGCGCCACAGGCCTGGGGGTCCCTAATCCTAATGGCTGGGGCACCCCAGGCCTTGGCTTCCCTAAGCCTAAGTGCAGGGGCACCCCTGGCCAGTTTCTCCCTAAGCCTAAGGGCTGGGGCTCCCCAGGCATGAGGCTCCCTAAGCCTAAGGGCTGGGCGCCCTAGGCCTTGGGCTCCCTAACTCTAAGGGCTTAGGCGCCCAAGGCCTGGGGCTCCCTAAGCCTAAGTCCTAGGGCGCCCCAGGTTGGGGCTCCCAAACCTATGGGCTGGGGCTCCCCAGGCCTCGGGTTCCTTAAGCCTAAGGGCTGGGGCGCCCCAGGCCTCGGGTTCCTTAAGCCTAAGGGCTGGGGCGCCCCAGGCATGAGGCTCCCTAAGCCTAAGGGCTGGGGCGTCCCAGGCCTGGGTTTCCTTAATCCTAAGGGCTGGGGAGCCCCAGGTATGAGGCTCCCTAAGCCTAAGGGCTGGGGCGCCCTAGGCCTGGGGCTCCCTAAGCCTAAGAGCTGGGGAGTCCCAGGCCAGGGCTCCCAAAGCCTAAGGGCTGGAGCGCCCCAGGCCTGGGGCTCCCTAAGCATAAGAGTGTGTCGCCCCAGGCCTGGCGCTCCCTAAGCCTAAATGCTGTGGCGCCCCAGGCCTGGGGCTCCCTAAGCCTAAGTTCTGGGGCGCCCCAAACCAGGTGTGCCCTAAGCCTAAGGGCTGGGGCGTCCCAAGCCTAGGGCTCCCTAAGGCTAAGGGCTGGGGGGCCATAGGCGTGGGCCTCCCTAAGCCTAAGGGCTGGAAAGCCCCAGGCCTTGGGGTCCCAAAGCCTAAGTGCTGGGGCGCCCCTGGCCAGGTTTTCCCTAAGCCTAAGGGCTGGGGCACCCCAGGCCTGGGGTTCCTTAAGCATAAGGGCTGGGGCGCCCCAGGAATGAGGCTCCATAAGTCTAAGGGCTGGGGCGTCCCAGGCCTGGGGTTCCTTAATCCTAAGGTCTGGGGAGCCCCAGGTATGAGGCTCCCTAAGCCTAAGGGCTGGGGCGCCCAAGACCAGGGGCTCCCTAAGCCTAAGAGCTGGGGAGTCCCAGGCCGGGGCTCCCAAAGCCTAAGGGCTGGGGCGCCCCAGGCCTGGGGCTCCATAAGCCTAAGGGTGGGTCTCCCCAGGCCTGGCACTCCCTAAGCCTAAATGCTGTGGCGCCCCAGGCCTGCGGCTCCCAAAGCCTAAGTTCTGGGGCGCCCCAGACCAGGTGCGCCCTAAGCCTAAGGGCTGGGGCATCCCAGGCCTAGGGCTCCCTAAGCCTAAGGGCTGGGGGGCCCTAGGCATGGGGCTCCCTAAGCCTAAGGGCTGGGAAGCCCCAGGCCTGGGGGTCCCAAAGCCTAAGTGCGGGGGCGCCCCTGGCCAAGTTCTCCCTAAGCCTAAGGGCTGGGGCGCCCAGGCCTAGGGTTCCTTAAGCCTAAGGGCTGGGGCGCCCCAGGCATGAGGCTCCCAAAGCCTAAGGGCTGGGGCGTCCCAGGCCTGGGGTTCCTTAATCCTAAGGTCTGGGGAGCCCCAGGTATGAGGCTCCCTAAGCCTAAGTGCTGGGGCGCCCTAGGCCTGGGGCTCCCTAACTCTAAGGGCTGGGGCGCCCAAGACCTGGGGCTCCCTAAGCCTAAGAGCTGGGGAGTCCCAGGCCGGGGCTCCCAAAGCCTAAGGGCTGGGGCGCCCCAGGCCTGGGGCTCCATAAGCCTAAGGGTGGGTCGCCCCAGGCCTGGGGCTCCATAAGCCTAAGGGTGGGTCGCCCCAGGCCTGGCGCTCCCTAAGCCTAAATGCTGTGGCGCCCCAGGACTGGGGCTCCCTAAGCCTAAGTTCTGGGGCGCCCCAGACCAGGTGCGCCCTAAGCCTAAGGGCTGGGACGTCCCAGGCCTAGAGCTCCCTAAGCCTAAGGCCTGGGGCGCCCCAGGCCCGGTGCTCCCTAACCCTAAGGGCTGGAGCGCCCCAGGCCTGGGGCTCCCTAAGCCTAAGGGCTGGGGCGCCCCAGGCCTAGGGCTCCCTAAGCCTATGGCCTTGGACGCCCCAGGCCCAGGGCTCCCTAAGCCTAATGGCTGGAGCGCCCCAGGCCTGCGGCTCCCAAATCCTAAGAGCTGCGGCGCCCCAGACCTGGGGTTCCCTAAGCCTTAGGGCAGGGGCGTCCCAGACCTGAGGCTACCTAAGCCTAAGGGCAGGGGCGCCCCAGGCCTGGGGCTACCTAAGCCTAAGGGCAGTGTGCCCCAGGCCTGGGGGTCTCTAATCCTAATGGCTGGGGCACCCCAGGCCTGGGGCTCCCTAAGCCTAAGTGCAGGGGCGCCCCAGGCCTGCGGCTCCCTAATCCTAAGGGCTGGGGCGCCCCAGGCCGTGGGCTCCCAAAGCCTGAGGGCTGGGAGGCCCCATGCGTGGAGTTCCCTAATCCAAAGGGCTGGGGCGCCCTAGGCCTGGGGCTCCCTAACTCTAAGGGCTGGGTCGCCCCAGGCCTGGGGCTCCCTAAGCCTAAGGGCTGGGGCTCCCCAGGACTAGGGCTCCCTAAGCCTAAGTCCTGGAGCGCCCGAGGCCAGGGGCTCCCTAAGCCTAATTGCTAGAGCGCCCCAGGCCTGCGGCTCCCAAAGCCTAAGGGCTGGGGCGCCCCAGGCCTGCGGCTCCCAAAGCCTAAGGGCTGGGGCGCCCCAGGCCTGCGGCTCCCAAAGCCTAAGGGCTGGGGCCCCCCAGGCCTTGGGCTCCCACAGCCTAATGGCTGGGGCGCCCCAGGCCTGGGGCTCCCTAAGCCTAAGGGCTGGGGCGTCCCAGGCCTGGGGCTACCTAAGCCTAAGCGCAGGGGCGCCCCAGGCCTGGGGGTCCCTAATCCTAATGGCTGGGGCACCCCAGGCCTGGGCTTCCCTAAGCCTAAGTGCAGGGGCACCCCTGGCCAGTTTCTCCCTAAGCCTAAGGGCTGGGGCACCCCTGGCCAGGTTCTCCCTAAGCCTAAGGGCTGGGGCGCCCCAGGCCTGGGGTTCCTTAAGCATAAGGGCTGGGGCGCCCCAGGCATGAGGCTCCATAAGCCTAAGGCTGGGGCGTCCCAGGCCTGTGGTTCCTTAATCCTAAGGTCTGGGGAGCCCCAGGTATGAGGCTCCCTAAGCCTAAGGGCTGGGGCGCCCACGGCCTGGGGCTCCCTAACTCTAAGGGCTGGGGCACCCAAGACCTGGGGCTCCATAAGCCTAAGAGCAGTGTGCCCCAGGCCAGGGGGTCTCTAATCCTAATGGCTGGGGCACCCCAGACCTGGGGCTCCCTAAGCCTAAGTGCAGGGGCGCCCCAGGCCGTGGGCTCCCAAAGCCTGAGGGCTGGGAGGCCCCATGTGTGGAGCTCCCTAAGCCAAAGGGCTGGGAAGCCCCAGGCCTGGGGCTCCCAAAGCCTAAGTGCAGGGGCGCCCCTGGCCAGGTTCTCCCTAATCCTAAGGGCTGGGGCGCCCTAGGCCTGGGGCTCCCTAACTCTAAGGGCTGGGTCGCACCAGGCCTGCGGCTCCCTAAGCCTAAGGGCTGGGGCTCCCCAGGACTAGGGCTCCCTAAGCCTAAGTCCTGGAGCGCCCCAGGCCATGGGCTCCCTAAGCCTAATTGCTAGAGCGCCCCAGGCCTGCGGTTCCCAAAGCCTAAGGGGCTGGGGCGCCCCAGGCCTGCGGCTCCCAAAGCCTAAGGGCTGGGGCGCCCCAGGCCTTGGGCTCCCACAGCCTAATGGCTGGGGCGCCCCAGGCCTGGGGCTCCCTAAGCCTAAGGGCTGGGGCGTCCCAGGCCTGGGGCTACTTAAGCCTTAGCGCAGGGGCACCCCTGGCCAGGTTCTCCCTAAGCCTAAGTGCAGGGGCGCCCCAGGCCTGGGGTTCCCTAAACCTAAGGGCTGGTGCGCCCCTGGCCTGGGGCTCCCTAAGCATATGGGATGGGTTCCCCCAGGCCTGGGCCTCCCTAAGCCTAAGTTCTGGGGCGCCCCAGGCCAGGTGCTCCCTAAGCCTAAGGGCTGGGGCGCCCCAGGCCTAGGGCTCCCTAAGCCTATGGCCTGGGACGCCCCAGGCCCAGGGCTCTCTAAGCCTAATGGCTGGAGCGCCCCAGGCCTGCGGCTCCCAAAGCCTAAGGGCTGGGGCGCCCCAGACCTGGGGCTACCTAAGCCTAAGGGCAGTGTGCCCCAGGCCTGGGGGTCTCTAATCCTAATGGCTGGGGCACCCCAGGTCTGGGGCTCCCTAAGCCTAAGTGCAGGGGTGCCCCAGGCCTGCGGCTCCCTAATCCTAAGGGCTGGGGCGCCCCAGGCCTTGGGCTCCCAAAGCCTGAGGGCTGGGAGGCCCAATGCGTGGAGCTCCCTAAGCCTAAGGGCTGGGAAGCCCCAGGCCTGGGGCTCCCAAAGCCTAAGTGCAGGGGCGCCCCTGGCCAGGTTCTCCCTAATCCTAAGGGCTGGGGCGCCCTAGGCCAGGGGCTCCCTAACTCTAAGGGCTGGGTCGCCCCAGGCCTGGGGCTCCCTAAGCCTAAGGGCTGGGGCTCCCCAGGACTAGGGCTCCCTAAGCATAAATCCTGGAGCGCCCCAGGCCAGGGGCTCCCTAAGCCTAATTGCTGGAGCGCCCCAGGCCTGCGGCTCCCAAAGCCTAAGGGCTGGGGCGCCCCAGGCCTTGGGCTCCCACAGCCTAAGGGCTGGGGCGCCCTAGGCCTGGGGCTCCCTAAGCCTAAGGGCTGGGGCGTCCCAGGCCTGGGGCTACCTAAGCCTAAACGCAGGGGCGCCCCAGGCCTGGGGGTCCCTAATCCTAATTGCTGGGGCACCCCAGGCCTGGGCTTCCCTAAGCCTAAGTGCAGGGGCACCCCTGGCCAGTTTCTCCCTAAGCCTAAGGGCTGGGGCTCCCCAGGCATGGGGCTCCCTAAGCTTAAGGGCTGGGCGCCCTAGGCCTGGGGCTCCCTAACTCTAAGGGCTTAGGCGCCCAAGGCCTGGGGCTCCCTAAGCCTAAGTCCTAGGGCGCCCCAGGTTGGGGCTCCCTAAGCCTAAGGGCTGGGGCGTCCCAGGCCGGGGCTCCCAAACCTACGGGCTGGGGCGCCCCAGGCCTGGGGCTCCCAAATCCTAAGGACTGGGGCGCCCCAGCCCTGTGGCTTCCTAAGCTTAAGGGTTGAGGCGCAAAAGGCCTAGGGCTACCTAAGCCTAAAACTTTGGCTCCCCACCTGGGGCTCCCTAAGCCTAAGGGCTGGGGCGTCCTAGGCTGGGGCTCTCAAAGCCTAAGGGCTGGGGCGCCCTAGGCCTGGGGCTCCCTAAGCCTATAGGTTGGGTATCCCCAGGCCCTGGGGCTCCCTAAGCCTAAGTGCAGGGGCGCCCCAGGCCTGCGGCTCCCTAAGGCTAAGGGCTGGGGCGCCCCAGGCCTTGGGCTCCCAAAGCCTGAGGGCTGGGAGGCCCCATGCGTGGAGCTCCCTAAGCCTAAGGGCTGGGAAGCCCCAGGCCTGGGGCTCCCAAAGCCTAAGTGCTGGGGCGCCCCTGGCCAGGTTCTCCCTAATCCTAAGGGCTGGGGCGCCCTAGGCCTGGGGCTCCCTAACTATAAGGGCTGGGTGGCCCCAGGCCTGGGGCTCCCTAAACCTAAGGGCTGGGGCTCCCCAGGACTAGGGCTCCCTAAGCCTAAGTCCTGGAGCGCCCCAGGCCAGGGGCTCCCTAAGCCTAATGGCTGGAGCGCTCCAGGCCTGCGGCTCCCAAAGCCTAAGGGCTGGGGCGCCCCAGGCCTTGGGCTCCCACAGCCTAAGGGCTGGGCCGCCACAGCCATGGGGCTCCCTAAGCTTAAGGGCTGGGGAGCCCAAAGCCTGGGGCTCCCTAAGCCTAAAAGCTTTATCGCCCAAATTGGGGCTCCCTAAGCCTAAGTGCTGGGGCGCCCCAGGCCTGGGGTTCCCTAAACCTAAGGGCTGGTGCGCCCCTGGCCTGGGGCTCCCTAAGCATATGGGATGGGTTCCCCCAGGCCTGGGCCTCCCTAAGCCTAAGTTCTGGGGCGCCCCAGGCCAGGTGCTCCCAAAGCCTAAGGGCTGGGGCGCCCCAGGCCTAGGGCTCCCTAAGCCTATGGCCTGGGACGCCCCAGGCCCAGGGCTCTCTAAGCCTAATGGCTGGAGCGCCCCAGGCCTGCGGCTCCCAAAGCCTAAGGGCTGGGGCGCCCCAGACCTGGGGCTACCTAAGCCTAAGGGCAGTGTGCCCCAGGCCTGGGGGTCTCTAATCCTAATGGCTGGGGCACCCCAGGTCTGGGGCTCCCTAAGCCTAAGTGCAGGGGTGCCCCAGGCCTGCGGCTCCCTAATCCTAAGGGCTGGGGCGCCCCAGGCCTTGGGCTCCCAAAGCCTGAGGGCTGGGAGGCCCAATGCGTGGAGCACCCTAAGCCTAAGGGCTGGGAAGCCCCAGGCCTGGGGCTCCCAAAGCCTAAGTGCAGGGGCGCCCCTGGCCAGGTTCTCCCTAATCCTAAGGGCTGGGGCGGCCTAGGCCAGGGGCTCCCTAACTCTAAGGGCTGGGTCGCCCCAGGCCTGGGGCTCCCTAAGCCTAAGGGCTGGGGCTCCCCAGGACTAGGGCTCCCTAAGCATAAATCCTGGAGCGCCCCAGGCCAGGGGCTCCCTAAGCCTAATTGCTGGAGCGCCCCAGGCCTGCGGCTCCCAAAGCCTAAGGGCTGGGGCGCCCAAGGCCTTGGGCTCCCACAGCCTAAGGGCTGGGGCGCCCTAGGCCTGGGGCTCCCTAAGCCTAAGGGCTGGGGCGTCCCAGGCCTGGGGCTACCTAAGCCTAAACGCAGGGGCGCCCCAGGCCTGGGGGTCCCTAATCCTAATTGCTGGGGCACCCCAGGCCTGGGCTTCCCTAAGCCTAAGTGCAGGGGCACCCCTGGCCAGTTTCTCCCTAAGCCTAAGGGCTGGGGCTCCCCAGGCATGGGGCTCCCTAAGCTTAAGGGCTGGGCGCCCTAGGCCTGGGGTTCCCTAACTCTAAGGGCTTAGGCGCCCAAGGCCTGGGGCTCCCTAAGCCTAAGTCCTAGGGCGCCCCAGGTTGGGGCTCCCTAAGCCTAAGGGCTGGGGCGTCCCAGGCCGGGGCTCCCAAACCTACGGGCTGGGGCGCCCCAGGCCTGGGGCTCCCAAATCCTAAGGACTGGGGCGCCCCAGCCCTGTGGCTTCCTAAGCTTAAGGGTTGAGGCGCAAAAGGCCTAGGGCTACCTAAGCCTAAAACTTTGGCTCCCCACCTGGGGCTCCCTAAGCCTAAGGGCTGGGGCGTCCTAGGCTGGGGCTCTCAAAGCCTAAGGGCTGGGGCGCCCCAGGCCTGGGGCTCCCTAAGCCTAAGGGCTGGGGCGTCCCAGGCCTAGAGCTCCCTAAGCCTAAGGCCTGGGGCGCCCCAGGCCCGGTGCTCCCTAACCCTAAGGGCTGGAGCGCCCCAGGCCTGGGGCTCCCTAAGCCTAAGGGCTGGGGCGCCCCAGGCCTAGGGCTCCCTAAGCCTATGGCCTTGGACGCCCCAGGCCCAGGGCTCCCTAAGCCTAATGGCTGGAGCGCCCCAGGCCTGCGGCTCCCAAATCCTAAGAGCTGGGGCGCCCCAGACCTGGGGTTCCCTAAGCCTTAGGGCAGGGGCGTCCCAGACCTGAGTCTACCTAAGCCTAAGGGCAGGGGCGCCCCAGGCCTGGGGCTACCTAAGCCTAAGGGCAGTGTGCCCCAGGCCTGGGGGTCTCTAATCCTAATGGCTGGGGCACCCCAGGCCTGGGGCTCCCTAAGCCTAAGTGCAGGGGCGCCCCAGGCCGTGGGCTCCCAAAGCCTGAGGGCTGGGAGGCCCCATGCGTGGAGCTCCCTAAGCCAAAGGGCTGGGAAGCCCCAGGCCTGGGGCTCCCAAAGCCTAAGTGCAGGGGCGCCCCTGGCCAGGTTCTCCCTAATCCTAAGGGCTGGGGCGCCCTAGGCCTGGGGCTCCCTAACTCTAAGGGCTGGGTCGCCCCAGGCCTGGGGCTCCCTAAGCCTAAGGGCTGGGGCTCCCCAGGACTAGGGCTCCCTAAGCCTAAGTCCTGGAGCGCCCCAGGCCAGGGGCTCCCTAAGCCTAATTGCTAGAGCGCCCCAGGCCTGCGGCTCCCAAAGCCTAAGGGCTGGGGCGCCCCAGGCCTGCGGCTCACAAAGCCTAAGGGCTGGGGCGCCCCAGGCCTTGGGCTCCCACAGCCTAATGGTTGGGGCGCCCCAGGCCTGGGGCTCCCTAAGCCTAAGGGCTGGGGCGTCCCAGGCCTGGGGCTACCTAAGCCTAAGCGCAGGGGCACCCCTGGCCAGGTTCTCCCTAAGCCTAAGTGCAGGGGCGCCCCAGGCCTGCGGCTCCCTAAGGCTAAGGGCTGGGGCGCCCCAGGCCTTGGGCTCCCAAAGCCTGAGGGCTGGGAGGCCCCATGCGTGGAGCTCCCTAAGCCTAAGGGCTGGGAAGCCCCAGGCCTGGGGCTCCCAAAGCCTAAGTGCTGGGGCGCCCCTGGCCAGGTTCTCCCTAATCCTAAGGGCTGGGGCGCCCTAGGCCTGGGGCTCCCTAACTATAAGGGCTGGGTGGCCCCAGGCCTGGGGCTCCCTAAACCTAAGGGCTGGGGCTCCCCAGGCCTAGGGCTCCCTAAGCCTAAGTCCTGGAGCGCCCCAGGCCAGGGGCTCCCTAAGCCTAATGGCTGGAGCGCCCCAGGCCTGCGGCTCCCAAAGCCTAAGGGCTGGGGCGCCCCAGGCCTTGGGCTCCCACAGCCTAAGGGCTGGGCCGCCCCAGCCATGGGGCTCCCTAAGCTTAAGGGCTGGGGAGCCCAAAGCCTGGGGCTCCCTAAGCCTAAAAGCTTTATCGCCCCAATTGGGGCTCCCTAAGCCTAAGTGCTGGGGCGCCCCAGGCCTGGGGTTCCCTAAACCTAAGGGCTGGTGCGCCCCTGGCCTGGGGCTCCCTAAGCATATGGGATGGGTTCCCCCAGGCCTGGGCCTCCCTAAGCCTAAGTTCTGGGGCGCCCCAGGCCAGGTGCTCCCTAAGCCTAAGGGCTGGGGCGCCCCAGGCCTAGGTCTCCCTAAGCCTATGGCCTGGGACGCCCCAGGCCCAGGGCTCTCTAAGCCTAATGGCTGGAGCGCCCCAGGCCTGCGGCTCCCAAAGCCTAAGGGCTGGGGCGCCCCAGACCTGGGGCTACCTAAGCCTAAGGGCAGTGTGCCCCAGGCCTGGGGGTCTCTAATCCTAATGGCTGGGGCACCCCAGGTCTGGGGCTCCCTAAGCCTAAGTGCAGGGGCGCCCCAGGCTTGCGGCTCCCTAATCCTAAGGGCTGGGGCGCCCCAGGCCTTGGGCTGCCAAAGCCTGAGGGCTGGGAGGCCCAATGCGTGGAGCTCCCTAAGCCTAAGGGCTGGGAAGCCCCAGGCCTGGGGCTCCCAAAGCCTAAGTGCAGGGGCGCCCCTGGCCAGGTTCTCCCTAATCCTAAGGGCTGGGGCGCCCTAGGCCAGGGGCTCCCTAACTCTAAGGGCTGGGTCGCCCCAGGCCTGGGGCTCCCTAAGCCTAAGGGCTGGGGCTCCCCAGGACTAGGGCTCCCTAAGCATAAATCCTGGAGCACCCCAGGCCAGGGGCTCCCTAAGCCTAATTGCTGGAGCGCCCCAGGCTTGCGGCTCCCAAAGCCTAAGGGCTGGGGCGCCACAGGTCTGCGGCTCCCACAGCCTAAGGGCTGGTGCGCCCCAGGCCTGCGGCTCCCAAAGCCTAAGGGCTGGGGCGCCCCAGGCCTTGGGCTCCCACAGCCTAAGGGCTGGGGCGCCCTAGGCCTGGGGCTCCCTAAGCCTAAGGGCTGGGGCGTCCCAGGCCTGGGGCTACCTAAGCCTAAACGCAGGGGCGCCCCAGGCCTGGGGGTCCCTAATCCTAATTGCTGGGGCACCCCAGGCCTGGGCTTCCCTAAGCCTAAGTGCAGGTGCACCCCTGGCCAGTTTCTCCCTAAGCCTAAGGGCTGGGGCTCCCCAGGCATGGGGCTCCCTAAGCTTAAGGGCTGGGCGCCCTAGGCCTGGGGCTCCCTAACTCTAAGGGCTTAGGCGCCCAAGGCCTGGGGCTCCCTAAGCCTAAGTCCTAGGGCGCCCCAGGTTGGGGCTCCCTAAGCCTAAGGGCTGGGGCGTCCCAGGCCGGGGCTCCCAAACCTACGGGCTGGGGCGCCCCAGGCCTGGGGCTCCCAAATCCTAAGGACTGGGGCGCCCCAGCCCTGTGGCTTCCTAAGCTTAAGGGTTGAGGCGCAAAAGGCCTAGGGCTGCCTAAGCCTAAAACTTTGGCTCCCCACCTGGGGCTCCCTAAGCCTAAGGGCTGGGGCGTCCTAGGCTGGGGCTCTCAAAGCCTAATGGCTGGGGCGCCCCAGGCCTGGGGCTCCCTAAGCCTATAGGTTGGGTATCCCCAGGCCCTGGGGCTCCCTAAGCCTAAGTGCAGGGGCGCCCCAGGCCTGCGGCTCCCTAAGGCTAAGGGCTGGGGCGCCCCAGGCCTTGGGCTCCCAAAGCCTGAGGGCTGGGAGGCCCCATGCGTGGAGCTCCCTAAGCCTAAGGGCTGGGAAGCCCCAGGCCTGGGGCTCCCAAAGCCTAAGTGCTGGGGCGCCCCTGGCCAGGTTCTCCCTAATCCTAAGGGCTGGGGCGCCCTAGGCCTGGGGCTCCCTAACTATAAGGGCTGGGTCGCCCCAGGCCTGGGGCTCACTAAACCTAAGGGCTGGGGCGTCCCAGGCCTGGTGCTACCTAAGCCTAAGCGCAGGGGCGCCCCAAGCCTGGGGGTCCCTAATCCTAATGGCTGGGGCACCCCAGGCCTGGGCTTCCCTAAGCCTAAGTGCAGGGGCACCCCTGGCCAGTTTCTCCCTAAGCCTAAGGGCTGGGGCTCCCCAGGCATGGGGCTCCCTAAGCTTAAGGGCTGGGCGCCCTAGGCCTGGGGCTCCCTAACTCTAAGGGCTTAGGCACCCAAGGCCTGGGGCTCCCTAAGCCTAAGTCCTAGGGCGCCCCAGGTTGGGGCTCCCTAAGCCTAAGGGCTGGGGCATCCCAGGCCGGGGCTCCCAAACCTACGGGCTGGGGCGCCCCAGGCCTCGGGTTCCTTAAGCCTAAGGACTGGGGCGCCGAAGGCCTCAGGTTCCTTAAGCCTAAGGGCTGGGGCGCCCCAGGCATGAGGCTCCCTAAGCCTAAGGGC
This sequence comes from Tenrec ecaudatus, assembly GCF_050624435.1. Taxonomy (NCBI): domain Eukaryota; kingdom Metazoa; phylum Chordata; class Mammalia; order Afrosoricida; family Tenrecidae; genus Tenrec; species Tenrec ecaudatus. The sequence continues at coordinate 301,028 of NW_027459102.1, read as the reverse complement.
TGGGGCATCCCAGGCCCGGGGTTCCTTAATCCTAAGGGCTGGGGAGCCCCAGGTATGGGGCTCCCTAAGCCTAAGGGCTGGGGCGCCCCAGGCCTGGGGCTCCCTAAGCATAAGAGTGTGTCGCCCCAGGCCTGGCGCTCCCTAAGCCTAAATGCTGTGGCGCCCCAGGCCTGGGGCTCCCTAAGCCTAAGTTCTGGGGCGCCCCAGACCAGGTGCGCCCTAAGCCTAAGGGCTGGGGCGCCCCAGGCCTGGGGTTCCTTAAGCCTAAGGGATGGGGCGCCCTAGGCATGAGGCTACCTAACCCTAAGGGCTGGGGCGTCCCAGGCCTGGGGTTCCTTAATCCTAAGGTGTGGGGAGCCCCAGGTATGAGGCTCCCTAAGCCTAAGGGCTGGGGCACCCTAGGCCTGGGGCTCCCTAACTCTAAGGGCTGGGGCGCCCAAGACCTGGGGCTCCCTAAGCCTAAGAGCTGGGGAGTCCCAGGCCGGGGCTACCAAAGCCTAAGGGCTGGGGGGCCCCAGGCCTGGGGCTCCATAAGCCTAAATGTGGGTCGCCCCAGGCCTGGCGCTCCCTAAGCCTAAATGCTTTGGCGCCCCAGGCCTGGGGCTCCCTAAGCCTAAGTTCTGGGGCGCCCCAGACCAGGTGCGCCCTAAGCCTAAGGGCTGGGGCGTCCCAGGCCTAGGGCTCCCTAATCCTAAGGGCTGGGGGGCCCTAGGCGTGGGGCTCACTAAGCTTAAGCCTGGGAAGCCCCAGGCCTAGGGATCCCAAAGCCTAAGTGCTGGGGCGCCCCTGGCCAGGTTCTCCCTGAGCCTAAGGGCTGGGGCGCCCCAGGCCTGGGGTTCCTTAAGCCTAAGGGCTGGGGCGCCCCAGGCATGAGGCTTCCTAAGTCTAAGGGTTGGGGCGTCCCAGGCCTGGGGTTCCTTAAGCCTAAGGGCTGGGGCGCCCTTGGCCTGGGGCACCCTAACTCTAAGGGCTGGGGCGCCCAAGACCTGGGGCTCCCTAAGCCTATGAGCTGGGGAGTCCCAGGCCGGGACTCCCAAAGCCTAAGGGCTGGGGCGCCCCAGGCCTGGGGCTCCATAAGCGTAAGGGTGGGTCGCCCCAGGCCTGGCGCTCCCTAAGCCTAAGTGCTGTTACGCCCCAGGACTGGGGCTCCCTAAGCCTAAGTTCTGGGGCGCCCCAGACCAGGTGCGCCCTAAGCCTAAGGGCTGGGGCCTTCCAGGCCTAGGGCTCCCTAAGCCTAAGGCCTGGGGCGCCCCAGGCCTGGGGCTCCCTAAGCCTAAGGGCTGGGGAGCCCCAGGCCCAGGGCTCCCTAAGCCTAATGGCTGGAGCGCCCCAGGCCTGCGGCTCCCAAAGCCTAAGGGCTGGGGCGACCCAGACCTGGGGTTTCCTAAGCCTTAGGGCTGGGGCGTCCCAGACCTGGGGCTACCTAAGCCTAAGGGCAGTTGCGCCCCAGGCCTGGGGGTCTCTAATCCTAATGGCTGGGGCACCCCAGGCCTGGGGCTCCCTAAGCCTAAGTGCAGGGGCGCCCCAGGTCTGCGGCTCCCTAATCCTAAGGGCTGGGGCGCCCCAGGCCTTGGGTTCCCAAAGCCTGAGGGCTGGGAGGCCCCATGCGTGGAGCTCCCTAAGCCTAAGGGCTGGGAAGCCCCAGGCCTGGGGCTCCCAAAGCCTAAGTGCAGGGGCGCCCCTGGCCAGGTTCTCCCTAATCCTAAGGGCTGGGGCGCCCTAGGCCTGGGGCTCCCTAACTCTAAGGGCTGGGTCGCCCCAGGCCTGGGGCTCCCTAAGCCTAAGGGCTGGGGCTCCCCAGGACTAGGGCTCCCTAAGCCTAAGTCCTGGAGCACCCCAGGCCAGGGGCTCCCTAAGCCTAATTGCTGGAGCACCCCAGGCCTGCGGCTCCCAAAGCCTAATGGCTGGGGCGCCCCAGGCCTTGGGCTCCCACAGCCTAAGGGCTGGGGCGCCCCAGGCCTGGGGCTCCCTAAGCCTAAGGGATGGGGCGTCCCAGGCCTGGGGCTACCTAAGCCTAAGCGCAGGGGTTCCCCAGGCCTGGGGGTCCCTAATCCTAATGGCTGGGGCACCCCAGGCCTGGGCTTCCCTAAGCCTAAGTGCAGGGGCACCCCTGGCCAGTTTCTCCCTAAGCCTAAGGGCTGGGGCTCCCCAGGCATGAGGCTCCCTAAGACTAAGGGCTGGGCGCCCTAGGCCTGGGGCTCCCTAACTCTAAGGGCTTAGGCGCCCAAGGCCTGGGGCTCCCTAAGCCTAAGTCCTAGGGCGCCCCAGGTTGGGGCTCCCTAAGCCTAAGGGCTGGGGCGCCCTAGGCCTGGGGCTCCCTAACTATAAGGGCTGGGTCGCCCCAGGCCTGGGGCTCCCTAAACCTAAGGGCTGGGGCTCCCCAGGCCTAGGGCTCCCTAAGCCTAAGTCCTGGAGCGCCCCAGGCCAGGGGCTCCCTAAGCCTAATGGCTGGAGCGCCCCTGGCCTGCGGCTCCCAAAGCCTAAGGGCTGGGGCGCCCCAGGTCTTGGGCTCCCACAGCCTAAGGGCTGGGCCGCCCCAGCCATGGGGCTCCCTAAGCTTAAGGGCTGGGGCGCCCAAAGCCTGGGGCTCCCTAAGACTAAAGGCTTTATCGCCCCAATTGTGGCTCCCTAAGCCTAAGTGCTGGGGCGCCCCAGGCCTGGGGTTCCCTAAAACTAAGGGCTGGTGCGCCCCTGGCCTGGGGCTCCCTAAGCATATGGGATGGGTTCCCCCAGGCCTGGGCCTCCCTAAGCCTAAGTTCTGGGGCGCCCCAGGCCAGGTGCTCCCTAAGCCTAAGGGCTGGGGAGCCCCAGGCCCGGGCTCCCTAAGCCTAAGCGCTGGGGGGCCCAAGTCCTGGGGCACCCAATGCCTATGGGCTGGGGCACCCCAGGCCTGGGGATCCCTTTTCCTAAGGATTGGGCACCCCAGGCCTGGGGCTCCCAAACCCGAAGCCTGGGGCACCCCATGCCTTGGGCTCCCAAAGCCTAAGGACTTGGGCACCCCAGGCATGGGGCTCTCAAAGCCTAAGGGCTGGGGCGTCCCGGGCCTGGGGCTTCCTATGCCTAAGGGCTGGTGCGCCCCAGGCGTGGGGCTCCCTAAGGGTAAGGGCTGGGAAGCCCCAGGCCTGGGGGTCCCAAAGCCTAAGTGCTGGGGCGCCCCTGGCCAGTTTCTCCCTAAGCCTAAGGGCTGGGGCGCCCCAGGCCTGGGGTTCCTTAAGCCTGAGGGCTGGGGCGCCCCAGGCATGAGGCTCCCTAAGCCTAATGGCTGGGGCGTCCCAGGCCTGGGGTTCCTTAATCCTAAGGGGTGGGGAGCCCCAATATGAGGCTCCTAAGCCTAAGGGCTGGGGCGCCCTAGGCCTGGGGCTCCCTAACTCTAAGGGCTGGGGCGCCCAAGACCTGGGGCTCCCAAAGCCTAAGAGCTGGGGAGTCCCAGGCCGGGGCTCCCAAAGCCTAAGGGCTGGAGCGCCCCAGGCCTGTGGCTCCCTAAGCATAAGGGTGGGTCGCCCCAGGCCTGGCGCTCCCTAAGCCTAAATGCTGTGGCGCCCCAGGCCTGGGGCACCCTAAGCCTAAGTTCTGGGGCGCCCCAGACCAGGTGCGCCCTAAGCCTAAGGGCTGGGGCGTCCCAGGCCTGGGGCTCCCTAAGCCTAAGGGCTGGGACGCCCCAGGCCTAGGGCTCCCTAAGCCTATGGCCTGGGGCGCCCCAGGCCCAGGGCTCCCTAAGCCTAATGGCTGGAGCGCCCTAGGCCTGCGGCTCCCAAAGCCTAAGGGCTGGGGGGACCCAGACCTGGGGTTCCCTAAGCCTTACGGCTGGGGCGTCCCAGACTTGGGGCTACCTAAGCCTAAGGGCAGTTGCGCCCCAGGCCTGGGGGTCTCTAATCCTAATGGCTGGGGCACCCCAGGCCTGGGGCTCCCTAAGCCTAAGTGCAGGGGCGCCCCAGGCCTGCGGCTCCCTAATCCTAAGGGCTGGGGCGCCCCAGGCCTTGGGCTCCCAAAGCCTGAGGGCTGGGAGGCCCCATGCGTGGAGCTCCCTAAGCCTAAGGGCTGGGAAGCCCGAGGCCTGGGGCTCCCAATGCCTAAGTGCAGGGGCGCCCCTGGCCAGGTTCTCCCTAATCCTAAGCGCTGGGGCGCCCTAGGCCTGGGGCTCCCTAACTCTAAGGGCTGGGTCGCCCCAGGCCTGGGGCTCCCTAAGCCTAAGGGCTGGGGCTCCCCAGGACTAGGGCTCCCTAAGCATAAATCCTGGAGCGCCCCAGGCCAGGGGGTCCCTAAGCCTAATTGCTGGAGCGCCCCAGGCCTGCGGCTCCCAAAGCCTAATGGCTGTGGAGCCCAGGCCTTGGGCTCCCACAGCCTAAGCGCTCGGGCGCCCCAGGCCTGGGGCTCCCTAAGCCTAAGGGCTGGGGCGTCCCAGGCCTGGGGCTACCTAAGCCTAAGCGCAGGGGTTCCCCAGGCCTGGGGGTCCCTAATCCTAATGGCTGGGGCACCCCAGGCCTGGGCTTCCCTAAGCCTAAGTGCAGGGGCACCCCTGGCCAGTTTCTCCCTAAGCCTAAGGGCTGGGGCTCCCCAGGCATGAGGCCCCCTAAGCCTAAGGGCTGGGCGCCCTAGGCCTGGGGCTCCCTAACTCTAAGGGCGTAGGCGCCCAAGGCCTGGGGCTCCCTAAGCCTAAGTCCTAGGGCGCCTCAGGTTGGCGCTCCCTAAGCCTAAGGGCTGGGGCGTCCCAGGCCGGGGCTCCCACACCTACGGGCTGGGGCGCCCCAGGCCTGGGGCTCCTAAATCCTAAGGACTGGGGCGCCCCAGCCCTGTGGCTTCCTAAATTAAGGGTTGGGGCGCAAAAGGCCTAGGGCTACCTAAGCCTAAAGGCTTTGGCTCCCCACCTGGGGCTCCCTAAGCCTAAGGGCTGGGGCGTCCTAGGCCTGGGGCTCTCAAAGCCTAAGGGCTGGGGCGCCCCAGGCCTGGGGCTCCCTAAGCCTATAGGTTGGGTCTCCCCAGGCCCTGGGGCTCCCTAACCTAAGTGCAGGGGCGCCCCAGGCCTGCGGGTCCCTAAGGCTAAGGGCTGGGGCGCCCCAGGCCTTGGGCTCCCAAAGCCTGAGGGCTGGGAGGCCCCATGCGTGGAGCTCCCTAAGCCTAAGGGCTGGGAAGCCCCAGGCCTGGGGCTCCCAAAGCCTAAGTCCTGGGGCGCCCCTGGCCAGATTCTCCCTAATCCTAAGGGCTGGGGCGCCCTAGGCCTGGGGCTCCCTAACTATAAGGGCTGGGTCGCCCCAGGCCTGGGGCTCCCTAAACCTAAGGGCTGGGGCTCCCCAGGCCTAGGGCTCCCTAAGCCTAAGTCCTGGAGCGCCCCAGGCCAGGGGCTCCCTAAGCCTAATGGCTGGAGCGCCCCAGGCCTGCGGCTCCCAAAGCCTAAGGGCTGGGGCGCCCCAGGTCTTGGGCTCCCACAGCCTAAGGGCTGGGCCGCCCCAGCCATGGGGCTCCCTAAGCTTAAGGGCTGGGGCGCCCAAAGCCTGGGGCTTCCTAAGCCTAAAGGCTTTATCGCCCCAATTGGGGCTCCCTAAGCCTAAGTGCTGGGGCGCCCCAGGCCTGGGGTTCCCTAAACCTAAGGGCTGGTGCGCCCCTGGCCTGGGGCTCCCTAAGCATATGGGATGGGTTCCCCCAGGCCTGGGCCTCCCTAAGCCTAAGTTCTGGGGCGCCCCAGGCCAGGTGCTCCCTAAGCCTAAGGGCTGGGGCGCCCCAGGCCCGGGCTCCCTAAGCCTAAGCGCTGGGGGGCCCCAGTCCTGGGACACCCAATGCCTAAGGGCTGGGGCACCCCAGGCCTGGGGCTCCCTTTTCCTAAGGACTGGGGCACCATAGGCCTGGGGCTCCCAAACCCGAAGCCTGGGGCACCCCATGCCTTGGGTTCCCAAAGCCTAAGGTCTGGGGCGCCCCAAGCCTGGGACTCCCTAAGCCTAAGGACTTGGGCACCCCAGGCATGGGGCTCTCAAAGCCTAAGGGCTGGGGCGTCCCGGGCCTGGGGCTTCCTATGCCTAAGGGCTGGTGCGCCCCAGGCGTGGGGCTCCCTAAGGGTAAGGGCTGGGAAGCCCCAGGCCTGGGGGTCCCAAAGCCTAAGTGCTGGGGCGCCCCTGGCCAGGTTCTCCCTAAGCCTAAGGGCTGGGGCGCCCCAGGCCTGGGGTTCCTTAAGCCTGAGGGCTGGGGCGCCCCAGGCATGAGGCTCCCTAAGCCTAAGGGCTGGGGCGTCCCAGGCCTGGGGTTCCTTAATCCTAAGGGCTGGGGAGCCCCAGGTATGAGGCTCCTAAGCCTAAGGGCTGGGGCGCCCTAGGCCTGGGGCTCCCTAACTCTAAGGGCTGGGGCGCCCAAGACCTGGGGCTCCCTAACCCTAAGAGCTGGGGAGTCCCAGGCCGGGGCTCCAAAAGCCTAAGGGCTGGAGCGCCCCAGGCCTGTGGCTCCCTAAGCATAAGGGTGGGTCGCTCCAGGCCTGGCGCTCCCTAAGCCTAAATGCTGTGGCGCCCCAGGCCTGGGGCTCCCTAAGCCTAAGGGCTGGGGCGCCCCAGACCAGGTATGCCCTAAGCCTAAGGGCTGGGGCGTCCCAGGCCTGGGGCTCCCTAAGCCTAAGGGCTGGGGCGCCCCAGGCCTAGGGCTCCCTAAGCCTATGGCCTGGGGCGCCCCAGGCCCAGGGCTCCCTAAGCCTAATTGCTGGAGCACCCCAGGCCTGCGGCTCCCAAAGCCTAAGGGCTGGGGGGACCCAGACCTGGGGTTCCCTAAGCCTTAGGGCTGGGGCGTCCCAGACTTGGGGCTACCTAAGCCTAAGGGCAGTTGCGCCCCAGGCCTGGGGGTCTCTAATCCTAATGGCTGGGGCACCCCAGGCCTGGGGCTCCCTAAGCCTAAGTGCAGGGACGCCCCAGGCCTGCGGCTCCCTAATCCTAAGGGCTGGGGCGCCCCAGGCCTTGGGCTACCAAAGCCTGAGGGCTGGGAGGCCCCATGCGTGGAGCTCCCTAAGCCTAAGGGATGGGAAGCCCCAGGCCTGGGGCTCCCAAAGCCTAAGTGCAGGGGCGCCCCTGGCCAGGTTCTCCCTAATCCTAAGGGCTGGGGCGCCCTAGGCCTGGGGCTCCCTAACTCTAAGGGCTGGGTCGCCCCAGGCCTGGGGCTCCCTAAGCCTAAGGCCTGGGGCTCCCCAGGACTAGGGCTCCCTAAGCCTAAGTCCTGGAGCGCCCCAGGCCAGGGGGTCCCTAAGCCTAATTGCTGGAGCGCCCCAGGCCTGCGGCTCCAAAAGCCTAATGGCTGGGGCGCCCCAGGCCTTGGGCTCCCACAGCCTAAGCGCTCGGGCGCCCCAGGCCTGGGGCTCCCTAAGCCTAAGGGCTGGGGCCTCCCAGGCCTGGGGCTACCTAAGCCTAAGCGCAGGGGTTCCCCAGGCCTGGGGGTCCCTAATCCTAATGGCTGGGGCACCCCAGGCCTGGGCTTCCCTAAGCCTAAGTGCAGGGGCACCCCTGGCCAGTTTCTCCCTAAGCCTAAGGGCTGGGGCTCCCCAGGCATGAGGCCCCCTAAGCCTAAGGGCTGGGCGCCCTAGGCCTGGGGCTCCCTAACTCTAAGGGCTTAGGCGCCCAAGGCCTGGGGCTCCCTAAGCCTAAGTCCTAGGGCGCCCCAGGTTGGGGCTCCCTATGCCTAAGGGCTGGGGCGTCCCAGGCCGGGGCTCCCAAACCTACGGGCTGGGGCGCCCCAGGCCTGGATCTCCTAAATCCTAAGGACTGGGGCGCCCCAGCACTGTGGCTTCCTAAATTAAGGGTTGGGGCGCAAAAGGCCTAGGGCTACCTAAGCCTAAAGGCTTTGGCTCCCCACCTGGGGCTCCCTAAGCCTAAGGGCTGGGGCGTCCTAGGCCTGGGGCTCTCAAAGCCTAAGGGCTGGGGCGCCCCAGGCCTGGGGCTCCCTAAGCCTATAGGTTGGGTCTCCCCAGGCCCTGGGGCTCCCTAACCTAAGTGCAGGGGCGCCCCAGGCCTGCGGGTCCCTAAGGCTAAGGGCTGGGGCGCCCCAGGCCTTGGGGTCCCAAAGCCTGAGGGCTGGGAGGCCCCATGCGTGGAGCTCCCTAAGCCTAAGGGCTGGGAAGCCCCAGGCCTGGGGCTCCCAAAGCCTAAGTGCTGGGGCGCCCCTGGCCAGGTTCTCCCTAATCCTAAGGGCTGGGGCGCCCTAGGCCTGGGGCTCCCTAACTATAAGGGCTGGGTCGCCCCAGGCCTGGGGCTCCCTAAACCTAAGGGCTGGGGCTCCCCAGGCCTAGGGCTCCCTAAGCCTAAGTCCTGGAGCGCCCCAGGCCAGGGGCTCCCTAAGCCTAATGGCTGGAGCGCCCCAGGCCTTCGGCTCCCAAAGCCTAAGGGCTGGGGCGCCCCAGGTCTTGGGCTCCCACAGCCTAAGGGCTGGGCCGCCCCAGCCATGGGGCTCCCTAAGCTTAAGGGCTGGGGCGCCCAAAGCCTGGGGCTCCCTAAGCCTAAAGGCTTTATCGCCCCAATTGGGGCTCCCTAAGCCTAAGTGCTGGGGCGCCCCAGGCCTGGGGTTCCCTAAACCTAAGGGCTGGTGCGCCCCTGGCCTGGGGCTCCCTAAGCATATGGGATGGGTTCCCCCAGGCCTGGGCCTCCCTAAGCCTAAGTTCTGGGGCGCCCCAGGCCAGGTGCTCCCTAAGCCTAAGGGCTGGGGCGCTCCAGGCCCGGGCTCCCTAAGCCTAAGCGCTGGGGGGCCCCAGTCCTGGGGCACCCAATGCCTAAGGGCTGGGGCACCCCAGGCCTGGGGCTCCCTTTTCCTAAGGACTGGGGCACCCCAGGCCTGGGGCTCCCAAACCCGAAGCCTGGGGCACCCCATGCCTTGGGCTCCCAAAGCCTAAGGTCTGGGGCGCCCCAAGCCTGGGACTCCCTAAGCCTAAGGACTTGGGCACCCCAGGCATGGGGCTCTCAAAGCCTAAGGGCTGGGGCGTCCCGGGCCTGGGGCTTCCTATGCCTAAGGGCTGGTGCGCCCCAGGCGTGGGGCTCCCTAAGGGTAAGGGCTAGGAAGCCCCAGGCCTGGGGGTCCCAAAGCCTAAGTGCTGGGGCGCCCCTGACCAGGTTCTCCCTAAGCCTAAGGGCTGGGGCGCCCCAGGCCTGGGGTTCCTTAAGCCTAAGGGCTGGGGCGTCCCAGGCCTGGGGTTCCTTAATCCTAAGGGTTGGGGAGCCCCAGGTATGAGGCTCCTAAGCCTAAGGGCTGGGGCGCCCTAGGCCTGGGGCTCCCTAACTCTAAGGGCTGGGGCGCCCAAGACCTGGGGCTCCCTAAGCCTAAGAGCTGGGGAGTCCCAAGCCGGGGCTCCCAAAGCCTAAGGGCTGGAGCGCCCCAGGCCTGTGGCTCCCTAAGCATAAGGGTGGGTCGCCCCAGGCCTGGCGCTCCCTAAGCCTAAATGCTGTGGCGCCCCAGGATGGGGCTCCCTAAGCCTAAGTTCTGGGGCGCCCCAGACCAGGTGCGCCCTAAGCCTAAGGGCTGGGGCGTCCCAGGCCTAGGGCTCCCTAAGCCTAAGGGCTGGGGGGCCCTAGGCGTGGGGCTCCCTAAGCCTAAGGGCTGCTAAGCCCCAGGCCTAGGGGTCCCAAAGCCTAAGTGCAGGGGCGCCCCTGGCCAGGTTCTCCCTATGCCGAAGGGCTGGGGCGCCCCAGGCCTCGGGTTCCTTAAGCCTAAGTTCTGGGGCGCCCCAGACCAGGTGCGCCCTAAGCCTAAGGGCTGGGGCGTCCCAGGCCTAGGGCTCCCTAAGCCTAAGGGCTGGGGGGCCTTAGGCGTGGGGGTCCCAAAGCCTAAGTGCAGGGGCGCCCCTGGCCAGGTTCTCCCTAAGCCGAAGGGCTGGGGCGTCCCAGGCCTCGGGTTCCTTAAGACTAAGGGCTGGGGCGCCCCAGGACTGGGGTCCCAAATACTAAGGGCTGGGGCACCCCAGGCCTTGGGCTCCCAAAGCCTAAGGGCTGGGGCGCCCAGGTCTGGGGCTCCCTAAGCCTAAGGGCTGGGGCGCCCCAAGCCTGGGACTCCCTAAGCCTAAGGGCTGCGGCACCCCAGGCCTTGGGCTACCAAAGCATAAGTGCTGGTGCCCGCAAGGCCTGGGGCTCCCTAAGCCTAAAGGCTGGGGCGCCCCAGGCCTGGGGCTCCTAAAACATAAGGGCTGGGGAGCCCCGGGCCTGGGGCTTCATATGCCTAAGGGCTGGGGCGCTCAAGGTGTGGGGTTCCCAAAGCCTAAGGGCTGGGGCGCCCCAAGCCTGGGGCTCCCTAATACTAAGGGCTGGGGCACCCCAGGCCTGGGGCTCCCTAAACCTAAATGCTGGGGCGCCCCACTTCTGGGGATCCTTAACCTAAGGGCTCTGGCGCCCCAGGCCTGGGGCTCCCAAGGCCTAAGGACTGGGGCGTCCCAGACCTGGGGCTCCCAAACCTAAGGGCTTGGGCGCCCCATCCTGGGGCCCCCAAACCTAAGGGCTGGGGCACCCAGGCCTGGGGCTCCCTTTTCCTAAGGACTGGGGTAGCCCAGGCCTGGGGCTCCCAAAGCCTAAGGGCTGGGGCACCACAGGCCTGGGGCTCCCTAAGCCTAAGGACTGGGGCTCCCCAGGACTGGGGTCCCAAATCCTAAGAGCTGGGGCGCCCCAGGCCTTGGGCTCCCAAAGCCGAAGGGCCGGGGCGCCCCAGGCTTGGCGCTCCCAAAGCTTAAGGGCTGGGGCGCCCCAGGCCTGGCGCTCCCAAATCCTAAGGGCTGGGGCGCCCCAAGCCTGGGACTCACTAAGCCTAAGGGCTGGGGCGCCCCAGTCCTTGGGTTCCCAAAGCCTAAGTGCTGGGGCACCCCAGGGCGGGGGCTTCCTAAGCATAAGGGCTGGGGCGCCCCAGGCCTGGGGCTCTTATAGCCTAAGGGCTGGGGCGCCCCTGGCCTGGGGCTTCCTATGCCTAAGGGCTGGGGCGCCCCAGGCGTGGGGCTCCCTAAGCGTAAGGACTGGGACGCCCCAGTCCTAGGGCTCCCTAAGCCTAAGGCCTGGGGCGCCCCAGGCCCGGGCTCCCTAAGCCTAAGCGCTGGGGCGCCTCAGTCCTGGGGCACCCAAAGCCTAAGGGCTGGGGCGCCCCATGCCTGGGGCTCCCTTTTCCTAAGGACTGGGGCACCCCAGGCCTGGGGCTCCCAAAGCCTAAGGGCTGGGGCGCCCTAGGCCTGGGGCTCCCTAAGCATATGGGATGGGTACCCCCAGGCCTGGGACTCCCTAAGCCTAAGTACTGGGGCGCCCCAGGCCAGGTGCTCCCTAAGCCTAAGGGCTGGGGCCTCCCAGGCCTGGGGCTACCTAAGCCTAAGCGCAGGGGTTCCCCAGGCCTGGGGGTCCCTAATCCTAATGGCTGGGGCACCCCAGGCCTGGGCTTCCCTAAGCCTAAGTGCAAGGGCACCCCTGGCCAGTTTCTCCCTAAGCCTAAGGGCTGGGGCTCCCCAGGCATGAGGCCCCCTAAGCCTAAGGGCTGGGCGCCCTAGGCCTGGGGCTCCCTAACTCTAAGGGCTTAGGCGCCCAAGGCCTGGGGCTCCCTAAGCCTAAGTCCTAGGGCGCCCCAGGTTGGGGCTCCCTATGCCTAAGGGCTGGGGCGTCCCAGGCCGGGGCTCCCAAACCTACGGGCTGGGGCGCCCCAGGCCTGGATCTCCTAAATCCTAAGGACTGGGGCGCCCCAGCCCTGTGGCTTCCTAAATTAAGGGTTGGGGCGCAAAAGGCCTAGGGCTACCTAAGCCTAAAGGCTTTGGCTCCCCACCTGGGGCTCCCTAAGCCTAAGGGCTGGGGCGTCCTAGGCCTGGGGCTCTCAAAGCCTAAGGGCTGGGGCGCCCCAGGCCTGGGGCTCCCTAAGCCTATAGGTTGGGTCTCCCCAGGCCCTGGGGCTCCCTAACCTAAGTGCAGGGGCGCCCCAGGCCTGCGGGTCCCTAAGGCTAAGGGCTGGGGCGCCCCAGGCCTTGGGCTCCCAAAGCCTGAGGGCTGGGAGGCCCCATGCGTGGAGCTCCCTAAGCCTAAGGGCTGGGAAGCCCCAGGCCTGGGGCTCCCAAAGCCTAAGTGCTGGGGTGCCCCTGGCCAGGTTCTCCCTAATCCTAAAGGCTGGGGCGCCCCAGGCCTGTGGCTCCCTAAGCATACGGGTGGGTCGCCCCAGGCCTGGGGCTCCCTAAACCTAAGGGCTGGGGCTCCCCAGGCCTAGGGCTCCCTAAGCCTAAGTCCTGGAGCGCCCCAGGCCAGGGGCTCCCTAAGCCTAATGGCTGGAGCGCCCCAGGCCTGCGGCTCCCAAAGCCTAAGGGCTGGGGCGCCCCAGGTCTTGGGCTCCCACAGCCTAAGGGCTGGGCCGCCCCAGCCATGGGGCTCCCTAAGCTTAAGGGCTGGGGCGCCCAAAGCCTGGGGCTCCCTAAGCCTAAAGGCTTTATCGCCCCAATTGGGGCTCCCTAAGCCTAAGTGCTGGGGCGCCCCAGGCCTGGGGTTCCCTAAACCTAAGGGCTGGTGCGCCCCTGGCCTGGGGCTCCCTAAGCATATGGGATGGGTTCCCCCAGGCCTGGGCCTCCCTAAGCCTAAGTTCTGGGGCGCCCCAGGCCAGGTGCTCCCTAAGCCTAAGGGCTGGGGCGCCCCAGGCCCGGGCTCCCTAAGCCTAAGCGCTGGGGGGCCCCAGTCCTGGGGCACCCAATGCCTAAGGGCTGGGGCACCCCAGGCCTGGGGCTCCCTTTTCCTAAGGACTGGGGCACCCCAGGCCTGGGGCTCCCAAACCCGAAGCCTGGGGCACCCCATGCCTTGGGCTCCCAAAGCCTAAGGTCTGGGGCGCCCCAAGCCTGGGACTCCCTAAGCCTAAGGACTTGGGCACCCCAGGCATGGGGCTCTCAAAGCCTAAGGGCTGGGGCGTCCCGGGCCTGGGGCTTCCTATGCCTAAGGGCTGGTGTGCCCCAGGCGTGGGGCTCCCTAAGGGTAAGGGCTGGGAAGCCCCAGGCCTGGGGGTCCCAAAGCCTAAGTGCTGGGGCGCCCCTGGCCAGGTTCTCCCTAAGCCTAAGGGCTGGGGCGCCCCAGGCCTGGGGTTCCTTAAGCCTGAGGGCTGGGGCGCCCCAGGCATGAGGCTCCCTAAGCCTAAGGGCTGGGGCGTCCCAGGCCTGGGGTTCCTTAATCCTAAGGGCTGGGGAGCCCCAGGTATGAGGCTCCTAAGCCTAAGGGCTGGGGCGCCCTAGGCCTGGGGCTCCCTAACTCTAAGGGCTGGGGCGCCCAAGACCTGGGGCTCCCTAAGCCTAAGAGCTGGGGAGTCCCAGGCCGGGGCTCCAAAAGCCTAAGGGCTGGAGCGCCCCAGGCCTGTGGCTCCCTAAGCATAAGGGTGGGTCGCCCCAGGCCTGGCGCTCCCTAAGCCTAAATGCTGTGGCGCCCCAGGCCTGGGGCTCCCTAAGCCTAAGGGCTGGGGCGCCCCAGACCAGGTGCGCCCTAAGCCTAAGGGCTGGGGTGTCCCAGGCCTGGGGCTCCCTAAGCCTAAGGGCTGGGGCGCCCCAGGCCTAGGGCTCCCTAAGCCTATGGCCTGGGGCGCCCCAGGCCCAGGGCTCCCTAAGCCTAATGGCTGGAGCGCCCCAGGTTGCGGCTCCCAAAGCCTAAGGGCTTGGGAGACCCAGACCTGGGGTTCCCTAAGCCTTAGGGCTGGGGCGTCCCAGACTTGGGGCTACCTAAGCCTAAGGGCAGTTGCGCCCCAGGCCTGGGGGTCTCTAATCCTAATGGCTGGGGCACCCCAGGCCTGGGGCTCCCTAAGCCTAAGTGCAGGGACGCCCCAGGCCTGCGGCTCCCTAATCCTAAGGGCTGGGGCGCCCCAGGCCTTGAGCTACCAAAGCCTGAGGGCTGGGAGGCCCCATGCGTGGAGCTCCCTAAGCCTAAGGGATGGGAAGCCCCAGGCCTGGGGCTCCCAAAGCCTAAGTGCAGGGGCGCCCCTGGCCAGGTTCTCCCTAATCCTAAGGGCTGGGGCGCCCTAGGCCTGGGGCTCCCTAACTCTAAGGGCTGGGTCGCCCCAGGCCTGGGGCTCCCTAAGCCTAAGGCCTGGGGCTCCCCAGGACTAGGGCTCCCTAAGCCTAAGTCCTGGAGCGCCCCAGGCCAGGGGGTCCCTAAGCCTAATTGCTGGAGCGCCCCAGGCCTGCGGCTCCCAAAGCCTAATGGCTGGGGCGCCCCAGGCCTTGGGCTCCCACAGCCTAAGCGCTCGGGCGCCCCAGGCCTGGGGCTCCCTAAGCCTAAGGGCTGGGGCCTCCCAGGCCTGGGGCTACCTAAGCCTAAGCGCAGGGGTTCCCCAGGCCTGGGGGTCCCTAATCCTAATGGCTGGGGCACCCCAGGCCTGGGCTTCCCTAAGCCTAAGTGCAGGGGCACCCCTGGCCAGTTTCTCCCTAAGCCTAAGGGCTGGGGCTCCCCAGGCATGAGGCCCCCTAAGCCTAAAGGCTGGGCGCCCTAGGCCTGGGGCTCCCTAACTCTAAGGGCTTAGGCGCCCAAGGCCTGGGGCTCCCTAAGCCTAAGTCCTAGGGCGCCCCAGGTTGGGGCTCCCTATGCCTAAGGGCTGGGGCGTCCCAGGCCGGGGCTCCCAAACCTACGGGCTGGGGCGCCCCAGGCCTGGATCTCCTAAATCCTAAGGACTGGGGCGCCCCAGCACTGTGGCTTCCTAAATTAAGGGTTGGGGCGCAAAAGGCCTAGGGCTACCTAAGCCTAAAGGCTTTGGCTCCCCACCTGGGGCTCCCTAAGCCTAAGGGCTGGGGCGTCCTAGGCCTGGGGCTCTCAAAGCCTAAGGGCTGGGGTGCCCCAGGCCTGGGGCTCCCTAAGCCTATAGGTTGGGTCTCCCCAGGCCCTGGGGCTCCCTAACCTAAGTGCAGGGGCGCCCCAGGCCTGCGGGTCCCTAAGGCTAAGGGCTGGGGCGCCCCAGGCCTTGGGCTCCTAAAGCCTGAGGGCTGGGAGGCCCCATGCGTGGAGCTCCCTAAGCCTAATGGCTGGGAAGCCCCAGGCCTGGGGCTCCCAAAGCCTAAGTACTGGGGCGCCCCTGGCCAGGTTCTCCCTAATCCTAAGGGCTGGGTCGCCCCAGGCCTGGGGCTCCCTAAACCTAAGGGCTGGGGCTCCCCAGGCCTAGGGCTCCCTAAGCCTAAGTCCTGGAGCGCCCCAGGCCAGGGGCTCCCTAAGCCTAATGGCTGGAGCGCCCCAGGCCTGCGGCTCCCAAAGCCTAAGGGCTGGGCCGCCCCAGCCATGGGGCTCCCTAAGCTTAAGGGCTGGGGCGCCCAAAGCCTGGGGCTCCCTAAGCCTAAAGGCTTTATCGCCCCAATTGGGGCTCCCTAAGCCTAAGTGCTGGGGCGCCCCAGGCCTGGGGTTCCCTAAACCTAAGGGCTGGTGCGCCCCTGGCCTGGGGCTCCCTAAGCATATGGGATGGGTTCCCCCAGGCCTGGGCCTCCCTAAGCCTAAGTTCTGGGGCGCCCCAGGCCAGGTGCTCCCTAAGCCTAAGGGCTGGGGCGCCCCAGGCCCGGGCTCCCTAAGCCTAAGCGCTGGGGGGCCCCAGTCCTGGGGCACCCAATGCCTAAGGGCTGGGGCACCCCAGGCCTGGGGCTCCCTTTTCCTAAGGACTGGGGCACCCCAGGCCTGGGGCTCCCAAACCCGAAGCCTGGGGCACCCCATGCCTTGGGCTCCCAAAGCCTAAGGTCTGGGGCGCCCCAAGCCTGGGACTCCCTAAGCCTAAGGACTTGGGCACCCCAGGCATGGGGCTCTCAAAGCCTAAGGGCTGGTGCGTCCCGGGCCTGGGGCTTCCTATGCCTAAGGGCTGGTGCGCCCCAGGCGTGGGGCTCCCTAAGGGTAAGGGCTGGGAAGCCCCAGGCCTGGGGGTCCCAAAGCCTAAGTGCTGGGGCGCCCCTGACCAGGTTCTCCCAAAGCTTAAGGGCTGGGGCGCCCCAGGCCTGGCGCTCCCAAATCCTAAGGGCTGGGGCGCCCCAAGCCTGGGACTCACTAAGCCTAAGGGCTGGGGCGCCCCAGTCCTTGGGTTCCCAAAGCCTAAGTGCTGGGGCACCCCAGGGCGGGGGCTTCCTAAGCATAAGGGCTGGGGCGCCCCAGGCCTGGGGCTCTTATAGCCTAAGGGCTGGGGCGCCCCTGGCCTGGGGCTTCCTATGCCTAAGGGCTGGGGCGCCCCAGGCGTGGGGCTCCCTAAGCGTAAGGACTGGGACGCCCCAGTCCTAGGGCTCCCTAAGCCTAAGGCCTGGGGCGCCCCAGGCCCGGGCTCCCTAAGCCTAAGCGCTGGGGCGCCTCAGTCCTGGGGCACCCAAAGCCTAAGGGCTGGGGCGCCCCATGCCTGGGGCTCCCTTTTCCTAAGGACTGGGGCACCCCAGGCCTGGGGCTCCCAAAGCCTAAGGGCTGGGGCGCCCTAGGCCTGGGGCTCCCTAAGCATATGGGATGGGTACCCCCAGGCCTGGGACTCCCTAAGCCTAAGTACTGGGGCGCCCCAGGCCAGGTGCTCCCTAAGCCTAAGGGCTGGGGCCTCCCAGGCCTGGGGCTACCTAAGCCTAAGCGCAGGGGTTCCCCAGGCCTGGGGGTCCCTAATCCTAATGGCTGGGGCACCCCAGGCCTGGGCTTCCCTAAGCCTAAGTGCAGGGGCACCCCTGGCCAGTTTCTCCCTAAGCCTAAGGGCTGGGGCTCCCCAGGCATGAGGCCCCCTAAGCCTAAGGGCTGGGCGCCCTAGGCCTGGGGCTCCCTAACTCTAAGGGCTTAGGCGCCCAAGGCCTGGGGCTCCCTAAGCCTAAGTCCTAGGGCGCCCCAGGTTGGGGCTCCCTATGCCTAAGGGCTGGGGCGTCCCAGGCCGGGGCTCCCAAACCTACGGGCTGGGGCGCCCCAGGCCTGGATCTCCTAAATCCTAAGGACTGGGGCGCCCCAGCCCTGTGGCTTCCTAAATTACGGGTTGGGGCGCAAAAGGCCTAGGGCTACCTAAGCCTAAAGGCTTTGGCTCCCCACCTGGGGCTCCCTAAGCCTAAGGGCTGGGGCGTCCTAGGCCTGGGGCTCTCAAAGCCTAAGGGCTGGGGCGCCCCAGGCCTGGGGCTCCCTAAGCCTATAGGTTGGGTCTCCCCAGGCCCTGGGGCTCCCTAACCTAAGTGCAGGGGCGCCCCAGGCCTGCGGGTCCCTAAGGCTAAGGGCTGGGGCGCCCCAGGCCTTGGGCTCCCAAAGCCTGAGGGCTGGGAGGCCCCATGCGTGGAGCTCCCTAAGCCTAAGGGCTGGGAAGCCCCAGGCCTGGGGCTCCCAAAGCCTAAGTGCTGGGGTGCCCCTGGCCAGGTTCTCCCTAATCCTAAGGGCTGGGGCGCCCTAGGCCTGGGGCTCCCTAACTATAAGGGCTGGGTCGCCCCGGCCTGGGGCTCCCTAAACCTAAGGGCTGGGGCTCCCCAGGCCTAGGGCTCACTAAGCCTAAGTCCTGGAGCGCCCCAGGCCAGGGGCTCCCTAAGCCTAATGGCTGGAGCGCCCCAGGCCTGCGGCTCCCAAAGCCTAAGGGCTGGGGCGCCCCAGGTCTTGGGCTCCCACAGCCTAAGGGCTGGGCCGCCCCAGCCATGGGACTCCCTAAGCTTAAGGGCTGGGGCGCCCAAAGCCTGGGGCTCCCTAAGCCTAAAGGCTTTATCGCCCCAATTGGGGCTCCCTAAGCCTAAGTGCTGGGGCGCCCCAGGCCTGGGGTTCCCTAAACCTAAGGGCTGGTGCGCCCCTGGCCTGGGGCTCCCTAAGCATATGGGATGGGTTCCCCCAGGCCTGGGCCTCCCTAAGCCTAAGTTCTGGGGCGCCCCAGGCCAGGTGCTCCCTAAGCCTAAGGGCTGGGGCGCCCCAGGCCCGGGCTCCCTAAGCCTAAGCGCTGGGGGGCCCCAGTCCTGGGGCACCCAATGCCTAAGGGCTGGGGCACCCCAGGCCTGGGGCTCCCTTTTCCTAAGGACTGGGGCACCCCAGGCCTGGGGCTCCCAAACCCGAAGCCTGGGGCACCCCATGCCTTGGGCTCCCAAAGCCTAAGGTCTGGGGCGCCCCAAGCCTGGGACTCCCTAAGCCTAAGGACTTGGGCACCCCAGGCATGGGGCTCTCAAAGCCTAAGGGCTGGGGCGTCCCGGGCCTTGGGCTTCCTATGCCTAAGGGCTGGTGCGCCCCAGGCGTGGGGCTCCCTAAGGGTAAGGGCTGGGAAGCCCCAGGCCTGGGGGTCCCAAAGCCTAAGTGCTGGGGCGCCCCTGGCCAGGTTCTCCCTAAGCCTAAGGGCTGGGGCGCCCCAGGCCTGGGGTTCCTTAAGCCTAAGGGCTGGGGCGTCCCAGGCCTGGGGTTCCTTAATCCTAAGGGCTGGGGAGCCCCAGGTATGAGGCTCCTAAGCCTAAGGGCTGGGGCGCCCTAGGCCTGGGGCTCCCTAACTCTAAGGGCTGGGGCGCCCAAGACCTGGGGCTCCCTAAGCCTAAGAGCTGGGGAGTCCCAGGCCGGGGCTCCCAAAGCCTAAGGGCTGGAGCGCCCCAGGCCTGTGGCTCCCTAAGCATAAGGGTGGGTCGCCCCAGGCCTGGCGCTCCCTAAGCCTAAATGCTGTGGCGCCCCAGGCCTGGGGCTCCCTAAGCCTAAGTTCTGGGGCGCCCCAGACCAGGTGCGCCCTAAGCCTAAGGGCTGGGGCGTCCCAGGCCTAGGGCTCCCTAAGCCTAAGGGCTGCGGGGCACTAGGCGTGGGGCTCCCTAAGCCTAAGGGCTGGGAAGCCCCAAGCCTAGGGGTCCCAAAGCCTAAGTGCAGGGGCGCCCCTGGCCAGGTTCTCCCTAAGCCGAATGGCTGGGGCGCCCCAGGACTCGGGTTCCTTAAGACTAAGGGCTGGGGCGCCCCAGGACTGGGGTCCCAAATACTAAGGGCTGGGGCACCCCAGGCCTTGGGCTCCCAAAGCCTAAGGGCTGGGGCGCCCAGGTCTGGGGCTCCCTAAGCCTAAGGGCTGGGGCGCCCCAAGCCTGGGACTCCCTAAGCCTAAGGGCTGGGGCACCCCAGGCCTTGGGCTACCAAAGCATAAGTGCTGGTGCGCGCAAGGCCTGGGGCTCCCAAAGCCTAAAGGCTGGGGCGCCCCAGGCCTGGGGCTCCTAAAGCATAAGGGCTGGGGAGCCCCGGGCCTGGGGCTTCCTATGCCTAAGGGCTGGGGCGCTCAAGGTGTGGGGTTCCCAAAGCCTAAGGGCTGGGGCTCCCTGGGCCTGGGGCTTCCAAAGCCTAAGAGCTGGGGCGCCCCAAGCCTGGGGCTCCCTAATACTAAGGGCTGGGGCACCCCAGGCCTGGGGCTCCCTAAACCTAAATGCTGGGGCGCCCCAGTTCTGGGGATCCTTAACCTAAGGGCTGTGGCGCCCCAGGCCTGGGGCTCCCAAGGCCTAAGGGCTGGGGCGTCCCAGACCTGGGGCTCCCAAACCTAAGGGCTTGGGCGCCCCAGTCCTGGGGCTCCCAAACCTAAGGGCTGGGGCACCCAGGCCTGGGGCTCCCTTTTCCTAAGGACTGGGGTAGCCCAGGCCTGGGGCTCCAAAGCCTAAGGGCTGGGGCACCACAGGCCTGGGGCTCCCTAAGCCTAAGGACTGGGGCTCCCCAGGACTGGGGTCCCAAATCCTAAGAGCTGGGGCGCCCCAGGCCTTGGGCTCCCAAAGCCGAAGGGCGGGGGCGCCCTAGGCTTGGCGCTCCCAAAGCTTAAGGGCTGGGGCGCCCCAGGCCTGGCGCTCCCAAATCCTAAGGGCTGGGGCGCCCCAAGCCTGGGACTCACTAAGCCTAAGGGCTGGGGCGCCCCAGTCCTTGGGTTCCCAAAGCCTAAGTGCTGGGGCACCCCAGGGCGGGGGCTTCCTAAGCATAAGGGCTGGGGCGCCCCAGGCCTGGGGCTCTCATAGCCTAAGGGCTGGGGCGCCCCTGGCCTGGGGCTTCCTATGCCTAAGGGCTGGGGCGCCCCAGGCGTGGGGCTCCCTAAGCGTAAGGACTGGGACGCCCCAGTCCTAGGGCTCCCTAAGCCTAAGCGCTGGGGCGCCTCAGTCCTGGGGCACCCAAAGCCTAAGGGCTGGGGCGCCCCATGCCTGGGGCTCCCTTTTCCTAAGGACTGGGGCACCCCAGGCCTGGGGCTCCCAAAGCCTAAGGGCTGGGGCGCCCTAGGCCTGGGGCTCCCTAAGCATATGGGATGGGTTCCCCCAGGCCTGGGACTCCCTAAGCCTAAGTACTGGGGCGCCCCAGGCCAGGTGCTCCCTAAGCCTAAGGGATGGGGCACCCCAAGCCCGGGATCCCTAATGCTAAGCGCTGGGACGCCCCAGTCCTGGAGCACCCAATGCCTAAGGGCTGGGGTGCCCCAGACCTGGGGCTCCCTTTTCCTAAGGACTGGGGCACCCCAGGCCTGGGGCTCCCAAAACCGAAGGGCTGGGGCACCCCATGCCTTCGGCTCCCAAAGCCTAAGGTCTGGGGCGCCCCAAGCCTGGGACTCCCTAAGCCTAAAGGCTTGGGCACCCCAGGCCTGGGGCTCTCAAAGCCTAAGGGCAGGGTCGTCCCGGGCCTGGGGCTTCCTATGCCTAAGGGCTGGTGCGCCCCAGTCGTGGGGCTCCATAAGGTTAAGAGCTGGGGCGCCCCAGTCCTGGGGCTCCTTAGCCTAAGGGCTGGGGCGCCACAGGCCTGGGGTCCCAAAGCCTAAGGGCTGGTGCCCCCTGGGCCTGGGGCTTCCTAAGCCTAAGGGCTGGGGCGCCCCAGGCCTGGGGCTCCCTAACTCTAAGGGCTGGGGCGCCCAAGACCTGGGGCTCCCTAAGCCCAAGAGCTGGGGAGTCCCAGGCCGGGGCTCCCAAAGCCTAAGGGCTGGAGCGCCCCAGGCCTGTGGCTCCCTAAGCATAAGGGTGGGTCGCCCCAGGCCTGGCGCTCCCAAAGCCTAAATGCTGTGGCGCCCCAGGCCTGGGGCTCCCTAAGCCTAAGTTCTGGGGCGCCCCAGACCAGGTGCGCCCTAAGCCTAAGGGCTGGGGCGTCCCAGGCCTAGGGCTCCCTAAGCCTAAGGGCTGGGGGGCCCTAGGCGTGGGGCTCCCTAAGCCTAAGGGCTGGGAAGCCCCAGGCCTAGGGGTCCCAAAGCCTAAGTGCAGGGGCGCCCCTGGCCAGGTTCTCCCTATGCCGAAGGGCTGGGGCGCCCCAGGCCTCGGGTTCCTTAAGCCTAAGTTCTGGGGCGCCCCAGACCAGGTGCGCCCTAAGCCTAAGGGCTGGGGCTTCCCAGGCCTAGGGCTCCCTAAGCCTAAGGCCTGGGGAGCCCTAGGCGTGGGGGTCCCAAAGCCTAAGTGCAGGGGCGCCCCTGGCCAGGTTCTCCCTAAACCGAAGGGCTGGGGCGCCCCAGGCCTCGGGTTCCTTAAGCCTAAGGGCTGGGGCGCCCCAGGCTGGGGCTCCCTAAGCCTAAGTTCTGGGGCGCCCCAGACCAGGTGCGCCCTAACCCTAAGGGCTGGAGCGCCCCAGGCCTGCAGCTCCCAAAGCCTAATGGCTGGGGCGCCCCAGGCCTGGGGCTCCCTAAGCCTAAGGGCTGGGGCACCCCAGGCCTAGGGCTCCCTAAGCCTATGGCCTGGGGGCGCCCCAGGCCCGGGGCTCCCTAAGCCTAATGGCTGGAGCGCCCCAGGCCTGCGGCTCCCAAAGCCTAAGGGCTGGGGCGCCCCAGGCCTTGGGCTCCCACAGCCTAAGGGCTGGGCCTCCCCAGCCATGGGGCTCCCTAAGCTTAAGGGCTGGGGCGCCCAAAGCCTGGGGCTCCCTAAGCCTAAAGGCTTTATCGCCCCAATTGGGGCTCCCTAAGCCTAAGTGCCTGGGCACCCCAGGCCTGGGGTTCTCTAAACCTAAGGGCTGGTGCGCCCCTGGCCTGAGGCTCCCTAAGCATACGGGATGGGTTCCCCCAGGCCTGGGCCTCCCTAAGCCTAAGTTCTGGGGCGCCCCAGGTCAGGTGCTCCCTAAGCCTAAGGGCTGGGCGCCCCAGGCACGGGCTCCCTAAGCCGAAGCGCTGGGTCGCCCCAGTCCTGGGGCACCCAATGCCTAAGGGCTGGGGCGCCCCAGGCCTGGGGCTCCCTTTTCCTAAGGACTGGGGCACCCCATGCCTTGGGCTCCCAAAGCCTAAGGTCTGGGGCGCCCCAAGCCTGGGACTCCCTAAGCCTAAGGGCTTGGGCACCCCAGGCCTGGGGCTCTCAAAGCCTAAGGGCTGGGGCGTCCCGGGCCTGGGGCTTCCTATGCCTAAGGGCTGGTGCGCCCCAGGCGTGGGGCTCCCTAAGTGTAAGAGCTGGGGCGCCCCAGTCCTGGGGCTCCTTAGCCTAAGGGCTGGGGCGCCACAGGGCTGGGGTCCCAAAGCCTAAGGGCTGATGCACCCCGGGCCTGGGGCTTCCTAAGCCTAAGGGCTTGGGCGCCCCAGGCCTGGGGCTCCCTAAACCTAAAGGCTGTGGCCCCCCAGGCCTGGGGTCCCAATGCTTAAGGGTTGGTGCGCCCAAGGCCTGGGGCTCCCTAAGCCTAAGGGTTGGGGCTCCCTAGGCTGGGGCTCCAAAAGCCGAAGGGCTGGGCCGTCCCAGGCCAGGGGCTCCCTAAGTCTAAGGGCTGGGCGCCCTAGGCCTGGGGCTCTGTAAATCTAAGGTCTTGGGCGCCCAAGGCCTGGGGCTCCCTAAGCCTAAGTCCTAGGGCGCCCCAGGCCTGGGGCTCCCTTAGCCTAAGGGCTGCGGCGTCCCAGGCCGGGGCTCCCAAACCTACGGGCTGGGGCGCCCCTGCCTGGGGCTCCCTAAGCCTAAGTGCTTGGCGCCCCAGGCCTGGGGCTCCCTAAGCCTAAGTTCTGGGGAGCCCCAGGCCAGGTGCTCCCTAAGCCTAAGGGCTGGGGCGCCCCAGGCCTAGGGCTCCCTAAGACTAAGGGCTGGTGCGCCCCAGGCCCGGGCTCCCTAAGCCTAAGCGCTGGGGCGCCCCAGTTCTGGGGCTTCCTAAGCCTAAGGGCTGGGGCGCCACAGGTCTGGGGCTCCCAAAGCCTAAGTGCTGGGGCGTCCCAGGCCTGGGCCTCTCAAAGCCTAAGGGCTGGGGCGCCCCAGGTCTGGGGCTCCCTAAGCATATGGGGTGGTTCGCCCCAGGCCCTGGGGCTCCCTAAACCTAAGTGCAGGGCAGACCCAAGACTGGGGCTCCCTAAGCCTAAATTCTGTGGCGCCCCAGGCGAGGTGCTCCCTAAGCCTAAGTGCTGGGGCGCCCTAGGCCTGTGGCTCCCTTTTCCTAAGGACTGGGGCACCCCAGGCCTGGGGCTCCCAAAGCCTAAGGGTTTGGGGCGCCACAGGCCTGGGGCTCCCTAAGACTAAGGGCTGGGGCGCCCCAGGACTGGGGTCCCAAATACTAAGGGCTGGGGCGCCCCAGGCCTTGGGCTCCCAAAGCCTAAGGGCTGGGGCGCCCAGGTCTGGGGCTCCCAAAGCCTAAGGGCTGGGGCGACCCAAGCTTGGGACTCCCTAAGCCTAAGGGCTGGGGCACCCCAGGCCTTGGACTACCAAAGCATAAGTGCTGGTGAGCGCAAGGCCTGGGGCTCCCTAAGCCTAAAGGCTGGGGCGCCCCAGGCCTGGGGCTCCTAAAGCATAAGGGCTGGGGAGCCCCGGGCCTGGGGCTTCCTATGCCTAAGGGCTGGGGCGCTCCAGGTGTGGGGTTCCCAAAGCCTAAGGGCTGGGGCTCCCTGGGCCTGGGGCTTCCAAAGCCTAAGGGCTGGGGCGCCCCAAGCCTGGGGCTCCCTAATACTAAGGGCTGGGGCGCCCCAGGCCTGGGTCTCCCTAAACCTAAATGCTGGGGCGCCCCAGTTCTGGGGATCCTTAACCTAAGGGCTGTGGCGCCCCAGGCCTGGGGCTCCCAAGGCCTAAGGGCTGGGGCGTCCCAGACCTGGGGCTCCCAAACCTAAGGGCTTGGGCGCCCCTGTCCTGGGGCTCCCAAACCTAAGGGCTGGGGCGCCCCAGGCCTGGGGCTCCCAAGGCCTAAGGGCTGGGGCGTCCCAGACCTGGGGCTCCCAAACCTAAGGGCTTGGGCGCCCCAGTCCTGGGGCTCCCAAACCTAAGGGCTGGGGCACCCAGGCCTGGGGCTCCCTTTTCCTAAGGACTGGGGTAGCCCAGGCCTGGGGCTCCCAAATCCTAAGGGCTGGGGCACCACAGGCCTGGGGCTCCCTAAGCCTAAGGACTGGGGCTCCCCAGGACTGGGGTCCCAAATCCTAAGAGCTGGGGCGCCCCAGGCCTTGGGCTCCCAAAGCCGAAGGGCGGGGGCGCCCCAGGCTTGGCGCTCCCAAAGCTTAAGGGCTGGGGCGCCCCAGGCCTGGCGCTCCCAAAGCCTAAGGGCTGGGGCGCCCCAAGCCTGGGACTCACTAAGCCTAAGGGCTGGGGCGCCCCAGTCCTTGGGTTCCCAAAGCCTAAGTGCTGGGGCACCCCAGGGCGGGGGCTTCCTAAGCATAAGGGCTGGGGCGCCCCAGGCCTGGGGCTCTCATAGCCTAAGGGCTGGGGCGCCCCTGGCCTGGGGCTTCCTATGCCTAAGGGCTGGGGCGCCCCAGGCGTGGGGCTCCCTAAGCGTAAGGACTGGGACGCCCCAGTCCTAGGGCTCCCTAAGCCTAAGGCCTGGGGCGCCCCAGGCCCGGGCTCCCTAAGCCTAAGCGCTGGGGCGCCTCAGTCCTGGGGCACCCAAAGCCTAAGGGCTGGGGCGCCCCATGCCTGGGGCTCCCTTTTCCTAAGGACTGGGGCACCCCAGGCCTGGGGCTCCCAAAGCCTAAGGGCTGGGGCGCCCTAGGCCTGGGGCTCCCTGAGCATATGGGATGGGTTCCCCCAGGCCTGGGACTCCCTAAGCCTAAGTACTGGGGCGCCCCAGGCCAGGTGCTCCCTAAGCCTAAGGGCTGGGGCACCCCAGGCCCGGGATCCCTAATGCTAAGCGCTGGGACGCCCCAGTCCTGGAGCACCCAATGCCTAAGGGCTGGGGCGCCCCAGACCTGGGGCTCCCTTTTCCTAAGGACTCGGGCACCCCAGGCCTGGGGCTCCCAAAACCGAAGAGCTGGGGCACCCCATGCCTTGGGCTCCCAAAGCCTAAGGTCTGGGGCGCCCCAAGCCTGGGACTCCCTAAGCCTAAAGGCTTGGGCACCCCAGGCCTGGGGCTCTCAAAGCCTAAGGGCAGTGGCGTCCCGGGCCTGGGGCTTCCTATGCCTAAGGGCTGGTGCGCCCCAGTCGTGGGGCTCCATAAGGTTAAGAGCTGGGGCGCCCCAGTCCTGGGGCTCCTTAGCCTAAGGGCTGGGGCGCCACAGGCCTGGGGTCCCAAAGCCTAAGGGCTGGTGCCCCCTGGGCCTGGGGCTTCCTAAGCCTAAGGGCTGGGGCGCCCCAGGCCTGGGGCTCCCTAAACCTAAAGGCTGGGGCTCCCCAAGCCTGGGGTCCCAATGCTTAAGGGTTGGTGCGCCAAAGGCCTGGGGCTCCCTAAGCCTAAGGGTTGGGGCTCCCTAGGCTGGGGCTCCAAAATCCTAAGGGCTGGGCCGTCCCAGGCCTGGGGCTCCCTAACTCTAAGGGCTGGGCGCCCTAGGCCTGGGGCTCTGTAAATCGAAGGTCTTGGGCGCCCAAGGCCTGGGGCTCCCTAAGCCTAAGTCCTAGGGCGCCCCAGGCCTGGGGCTCCCTAAGCCTATGGGATGGGTCGCCACAGGCCTTGGGCTCTCTAAGACTAAGTGCTTGGCGCCCCAGGCCTGGGGCTCCCTAAGCCTAAGTTCTGGGGCGCCCCAGGCCAGGTGCTCCCTAAGCCTAAGGGCTGGGGCGCCCCAAGCCTAGGGATCCCTAAGACTAAGGGCTGGGGCGCCCCAGGCCTAAGGCTCCCTAAGACTAAGGGCTGGTGCGCCCCAGTCCTGGGGCTCTCTAAGCCTAAGGGCTGGGGCGCCACATGTCTGGGGCTCCCAAAGCCTAAGGGCTGGGGCGTCCCAGCCCTGGGGCTCTCAAAGCCTAAGGGCTGGGGCGCCCCAGGTCTGGGGCTCCCTAAGCATATGGGGTGGGTCGCCCCAGGCCCTGGGGCTCCCTAAACCTAAGTACAGGGGAGCCCCAAGACTGGGGCTCCCTAAGCCTAAATTCTGGGGCGCCCCAGGCGAGGTGCTCCCTAAGCCTAAGTGCCGGGGCGCCCTAGGCCTGTGGCTCCCTTTTCCTAAGGACTGGGGCACCCCAGGCCTGGGGCTACCAAAGCCTAAGGGTTTGGGGCGCCACAGGCCTGGGGCTCCCTAAGACTAAGGGCTGGGGCGCCCCAGGACTGGGGTCCCAAATACTAAGGGCTGGGGCGCCCCAGGCCTTGGGCTCCCAAGGCCTAAGGGCTGGGGCGCCCAGGTCTGGGGCTCCCAAAGCCTAAGGGCTGGGGCGCCCCAAGCCTGGGACTCCCTAAGCCTAAGGGCTGGGGCACGCCAGGCCTTGGGCTACCAAAGCATAAGTGCTGCTGCGCGCAAGGCCTGGGGCTCCCTAAGCCTAAGGGCTTGGGCGCCCCAGGCCTGGGGCTCCTAAAGCATAAGGGCTGGGGAGCCCCGGGCCTCGGGCTTCCTATCCTAAGGGCTGGGGCACTCCAGGCGTGGGGTTCCCAAAGCCTAAGGGCTGGGGCTCACAGGGCCTGGGGCTTCCTAAGCCTAAGGGCTGGGGCGCCCCAGTTCTGGGGCTCCTTAACCTAAGGGCTGTGGCGCCCCAGGCCTGGGGTTCCCAAGGCCTAAGGGCTGGGGCGCACCAGACCTGGGGCTCCCAAAGCCTAAGGGCTTGGGCGCCGCAGTCCTGGGGCCCCCAAAGCTAAGGGCTGGGGCGCCCAGGCCTGGGGCTCCCTAATCCTAAGGACTGGGGCGCCCCAGGACTGGGGTCCCAAATCCTAAGAGCTGGGGCGCCCCAGGCCTTGGGGTCCCAAAGCCGAAGGGCTGGGGCGCCCCAGGCTTGGCGCTCCCAAAGCCTAAGGGCCGGGGCGCCCAAGGCCTGGCGCTCCAAAAGCCTAAGGGCTGGGGCGACCCAAGCCTGGGACTCACTAAGCCTAAGGGCTTGGGCGCCCCAGGCCTTGGGTTCCCAAAGCCTAAGTGCTGGGGCACCCCAGTGGGGGGCTTCCTAAGCATAAGGGCTGTGGCGCCCCGGGCCTGGGGCTTCCTATGCCTAAGGGCTGGGGCGCCCCAGGCCTGGGGCTCCCTAAGCGTAAGGACTGTGGCGCCCCAGTCCTGGGGCTCCTTAGCCTTAGAGCTTGGGCGCCCAGGCCTGGGGTCCCAAAGCCTAAAGGCTGGTGACCTCAGGCCTGGGGCTCCCTAAGCCTAAGAACAGGGGCGCCCCAGGCCTGGGGCTCCCTAAGCATATGGATGGTTCCCCCCAGGCCTGGACCTCCCTAAGCCTAAGTTCTGTGGCGCCCCCGGCCAGGTGCTCCCTAAGCCTAAGGGCTGGGGCGCCCCAGGCCTAGGGCTCCCTAAGCCTAAGGCCTGGGGCGCCCCAGGGCCGGGGTCCCTAAGCCTAAGCACTGGGGCACCCCACGCCTGGGGCTCCCTTTTCCTAAGGACTGGGGCACCCCAGGCCTGGGGCTCCCAAAGCCAAAGGGCTGGGGCGCCCCAGGCCTGGTGCACCCAAAGCCAAAGGGCTGGGGTGCCCCAGCCATGGGGCTCCCTAAGCTTAAGGGCTGGGGCGCCCAAAACCTGGGGCTCCCTAAGCCTAAAGGTTTTATCGCCCCACCTGGGGCTCCCTAAGCCTTAGTGCTGGGGTGCCCCTGGCCTGGGGCTCCCTAAGCCTAAGGGCTGTGGCGCCCCAGGCCTAGGGCTCCCTAAGCCTAAGGGTTGGAGCGCCCCAGGCCCGGGCTCCCTAAGCCTAAGCACTGGGGCGCCTCAGTCCTGGGGCACCCGAAGCCTTAGGGCTGGGGCGCCCCAGGCCTGGGGCTCCCTTTTCCTAAGGACTGGGGCTCCCCAGGCCTGGGGCTCCCAGCCAAAGGGCTGGGGCGTCCCAGGCCTGGGGCTCCCAAAGCTAAAGGGCTGGGGTGCCCCAGCCATGGGGCTCCCTAAGCTTAAGGGCTGGGGCACCCAAAGCCTGGAGCTCCCTAAGCCTAAAGGTTTTATCGCCCCACCTGGGGCTCCCGAAGCCTAAGTGCTGGGGCGCCCTTGGTCTGTGGCTCCCTTTTCCTAAGAACTGGGGCACCCCAGGCCTGGGGCTCCCAAAGCCTAAGGGTTTGGGGCGCCACAGGCCTGGGGCTCCCTAAGCCTAAGGGCTGGGACGCCCCAGGACTGGGGTCCCAAATCCTAAGGGCTGGGGCGCCCCAGGCCTTGGGCTCCCAAAGTCCGAGGGCTGGTGCGCCCAGGTCTAGGGCTCCCAAAGCCTAAGGGCTGGGGAGCTCCAAGCCTGGGACTCCCTAAGCCTAAGGGCTGGGGCACCCCAGGCCTTGGGCTACCAAAGCATAAGTGCTGGTGTGCGCAAGGCCTGGGGCTCCCTAAGCCTAAGGACTGGGGCGCCCCAAGCCTGGGGCTCCTAAAGCATAAGGGCTGGGCCTCCCTGGGCCTGGGGCTTCCTAAGCCTAAGGGCTGGGGCGCCCCAAGCCTGGGGCTCCCTAATCCTAAGGGCTGTGGCGCCCCAGGCCTGGGGCTCCCAAGGCCTAAGGTCTGGGGCGCCCCAGACCTGGGGCTCCCAAAGCCTAATGGCTTGGGCGCCCCAGTCCTGGGGCTCCCAAAGCTAAGGGCTGGGGCGCCCAGGCCTGGGGCTCCCTTTTCCTAAGGACTGGGGCAGCCACAGGCCTTGGGCTCCCTAAGCCTAAGGACTGGGGCACCCCAGGACTGGGGTCCCAAATCGTAAGAGCTGGGGCGCCCCAGGCCTTGGGCTCCCAAAGCATATGGGGTGGGTCGCCCCAGGCCCTGGGGCTCCCTAAAATTAAGTACAGGGGAGCCCCAAGACTGGGGCTCCCTAAGCCTAAATTCTGGGGCGCCCCAGGCGAGGTGCTCCCTAAGCCTAAATGCTGGGGCGCCCTAGGTCTGTGGCTCCCTTTTCCTAAGGACTGGGGCACCCCAGGCCTGGGGCTCCCAAATACTAAGGGCTGGGGTGGCCCAGGCCTTGGGCTCCCAAAGCCTAAGGGCTGGGGCGCCCAGGGCTGGGGCTCCCAAAACCTAAGTGCTGGGGCGCCCCAAGCCTGGGACTCCCTAAGCCTAAAGGCTGGGGCACGCCAGGCCTTGATATACCAAAGCATAAGTGCTGGTGCGCGCAATGCCTGGGGCTCGCTAAGCCTAAGGGCTGGGGCGCCCCAGGACTGGGGTCCCAAATTCTAACGGCTGGGGCGCCCCAGGCCTTGGGCTCCCAAAGCCTAAGGGCTGGGGTGCCCAGGTCTGGGGCTCCCAAAGCCAAAGGGCTGGGGCGCCCCAAGCCTGGGACTCCCTAAGCCTATGGGCTGGGACACCCCAGGCCTTGGGCTACCAAAGCATAAGTGCTGGGGCGCCCAGGTCTTGGGCTTCCAAAGCCTAAGAACTGGGGTGCCCCAAGCCTGGGACTCCTTAAGCCTAAGGGCTGGGGCACCCCAGGCCTTGGGCTACCAAAGCATAAGTGCTGGTGCGCGCAATGCCTGGGGCCCCCAAAGCTAAGGGCTGGGGCGCCCAGGCCTGGGGCTCCCTAAGCCTAAGGACTGGGGCGCCCCAGGACTGGGGTCCCAAATCCTAAGAGCTGGGGCGCCCCAGGCCTTGGGCTCCCAAAGCCGAAGGGCTGGGGCGCCACAAGCCTGGGGCTCCCTAATCCTAAGGGCTGGGGCGCCCCAGGCCTGGGGCTCCCTAAACCTAAATGCTGGGGTGCCCCAGTTCTGGGGCTCCTTAACCTAAGGGCTGTGGCGCCCCAGGCCTGGGGCTCCCAAGGCCTAAGCGCTAGGGCGCCCCAGACCTGGGGCTCCCATAGCCTAAGGGCTTGGGCACCCCAGTCCTGGGGCTCCCAAAGCTAAGGGCTGGGGCGCCCAGGCCTGGGGCTCCATTTTCCTAAGGACTGGGGCACCACAGGCCTGGAGCTCACTAAGCCTAAGGACTGGAGGCCACAGGACTGGGGTCCCAAATCCTAAGAGCTGGGGTGCCCCAGGCCTTGGGCACCCAATGCAGAAGTGCTGGTGCGCCCCAGGCCTGGGGCTCCCAAAGCCTAAGAGCTGGGGCGCCCCAAGCCTGGGACACACTAAGTCTAAGGGCTGGGGCGCCCCAGGCCTTGGGTTCCCAAAGCCTAAGTGCTGGGGCACCTCAGGCCTGGGGTTCCCTAAACTTAAGTGCTGGGGCACCCCAGGCTTGGGGCTCTCATAGCCTAAGGGCTAGGGCGCCCCGGGCCGTGGGCTTCCTATGCCTAAGGGCTGGGGCATCCCAGGCGTGGGGCTCCCTAAGCGTAAGGACTAGGGCGCCCCAGTCCTGAGGCTCCTTAGCCTAAGAGCTGGGGCGCCCAGGCCTGGGGTCCCAAAGCCTAAAGGCTGGTGGCCCCAGGCCTGGGGCTCCCTAAGCCTAAGGGCTGGGGCGCCCCAGGCCTGGGGCTCCCTAAGGCTAAGGGCTTTGGCGCCCCAGGCCTGGGGCTCCCTAAGCATATGGATGGGCCCCCCAGGCCTGGACCTCCCTAAGCCTAAGTTCTGAGGCGCCCCAGGCCAGGTGCTCCCTAAGCCTAAGGGCTGGGGCGCCCCAGCCCTGGGACTCCCTAAGCCTATGGGATGTGTCGCCACAGGCCTTGGGCTCTCTAAGACTAAGTGCTTGGCGCCCCAGGCCTGGGGCTCCCTAAGCCTAAGTTCTGGGGCGCCCCAGGCCAGGTGCTCCCTAAGCCTAAGGGCTGGGGCGCCCCAGGCCTAGGGCTCCCTAAGACTAAGGGCTGGGGCGCCCCAGGCCTAAGGCTCCCTGAGACTAAGGGCTGGTGCGCCCCAGGCCCGGCCTCCCTAAGCCTAAGCGCTGGGGCGCCCCAGTCCTGGGGCTCCCTAAGCCTAAGGGCTGGGGCGCCACAGGTCTGGGGCTCCCAAAGCCTAAGGGCTACGGCGTCCTAGGCCTGGGGCTCTCAAAGCCTAAGGGCTGGCTGGGGCGCCCCAGGTCTGGGGCTCCCTAAGCATATGGGGTGGGTCGCCCCAGGCCCTGGGGCTCCCTAAACCTAAGTACAGGGGAGCCCCAAGACTGGGGCTCCCTAAGCCTAAATTCTGGGGCGCCCCAGGCGAGGTGCTCCCTAAGCCTAAGTGCTGGGGCGCCCTAGGCCTGTGGCTCCCTTTTCCTAAGGACTGGGGCACCCCAGGCCTGGGGCTACCAAAGCCTAAGGGTTTGGGGCGCCACAGGCCTGGGGCTCCCTAAGACTAAGGGCTGGGGCGCCCCAGGACTGCGGTCCCAAATACTAAGGGCTGGGGCGCCCCAGGCCTTGGGCTCCCAAAGCCTAAGGGCTGGGGCGCCCAGGTCTGGGGCTCCCAAAGCCTAAGGGCTGGGGCGACCCAAACCTGGGACTCCCTAAGCCTAAGGGCTGGGGCACGCCAGGCCTTGGGCTACCAAAGCATAAGTGCTGGTGCGCGCAAGGCCTGGGGCTCCCTAAGCCTAAGGGCTGGGGCGCCCCAGGCCTGGGGCTCCTAAAGCATAAGGGCTGGGGAGCCCCGGGCCTCGGGTTTCCTATCCCTATGGGCTGGGGCACTCCTGGCGTGGGGTTCCCAAAGCCTAAGGGCTGGGGCTCACAGGGCCTGGGGCTTCCTAAGCCTAAGGGCTGGGGCGCCCCAATTCTGGGGCTCCTTAACCTAAGGGCTGTGGCACCCCAGGCCTGGGGTTCCCAAGGCCTAAGGGCTGGGGCGCACCAGACCTGGGGCTCCCAAAGCCTAAGGGCTTGGGCGCCGCAGTCCTGGGGCCCCCTAAGCTAAGGGCTGGGGCGCCCAGGCCTGGGGCTCCCTAAGCCTAAGGGCTGTGGCGCACAAGGCCTGGCGCTCCAAAAGCCTAACGGCTGGGGCGACACAAGCCTGGGACTCACTAAGCCTAAGGGCTGGGGCGCCCCAGGCCTTGGGTTCCCAAAGCCTAAGTGCTGGGGCACCTCAGTGGGGGGCTTCCTAAGCATAAGGGCTGGGGCGCCCCGGGCCTGGGGCTTCCTATGCCTAAGGGCTGGGGCGCCCCAGGCCTAGGGCTCCCTAAGCGTAAGGACTGTGGCGCCCCGGTCCTGGGGCTCCTTAGCCTTAGAGCTTGGGCGCCCAGGCCTGGGGTCCCAAAGCCTAAAGGCTGGTGGCCTCAGGCCTGGGGCTCCCTAAGCCTAAGAACAGGGGTGCCCCAGGCCTGGGGCTCCCTAAGCATATGGATGTGTCCCCCCAGGCCTGGACGTCCCTAAGCCTAAGTTCTGTGGCGCCCCCGGCCAGGTGTTCCCTAAGCCTAAGGGCTGGGGCGCCCCAGGCCTAGGGCTCCCTAAGCCTAAGGCCTGGGGCGCCCCAGGGCCGGGCTCCCTAAGCCTAAGCGCTGGGGCACCCCACGCCTGGGGCTCCCTTTTCCTAAGGACTGGGGCACCCCAGGCCTGGGGCTCCCAAAGCCAAAGGGCTGGGGCGCCCCAGGCCTGGTGCACCAAAAGCCAAAGGGCTGGGGTGCCCCAGCCATGGGGCTCCCTAAGCTTAAGGGCTGGGGCGCCCAAAACCTGGGGCTCCCTAAGCCTAAAAGTTTTATCGCCCCACCTGGGACTCCCTAAGCCTTAGTGCTGGGGTGCCCCTGGCCTGGGGCTCCCTAAGCCTAAGGGCTGGGGCGCCCCAGGCCTAGGGCTCCCTAAGCCTAAGGGCTGGGGCACCTCAGGCCCGGGCTCCCTAAGCCTAAGCACTGGGGCGCCTCAGTCCTGGGGCACCCAAAGCCTTAGGGTTGGGGCGCCCCAGGCCGGGGGCTGCCTTTTCCTAAGGACTGGGGCACGCCAGGCCTGGGGCTCCCAAAGCCAAAGGGCTGGGGCGTCCCAGGCCTGGGGCTCCCAAAGCTAAAGGGCTGGGGCGCCCCAGCCATGGGGCTCCCTAAGCTTAAGGGCTGGGGCGCCCAAAGCCTGGAGCTCCCTAAGCCTAAAGGTTTTATCGCCCCACCTGGGGCTCCCTAAGCCTATGTGCTGGGGCACCCGTGGTCTGTGACTCCCTTTTCCTAAGAACTGGGGCACCCCAGGCCTGGGGCTCCCAAAGCCTAAGGGTTTGGGGCGCCACAGGCCTGGGGCTCCCTAAGCCTAAGGGCTGGGACGCCCCAGGACTGGGGTCCCAAATCATAAGGGCTGGGGCGCCCCAGGCCTTGGGCTCCCAAAGTCCAAGGGCTGGGGCGCCCCGGTCTAGGGCTCCCATGCCTAAGGGCTGGGGCGCTCCAAGCCTGGGACTCCCTAAGCCTAAGGGCTGGGGCACCCCAGTCCTTGGGCTACCAAAGCATAAGTGCTGGTGCGCGCAAGGCCTGGGGCTCCCTAAGCCTAAGGACTGGGGCGCCCCAAGCTTGGGGCTCCTAAAGCATAAGGGCTGGGGAGCCCCGGGCCTGGGGCTTTCTATGCCTAAGGGCTGGGGCGCTCCAGGCGTGGGGTTCCCAAAGCCTAATGGCTGGGCCTCCCTGGGCCTGGGGCTTCCTAAGCCTAAGGGCTGGGGCGCCCAAAGCCTGGGGCTCCCTAATCCTAAGGGCTGGGGTGCCCCAGGCCTGGGGCTCCCTAAACCTAAATGCTGGGGCGCCCCAGTTCTGGGGCTCCTTAACCTAAGGGCTGTGGCGCCCCAGGCCTGGGGCTCCCAAGGTCTAAGGTCTGGGGCGCCCCAGACCTGGGGCTCCCAAAGCCTAATGGCTTGGGCGCCCCAGGCCTGGGGCTCCCAAAGCTAAGGGCTGTGGCGCCCAGGCCTGGGGCTCCCTTTTCCTAAGGACTGGGGCAGCCCCAGGCCTGGGGCTCCCAAAGCCTAAGGGCTGGGGCGCCACAGGCCTGGGGCTCCCTAAGCCTAAGGACTGGGGCACCCCAGGATTGGGGTCCCAAATCGTAAGACCTGGGGCGCCCCAGGCCTTGGGCTCCCAAAGCATATGGGGTGGGTCGCCCCAGGCCCTGGGGCTCCCTAAAATTAAGTACAGGGGAGTCCCAAGACTGGGGCTCCCTAAGCCTAAATTCTGGGGCGCCCCAGGCGATGTGTTCCCTAAGCCTAAGTACTGGGGCGCCCTAGGTCTGTGGCTCCCTTTTCTTAAGGACTGCGGCACCCCAGGCCTGGGGCTCCCAAATACTAAGGGCTGGGGTGCCCCAGGCCTTGGGCTCCCAAAGCCTAAGGGCTGGGGCGCCCAGGGCTGGGGCTCCTAAAGCCTAAGGGCTGGGGCGCCCAGGGCTGGGGCTCCCAAAGCCTAAGTGCTGGGGCGCCCCAAGCCTGGGACTCCCTAAGCCTAAGGGCTGGGGCACGCCAGGCCTTGGTCTACTAAAGCATGAGTGCTGGTGCGCGCAAGGCCTGGGGCTCCCTAAGCCTAAGGGCTGGGGCGCCCCAGGCCTGGGGCTCCTAAAGCATAAGTGCTGGGGAGCCCCGGGCCTGGGGCTTCCTATGGCTAAGGGCTGGGGCGCTCCAGGCGTGGGGTTCCCAAAACCTAAGGGCTGTGGCTCCCAGGGCCTGGGGTTTCCTAAGCCTAAGGGCTGGGGCGCCCCAGTTCTGGGGCTCCTTAACCTAAGGGCTGTGGCGCCCCAGGCCTGGGGCTCCCAAGGCCTAAGGGCTGGGGCGCACCAGACCTGGGGCTCCCAAAGCCTAAGGGCTTGGGTGCCGCAGTCCTGGGGCCCCCAAAGCTAAGGGTTGGGGTGCCCAGGCCTGGGGCTCCCTAAGCATATGGATGGGTCCCCCCAGGCCTGGACCTCCCTTAGCCTAAGGGCTGTGGCGCCTCAGTCCTGGGGCACCCAAAGCCTTAGGGCTGGGGCGCCCCAGGCCTGGGGCTCCCTTTTCCTAAGGACTGGGGCACCCCAGGCCTGGGGCTCCCAAAGCCAAAGGGCTGGGGCGTCCCAGGCCTGGTGCTCCCAAAGCTAAAGGGCTGGGGCGCCCCAGCCATGGGGCTCCCTAAGCTTAAGGCCTGGGGCGCCCAAAGCCTGGAGCTCCCTAAGCCTAAAGGTTTTATCGCCCCACCTGGGGCTCCCTAAGCCTAAGTGCTGGGGCGCCCTTGGTCTATGGCTCCCTTTTCCTAAGAACTGGGGCACCCCAGGCCTGGGGCTCCCAAAGCCTAAGGGTTTGGGGCGCCACGGGCTTGGGGCTCCCTAAGCCTAAGGGCTGGGACGCCCCAGGACGGGGGTCCCAAATCCTAAGGACTGGGGCGCCCCAGGCCCTGGGGCTCCCTAAACCTAAGTGCAGTGGAGCCCCAGGACTGGGGCTCCCTAAGCCTAAGTTCTGGGGCGCCCCAGGCGAGGTGCTCCCTAAGCCTAAGTGCTGGGGCGCCGTAGGCCTGTGGCTCCCTTTTCCTAAGGACTGGGGCACCCCAGGCCTTGGGCTCCCAAAGCCTAAGGGTTTGGGGCCCACAGGCCTGAGGCTCCCTAAGGCTAAGGGCTGGGGCGCCCCAGGACTGCGGTCCCAAATTCTAAGGGCTGGGGCGCCCCAGGCCTTGGGCTCCCAAAGCCTAAGGGCTGGGGTGCCCAGGTCTGGGGCTCCCAAAGCCAAAGGGCTGGGGTGCCCCAAGCCTGGGACTCCCTAAGCCTATGGGCTGGGGCACCCCAGGCCTTGGGCTACCAAAGCATAAGTGCTGGTGCGCGCAATGCCTGGGGCTCCCTAAGCCTAAGGGCTGGGGCGCCCCAGGCCTTGGGCTCCCAAAGCCTAAGGGCTGGGGCGCCCAGGTCTGGGGCTCCCAAAGCCTAAGAACTGGGGCGCCCCAAGCCTGGGACTCCCTAAGCCTAAGGGCTGGGGCACCCCAGGCCTTGGGCTACAAAAGCATAAGTGCTGGTGCGCGTAATGCCTGGGGCTCCCTAAGCCTAAGGGCTGGGGCGCCCCAGGCCTGGGGCTCCTAAAGCATAAGGGCTGGGGAGCCCCGGGCCTGGGGCTCCCTATGCCTACGGGCTGGGGCACTCCAGGCGTGGGGTTCCCAAAGCCTAAGGGCTGGGGCTCCCTGGACCGGGGGCTTCCTAAGCCTAAGCCTGGGGCGCCACAAGCCTGGGGCTCCCTAATCCTAAGGGCTGGGGCGCCCCAGGCCTGGGGCTCCCTAAACCTAAATGCTGGGTGCCCCAGTTCTGGGGCTCCTTAACCTAAGGGCTGTGGCGCCCCGGGTCTGGGGCTCCCAAGGCCTAAGCGCTAGGGCGCCCCAGACCTGGGGCTCCCATAGCCTAAGGGCTTGGGCACCCCAGTCCTGGGGCTCCCAAAGCTAAGTGCTGAGGCGCCCAGACCTGGGGCTGCATTTTCCTAAGGACTGGGGCAGCCCCAGGCCTGGGGCTCCCTAAGCCTAAGGGCTGGGGCACCCCAGGCGTGGGGCTCCCTAAGCGTAAGGACTAGGGCGCCCCAGTCCTGGGGCTCCTTAGCCTAAGAGATGGGGCGCCCAGGCCTGGGGTCCCAAAGCCTAAAGGCTGGTGGCCTCAGGCCTGGGCCTCCCTAAGCTTAAGGGCTGGGGCGCCCCAGGCCTGGGGCTCCCTAAGGCTAAGGGCTTTGGCGCCCCAGGCCTGGGGCTCCCTAAGCATATGGATGGGTCCCCCCAAGCCTGGACCTCCCTAAGCCTAAGTTCTGAGGCGCCCCAGGCCAGGTGCTCCCTAAGCCTAAGGGCTGGGGCGCCCCAGGCCTAGGGCTCCCTAAGCCTAAGGGCTGGGGCCCCCCAGGCCCGAGCTCCCTAAGCCTAAGCGCTGGGGCGCCCCAGGCCAGGGGCTCCCTTTTCCTAAGGACTGGGGCACCCCAGGCCTGGCGCTCCCAAAGCCAAAGGGCTGGGGCGCCCCAGCCATGGGTTCCCTAAGCTTAAGGGCTGGGGCGCCCAAAGCCTGGGGCTCCCTAAGCCTAAAGGTTTTATCGCCCCACCTGGGGCTCCCTAAGCCTTAGTGCTGCGGTGCCCCTGGCCTGCGGTTCCCTAAGCCTAACGGCTGGTGCGCCCCTGGCCTAGGGCTCCCTAAGCCTAAGGACTTGGGCGCCACAGGCCTGGGGCTCCCTAAGCCTAAGGGCTGGGTCTCCCCAGGCCTAGGGCTCCCTAAGCCTAAGGGTTGGGGCGTCCCAGGCCCGGGCTCCCTAAGCCTAAGCGCTGGGGCGCCTCAGTCCTGGGGCACCCAAAGCATAAGGGCTGGGGCGCCACAGGCCTGGGGCTCCCTTTTCCTAAGGACTGGGGCACCCCAGGCCTGGGGCTCCCAAAGCCAAAGGGCTGGGGCGTCCCAGGCCTGGTGCTCCCAAAGCTAAAGGGCTGGGGCGCCCCAGCCATGGGGCTCCCTAAGCTTAAGGGCTGGGTCGCCCAAAGCCTGGAGCTCCCTAAGCCTAAAGGTTTTATCGCCCCACCTGGGGCTCCCTAAGCCTAACTGCTGGGGCGCCCTAGGCCAGGTGCTCCCTAAGCCTAAGGGCCGGGGCGCCCCAGGCGTAGGCCTCCCTAAGCCTAAATCCTGGGGCGCCCCAGGCCACGTGCTCCCTAAGCCTAAGGGCTGGGGCGCCCCAGGCCTAGGCCTCCCTAAGCCTAAGGGCTGGGGCGCCCCATGCCCGGTCTCCCTAAGCCTAAGCGCTGGGGGGCCCCAGGCCAGATGCTTCCTAAGCCTAAGGGCTGGGGCGCCCCAGGCCTAGGGCTCCCTAAGCCTAAGGGCTGGGGCGCCCCAGGCCCGGGCTCCCTAAGCCTAAGGGCTGGGGCGCCCCATGCCCGGTCTCCCTAAGCCTAAGCGCTGGGGGGCCCCAGGCCAGATGCTCCCTAAGCCTAAGGGCTGGGGCGCCCCAGGCCTAGGGCTCCCTAAGCCTAAGGGCTGGGCGCCCCAGGCCCTGGCTCCCTAAGCCTAAGCGCTGGGGCGCCTCAGTCCTGTGGCACCCAAAGCCTAAGGGCTGGGGCGCCCCCTGCCTGGGGCTCCCTTTTCCTAAGGACTGGGGCCCCCCAGGCCTGGGGCTCCCAAAGCCAAAGGGCTGGGGCGTCCCAGGCCTGGTGCTCCCAAAGCTAAAGGGCTGGGGCGCCCCAGCCATGGGGCTCCCTAAGCTTAAGGCCTGGGGCGCCCAAAGCCTGGAGCTCCGTAAGCCTAAAGGTTTTATCGCCCCACTTGGGGCTCCCTAAGCCTAAGTGCTGGGGCGCCCTTGGTCTATGGCTCCCTTTTCCTAAGAACTGGGGCACCCCAGGCCTGGTGCTCCCAAAGCCTAAGGGTTTGGGGCACCACGGGCCTGGGGCTCCCTAAGCCTAAGGGCTGGGACGCCCCAGGACTGGGGTCCCAAATCCTAAGGGCTGGGGCGCCCCAGGCCTTGGGCTCCCAAAGTCCAAGGGCTGGGGCGCCCCGGTCTAGGACTCCCAAAGCCTAAGGGCTGGGGCGCTCCAAGCCTGGGACTCCCTAAGCCTAAGGGCTGGGGCACCCCAGGCCTTGGGCTACCAAAGCATAAGTGCTGGTGCGCGCAAGGCCTGGGGCTCCCTAAGCCTAAGGGCTGGGGCGCCCCAAGCCTGGGGCTCCTAAAGCATAAGGGCTGGGAAACCCCGGGCCTGGGGCTTTCTATGCCTAAGGGCTGGGGCGCTCCAGGCGTGGGGTTCCCAAAGCCTAAGGGCTGGGCCTCCCCGGGCGTGGGGCTTCCTAAGCCTAAAGGCTGGGGCACCCCAAGCCTGGGGCTCCCTAATCCTAAGGGCTGGGGTGCCCCAGGCCTGGGGCTCCCTAAACCTAAATGCTGGGGCGCCCCAGTTCTGGGGCTCCTTGACCTAAGGGCTGTGGCGCCCCAGGCCTGGGGCTTCCCAGAGCCTAAGGTCTGGGGTGCCCCAGACCTTGGGCTCCTAAAGCCTAATGGCTTGGGCGCCCCAGGCCTGGGGCTCCCAATGCTAAGGGCTAGGGCGCCACAGGCCTGGGGCTCCCTAAGCCTAAGGACTGGGGCAGCCCCAGGACTGGGGTCCCAATTCCTAAGAGCTGGGGCGCCCCAGGCCTTGGGCTCCCAAAGCATATGGGGTGGGTCGCACCAGGCCCTGGGGCTCCCTAAACCTAAGTACAGGGGAGCCTCAAGACTGGGGCTCCCTAAGCCTAAATTCTGGGGCGCCCCAGGCGAGGTGCTTCCTAAGCCTAAGTGCTGGGGCGCCCTAGGCCTGTGGCTCCCTTTTCCTTAGGACTGGGGCACCCCAGGCCTGGGGCTCCCAAAGCCTAAGGGTTTGGGGCGCCACAGTCCTGGGGCTCCCTAAGCCGAAGGGCTGGGGCACCCTATGCCTTGGGCTCCCAAAACCTAAGGTCTGGGGCGCCCCAAGCCTGTGACTCCCTAAGCCTAAGGGCTGAGGCGCCACAGGCCTGGGGTCCCAAAGCCTAAAGGCTGGTGCGCCCCGGGCCTGGGGATTCCTAAGCCTAAGGGCTGGGGCGCCCCAGGCCTGGGGCTCCCTAAACCTAAAAGCTGGTGCGCCCCAGTTCTGGGGTCCCAATGCTTAAGGGTTAGTGCGCCCAAGGCCTGGGGCTCCCTAAGCCTAAAGATTGGGGCTCCCTAGGCTGGGGCTCCAAAAGCCTAAGGGCTCGGCCGTCCCAGGCCTGGGGCTCCCTAAGCCTAAGGGGTGGGGCGCCGCAAATCTGGTGCTCCCTAATCCTAATGTTGGGGCACACCAGAACTGAGGTTCCCTAAGCCGAAGTGCTGGGGCGCCCCTGGCCAGTTTCTCCCTAAGCCTAAGGGCTGGGGCGCCCCAGGCATGAGGCTCCCTAAGCCTAAGGGCTGGGAGCCCTAGGCCTGCGGCTCTCTGACTCTAAGGTCTTGGGCGCCCAAGGCCTGGGGCTCCCTAAGCCTAAGTCCTAGGGCGCACCAGGCCTGGGGCTCCCTTAGCCTAAGGGCTAGGGCGTCCCAGGCCGGGTATCCCAAAACTACGGGTTGGGGCGCCCCAGGCCTGGGGCACCCTAAGCCTATGGGATGGGTCGCCCCAGGCCTGGGACTCTCTAAGCCTAAGTGCTTGGCGCCCCAGGCCTGGGGCTCCCTAAGCCTAAGTTCTGGGGCGCCCCAGGCCTGGTGCTCCCTAAGCCTAAGTGCTTGGCGCCACAGGCCTGGGGCTCCCTAAGCCTAAGCCCTGGGGCGCCCCAGTCCTGGGGCTCCCTAAGCCTAAGGGCTGGGGCGCCACAGGCCTTGGGCTCCCAAAGCCTAAGGGCTGGGGCGTCCCAGGCCTGGTGCTCCCAAAGCCTAAGGGCTGGGGCGCCCCAGGTCTGGGGCTCCCTTAGCATATGGGGTGGGTCGCCCCAGGCCCTGGGGCTCCCTAAACCTAAGTGCAGTGGAGCCCCAGGACTGGGGGTCCCTAAGCCTAAGTTCTGGGGCGCCCCAGGCGAGGTGCTCCCTAAGCCTAAGTGCTGGGGCGCCGTAGGCCTGTGGCTCCCTTTTCCTAAGGACTGGGGCACCCCAGGCCTTGGGCTCCCAAAGCCTAAGGGTTTGGGGCCCACAGGCCTGAGGCTCCCTAAGGCTAAGGTCTGGGGCGCCCCAGGACTGGGGTCCCAAATTCTAAGGGCTGGGGCTCCTCAGCCATGGGGCTCCCTAAGCTTAAGGGCTGGGGCGCCCAAAGCCTGGGGCTCCCTAAGTCTAAAGGTTTTATCGCCCCACCTGGGGCTCCCTAAGCCTTAGTGCTGCGGTGCCCCTGGCCTGGGGCTCCCTAAGCCTAAGGTCTTGGGGTCACAGGCCTGGGGCTCCCTAAGCATATGGGATGGGTCCCCCCAGGCCTGGGTCTCCCTAAGCCTAAGGGCTGGGGCACCCCTGGCCTGGGGCTCCCTAAACTTAAGGGCTGAGGCACCCCAGGCTTGGGGCTCTCATAGCCTAAGGGCTAGGGCGCCCCGGGCCTGGGGCTTCCTATGCCTAAGGGCTGGGGCATCCCAGGCGTGGGGCTCCCTAAGCGTAAGGACTAGGGCGCCCCAGTCCTGGGGCTCCTTAGCCTAAGAGCTGGGGCGCCCAGGCCTGGGGTCCCAAAGCCTAAAGGCTGGTGGCCCCAGGCCTGGGGCTCCCTAAGGCTAAGGGCTTTGGCGCCCCAGGCCTGGGGCTCCCTAAGCATATGGATGGGACCCCAGGCCTGGACCTCCCTAAGCCTAAGTTCTGAGGCGCCCCAGGCCAGGTGCTCCCTAAGCCTAAGGGCTAGGGCGCCCCAGGCCTAGGGCTCCCTAAGCCTAAGGGCTGGGGCGCCACAGGCCCGGGCTCCCTAAGCCTAAGCGCTGGGGCGCCCCAGGCCTGGGGCCCCCTTTTCCTAAGGACTGGGGCACCCCAGGCCTGGCGCTCCCAAAGCCAAAGGGCTGGGGTGCCCCAGGCCTGGTGCTCCCAAAGCCAAAGGGCTGGGGCACCCCAGCCATGGGGCTCCCTAAGCTTAAGGGCTGGGGCGCCCAAAGCCTGGGGCTCCCTAAGCCTAAAGGTTTTATCGCCCCACCTGGGGCTCCCTAAGCCTTAGTGCTGCGGTGCCCCTGGCCTGGAGTTCCCTAAGCCTAACGGCTGGTGTGCCCCTGGCCTAGGGCTC
The DNA here is from genome assembly GCF_050624435.1 of Tenrec ecaudatus. Classification (NCBI taxonomy): domain Eukaryota; kingdom Metazoa; phylum Chordata; class Mammalia; order Afrosoricida; family Tenrecidae; genus Tenrec; species Tenrec ecaudatus. The sequence goes on along the minus strand of NW_027459102.1, from coordinate 259,682 downwards.
CCTAAGCCTAAGGACTTGGGCGCCACAGGCCTGGGGCTCCCTAAGCATATGGGATGGGTCCCCCCAAGCCTGGGCCTCCCTAAGCCTAAGGGCTGGGTCTCCCCAGGCCTAGGGCTCCCTAAGCCTAAGGGTTGGGGCGTCCCAGGCCTGTGCTCCCTAAGCCTAAGCGCTGGGGCGCCTCAGTCCTGGGGCACCCAAAGCCTAAGGGCTGGGGCGCCCCAGGCCTGGGGTTCCCTTTTCCAAAGGACTGGGGCACCCCAGGCCTGGGGCTCCCAAAGCCAAAGGGCTGGGGCGTCCCAGGCCTGGTGCTCCCAAAGCTAAAGGGCTGGTGTGCCCCAGCCATGGGGCTCCCTAAACTTAAGGGCTGGGTCGCCCAAAGCCTGGAGCTCCCTAAGCCTAAAGGTGTTATCGCCCCACCTGGGGCTCCCTAAGCCTAAGTGCTGGGGCGCCCTAGGCCTGTGGCTCCCTTTTCCTAAGGACTGGGGCACCCCAGGCTGGGGCTCCCAAAGCCTAAGTGTTTGGGGTACCAGAGGCCTGGGGCTCCCTAAGACAAAGGGCTAGGGCGCCCCAGGACTGGGGTCCCAAATCCAAAGGGCTGGAGCGCCCAGGTCTAGGGCTCCCAAAGCCTAAGGGCTGGGCCGCTCCATGCCTGGGACTCCCTAAGCCTAAGGGCTGGGGCACCCCAGGCCTTGGGCTACCAAAGCATAAGTGCTGGTGCGCGCAAGGTCTGTGGCTCCCAAAGCTAAGGGCTGGGGCGCCCAGGCCTAGGCCTCCCTTTCCTAAGGACTGGGGCAGCCCCAGGCCTGGGGCTCTCTAAGCCTAAGGGCTGGGGCGCCACAAGCCTGGGGCTTCCAAAGCCTAAGGGCTGGGGCACCACTGGCCTGGGGCTCACTAAGCCTAAGGACTGGGGCACCCCAGGACTGGGGTCCCAAATCCTAAGAGCTGCGGCGCCCCAGGCCTTGGGCACCCAATGCCGAAGGGCTCGGGCGCCCCAGGCCTGGGGCTCCCAAAGCCTAAGGGCTGGGGCGCCCCAAGCATGGGACTCACTAAGCCTAAGGGCTGGTGCGCCCCAGGCCTTGGGTTCCCAAAGCCTAAGTGCTGGGGCACCCCAGGCCTGGGGCTCCCTAAACTTAAGGGCTGGGGCGCCCCAGGCCTGGAGCTCTCATAGCCTAAGGGCTGGGGCACCCCGGGCCTGGAGTTTCCTTTGCCTAAGGGCTGGGGCACCCCAGGCGTGGGGCTCCCTAAGCGTAAGGACTGGGGAGCACCAATCCTGGGGCTCCTTAGCCTAAGAGCTGGGGCACTCATTCCTGGGCTCCCAAAGCCTAAAGGCTGGTGGCCCCAGGCCTGGGGCTCCCTAAACCTAAGGGCTGGGGCGCCCCAGGCCTGGGTCTCCCTAAGGCTAAGGTCTTTGGCGCCCCAGGCCTGGGGCTCCCTAAGCATATGGATGGGTCCCCCCAGGCCTGGACCTCCCTAAGCTAAGTTCTGAGGCGCCCCAGGCCAGGTGCTCCCTAAGCATAAGGGCTGGGGCACCCCAGGCCTAGGGCTCCCTAAGCCTAAGGGCTGGGGCGCCCCAGGTCCGGGCTCCCTAAGCCTAAGCGCTGGGGCGCCCCAGGCCTGGGGCTCCCTTTCCCTAAGGACTGGGGCACCCCAGGCGTGGCGCTCCTAAAGCCAAAGGGCTGGGGCGCCCCAGGCCTGGTGCTCCCAAAGCCAAATGGCTGGGGCGCCCCAGTCATGGGGCTCCCTTAGCTTAAGGGCTGGGGCGCCCAAAGCCTGGGGCTCCCTAAGTCTAAAGGTTTTATCGCCCCACCTGGGGCTCCCTAAGCCTTAGTGCTGTGGTGCCCCTGGCCTGGGGCTCCCTAAGCCTAACGGCTGGTGCGCCCCTGGCCTAGGGCACCCTAAGCCTAAGGTCTTGGGCGCCACAGGCCTGGGGCTCCCTAAGCATATGGGATGGGTCCCCCCAGGCCTGGGTCTCCCTAAACCTAAGGGCTGGGGCGCTCCAGGCCTGGGGCTCTCATAGCCTAAGGGCTAGGGCGCCCCGGGCCTGGGGCTTCCTATGCCTAAGGGCTGGGGCACCCCAGGCGTGGGGCTCCCTAAGCGTAAGGACTAGGGCGCCCCAGTCCTGGGGCTCCTTAGCCTAAGAGATGGGGCGCCCAGGCCTGGGGTCCCAAAGCCTAAAGGCTGGTGGCCCCAGGCCTGGGCCTCCCTAAGCCTAAGGGCTGGGGCGCCCCAGGCCTGGGGCTCCCTAAGGCTAAGGGCTTTGGCGCCCCAGGCCTGGGGCTCCCTAACATATGGATGGGTCCCCCCAGGCCTGGACCTCCCTAAGCCTAAGCTCTGAGGCGCCCCAGGCCAGGTGCTCCCTAAGCCTAAGGGCTGGGCGCCCCAGGCCTAGGGCTCCCTAAGCCTAAGGGCTGGGGCGCCCCAGGCCCGGGCTCCCTAAGCCTAAGCGCTGGGGCGCCCCAGGCCTGGGGCTCCCTTTTCCTAAGGACTGGGGCACCCCAGGCCTGGCGCTCCCAAAGCCAAAGGTCTGGGGCGCCCCAGGCCTGGTGCTCCCAAAGCCAAAGGGCTGGGGCGCCCCAGCCATGGGCTCCCTAAGCTTAAGGGCTGGGGCGCCCAAAGCCTGGGGCTCCCAAAGCCTAAAGGTTTTATCGCCCCACCTGGGGCTCCCTAAGCCTTAGTGCTGCGGTGCCCCTGGCCTGGGGTTCCCTAAGCCTAACGGCTGGTGCGCCCCTGGCCTAGGGCTCCCTAAGCCTAAGGACTTGGGCGCCACAGGCCTGGGGCTCCCTAAGCCTAAGGGCTGGGTCTCCCCAGGCCTAGGGCTCCCTAAGCCTAAGGGTTGGGGCGTCCCAGGCCCGGGCTCCCTAAGCCTAAGCGCTGGGGCGCCTCAGTCCTGGGGCACCCAAAGCCTAAGGGCTGGGGCGCCCCAGTCCTGGGGCTCCCTTATCCTAAGGACTGTGGCACCCCAGGCCTGGGGCTCCCAAAGCCAAAGGGCTGGGGCGTCCCAGGCTTGGTGCTCCCAAAGCTAAAGGGCTGGGGCGCCCCAGCCATGGGGCTCCCTAAGCTTAAGGGCTGCGTCGCCCAAAGCCTGGAGCTCCCTAAGCCTAAAGGTTTTATCGCCCCACCTGGGGCTCCCTAAGCCTAAGTGCTGGGGCGCCCTAGGTCAGGTGCTCCCTAAGCCTAAGGGCCGGGGCGCCCCAGGCGTAGGCCTCCCTAAGCCTAAATCCTGGGGCGCCCCAGGCCACGTGCTCCCTAAGCCTAAGGGCTGGGGCGCCCCAGGCCTAGGCCTCCCTAAGCCTAAGGGCTGGGGCGCCCCATGCCCGGTCTCCCTAAGCCTAAGCGCTGGGGGGCCCCAGGCCAGATGCTCCCTAAGCCTAAGGGCTGGGGCGCCCCCTGCCTGGGGCTCCCTTTTCCTAAGGACTGGGGCACCCCAGGCCTGGGGCTCCCAAAGCGAAATGGCTGGGGCGTCCCAGGCCTGGTCCTCCCAAAGCCAAAGGGCTGGGCCGCCCCAGCCATGGGGCTCGCTAAGCTTAAGTGCTGGGGCGCCCAAAGCCTGGGGCTCCCTAAGCCTAAAGGCTTTATCGCCCCAATTGGGGCTCCCTATGCCTAAGTGCGGGGGCGCCCCAGGCCTGGGGTTCCCTAAACATAAGGGCTGGTGCGCCCCTGGCCTGGGGCTCCCTAAGTCTAAGGGCTGGGGCGCCCCACGCCTGGGGCTCCCTAAGCATATGGGATGGGTCCCCCCAGGCCTGGGGCTCCCTAAGTCTAAGTTCTGGGACGCCCCAGGCCAGGTGCTCCCTAAGCCTAAGGGCTGGGGCGCCCCAGGCCCGGGCTCCCTAAATCTAAGCGTTGGGGCGCCCCAGTCCTGGGGCTCCCATAGCCTAAGGGCTTGGGCACCCCAGACCTGGGGCTCCCAAAGCTAAGGGCTGGGGCGCCCAGGCCTGGGGCTCCATTTAACTAAGGACTGGGGCAGCCCCAGTCCTGGGGCTCCCAAAGCCTAAGGGCTGGGGCACCACAGGCCTGGAGCTCACTAAGCCTAAGGACTGGAGGCCACAGGACTGGGGTCCCAAATCCTAAGAGCTGGGGTGCCCCAGGCCTTGGGCACCCAATGCAGAAGTGCTGGTGCGCCCCAGGCCTGGGGCTCCCAAAGCCTAAGAGCTGGGGCGCCCCAAGCCTGGGACACACTAAGTCTAAGGGCTGGGGCGCCCCAGGCCTTGGGTTCCCAAAGCCTAAGTGCTGGGCCACCTCAGGCCTGGGGCTCCCTAAACTTAAGGGCTGGGGCACCCCAGGCTTGGGGCTCTCATAGCCTAAGGGCTAGGGCGCCCCGGGCCTTGGGCTTCCTATGCCTAAGGGCTGGGGCATCCCAGGCATGGGGCTCCCTAAGCGTAAGGACTAGGGCGCCCCAGTCCTGAGGCTCCTTAGCCTAAGAGCTGGGGCGCCCAGGCCAGGGGTCCCAAAGCCTAAAGGCTGGTGGCCCCAGGCCTGGGGCTCCCTAAGCCTAAGGGCTGGGGCGCCCCAGGCCTGGGGCTCCCTAAGGCTAAGGGCTTTGGCGCCCCAGGCCTGGGGCTCCCTAAGCATATGGATGGGCCCCCCAGGCCTGGACCTCCCTAAGCCTAAGTTCTGAGGCGCCCCAGGCCAGGTGCTCCCTAAGCCTAAGGGCTGGGGCGCCCCAGCCCTGGGACTCCCTAAGCCTATGGGATGTGTCGCCACAGGCCTTGGGCTCTCTAAGACTAAGTGCTTGGCGCCCCAGGCCTGGGGCTCCCTAAGCCTAAGTTCTGGGGCGCCCCAGGCCAGGTGCTCCCTAAGCCTAAGGGCTGGGGCGCCCCAGGCATAGGGCTCCCTAAGACTAAGGGCTGGGGCGCCCCAGGCCTAAGGCTCCCTAAAACTAAGGGCTGGTGCGCCCCAGGCCCGGGCTCCCTAAGCCTAAGCGCTGGGGCGCCCCAGTCCTGGGGCTCCCTAAGCCTAAGGGCTGGGGCGCCACAGGTCTGGGGCTCCCAAAGCCTAAGGGCTACGGCGTCCCAGGCCTGGGGCTCTCAAAGCCTAAGGTCTGGCTGGGGCGCCCCAGGTCTGGGGCTCCCTAAGCATATGGGGTGGGTCGCCCCAGGCCCTGGGGCTCCCTAAACTTAAGTACAGGGGAGCCCCAAGACTGGGGCTCCCTAAGCCTAAATTCTGGGGCGCCCCAGGCGAGGTGCTCCCTAAGCCTAAGTGCTGGGGCGCCCTAGGCCTGTGGCTCCCTTTTCCTAAGGACTGGGGCACCCCAGGCCTGGGGCTACCAAAGCCTAAGGGTTTGGGGCGCCACAGGCCTGGGGCTCCCTAAGACTAAGGGCTGGGGCGCCCCAGGACTGCGGTCCCAAATACTAAGGGCTGGGGCGCCCCAGGCCTTGGGCTCCCAAAGCCTAAGGGCTGGGGCGCCCAGGTCTGGGGCTCCCAAAGCCTAAGGGCTGGGGCGACCCAAACCTGGGACTCCCTAAGCCTAAGGGCTGGGGCACGCCAGGCCTTGGGCTACCAAAGCATAAGTGCTGGTGCGCGCAAAGCCTGGGGCTCCCTAAGCCTAAGGGCTGGGGCGCCCCAGGCCTGGGGCTCCTAAAGCATAAGGGCTGGGGAGCCCCGGGCCTCGGGTTTCCTATCCCTATGGGCTGGGGCACTCCTGGCGTGGGGTTCCCAAAGCCTAAGGGCTGGGGCTCACAGGCCTGGGGCTTCCTAAGCCTAAGGGCTGGGGCGCCCCAATTCTGGGGCTCCTTAACCTAAGGGCTGTGGCGCCCCAGGCCTGGGGTTCCCAATGCCTAAGGGCTGGGGCGCACCAGGCCTGGGGCTCCCTAAGCCTAAGTTCTGGGGCGCCCCAGACCAGGTGCGCCCTAAGCCTAAGGGCTGGGGCGTCCCAGGCCTAGGGCTCCCTAAGCCTAAGGGCTGGGGGCCCTAGGCATGGGGCTCCCTAAGCCTAAGGGCTGGGAAGCCCCAGGCCTGGGGTTCCTTAAGCCTAAGGGCTGGGACGCCCTAGGCATGAGGCTCCCTAAGTCTAAGGGCTGGGGCGTCCCAGGCCTGGCGTTCCTTAATCCTAAGGTGTGGGGAGCCCCAGGTATGAGGCTCCCTAAGCCTAAGGGCTGGGGCACCCTAGGCCTGGGGCTCCCTAACTCTAAGGGCTGGGGCGCCCAAGACCTGGGGCTCCCTAAGCCTAAGAGCTGGGGAGTCCCAGGCCTGGGCTCCCAAAGCCTAAGGGCTGGGGCGCCCCAGGACTGGGGCTCCATAAGCCTAAGGGTGGGTCGCCCCAGGCCTGGTGCTTCCTAAGCCTAAATGCTTTGGCGCCCCAGGCCTGGGGCTCCCTAAGCCTAAGTTCTGGGGCGCCCCAGACCAGGTGCGCCCTAAGCCTAAGGGCTGGGGCGTCCCAGGCCTAGGGCTCCCTAAGCCTAAGGGCTGGGGGACCCTAGAATTGGGGCTCCCTAAGCCTAAGGGCTGGGGTGCCCCAGGCCTGGGGCTCCCTAAGCCTAAGGGCTGGGGCGTCCCAGGCCTGGGGCTACCTAAGCCTAAGCGCAGGGGCGCCCCAGGCCTGGGGGTCCCTAATCCTAATGGCTGGGGCACCCCAGGCCTGGGCTTCCCTAAGCCTAAGTGCAGGGGCACCCCTTTCCAGTTTCTCCCTAAGCCTAAGGGCTGGGGCTCCCCAGGCATGAGGCTCCCTAAGCCTAAGGGCTGGGCGCCCTAGCCCTGGGGCTCCCTAACTCTAAGGGCTTAGGCGCCCAAGGCCTGGGGCTCCATAAGCCTAAGTCCTAGGGCGCCCCAAGTTGGGGCTCCCTAAACCTAAGGGCTGGGGCGTCCCAGGCCGGGGCTCCCAAACCTACGGGCTGGGGCGCCCCAGGCCTGGGGCTCCCAAATCCTAAGGACTGGGGCGCCCCAGCCCTGTGGCTTCCTAAGCTTAAGGGTTGAGGCGCAAAAGGCCTAGGGCTCCCTAAGCCTAAAACTTTGGCTCCCCACCTGGGGCTCCCTAAGCCTAAGGGCTGGGGCGTCCTAGGCCTGGGGCTCTCAAAGCCTAAGGGCTGGGGGGCCCCAGGCCTGGGGCTCCCTAATCCTAAGGACTGGGGCGCCCTAGGCCTGGGGCTCCCTAAATATAAGGGCTGGGTCGCCCCAGGCCTGGGGCTCCCTAAACCTAAGGGCTGGGGCGTCCCAGGCCTGGTGCTACCTAAGCCTAAGCGCAGGGGCGCCCTAGGCCTGGGGGTCCCTAATCCTAATGGCTGGGGCACCCCAGGCCTGGGCTTCCCTAAGCCTAATTGCAGGGGCACCCCAGGCCAGTTTCTCCCTAAGCCTAAGGGCTGGGGCTCCCCAGGCATGAGGCTCCCTAAGCCTAAGGGCTGGGCGCCCTAGGCCTGGGGCTCCCTAACTCTAAGGGCTTAGGCGCCAAAGGCCTGGGGCTCCCTAAGCCTAAGTCCTAGGGCGACCCAGGTTGGGGCTCCCTAAGCCTAAGGGCTGGGGCGTCCCACGCCGGGGCTCCCAAACCTATGGGCTGGGGCGCCCCAGGCCTCGGGTTCCTTAAGCCTAAGGGCTGGGGCGCCCCAGGCATGAGGCTCCCTAAGCCTAAGGGCTGGGGCGTCCCAGGCCTGGGTTTCCTTAATCCTAAGGGCTGGGGAGCCCCAGGTATGAGGCTCCCTAAGCCTAAGGGCTGGGGCGCCCTAGGCCAGGGGCTCCCTAAGCCTAAGAGCTGGGGAGTCCCAGGCCAGGGCTCCCAAAGCCTAAGGGCTGGAGCGCCCCAGGCTTGGGGCTCCCTAAGCATAAGAGTGTGTCGCCCCAGGCCTGGCGCTCCCTAAGCCTAAATGCTGTGGCGCCCCAGGCCTGGGGCTCCCTAAACCTAAGTTCTGGGGCGCCCCAAACCAGGTGCGCCCTAAGCCTAAGGGCTGGGGCGTCGCAGGCCTAGGGCTCCCTAAGGCTAAGGGCTGGGGGGCCATAGGCGTGGGGCTCCCTAAGCCTAAGGGCTGGGAAGCCCCAGGCCTGGGGGTCCCAAAGCCTAAGTGCTGGGACGCCCCTGGCCAGGTTCTCCCTAAGCCTAAGTGCTGGGGCGCCCCAGGCCTAGGGTTCCTTAAGCCTAAGGGCTGGGGCGCACCAGGCATGAGGCTCCCAAAGCCTAAGGGCTGGGGCGTCCCAGGCCTGGGGTTCCTTAATCCTAAGGTTTGGGGAGCCCAAGGTATGAGGCTCCCTAAGCCTAAGGGCTGGGGCGCCCTAGGCCTGGGGCTCCCTAACTCTAAGGGCTGGGGCGCCCAAGACCTGGGGCTCCCTAAGCCTAAGAGCTGGGGAGTCCCAGGCCGGGGCTCCCAAAGCCTAAGGGCTGGGGCGCCCCAGGCCTAGGGCTCCCTAAGCCTATGGCCTGGGACGCCCCAGGCCCAGGGCTCCCTAAGCCTAATGGCTAGAGCGCCCCAGGCCTGCGGCTCCCAAAGCCTAAGGGCTGGGGCGCCCCAGGCCTGGGGCTCCATAAGCCTAAGGGTGGGTCGCCCCAGGCCTGGCGCTCCCTAAGCCTAAATGCTGTGGCGCCCCAGGTCTGGGGCTCCCTAAGCCTAAGTTCTGGGGCGCCCCAGACCAGGTGCGCCCTAAGCCTAAGGCCTGGGGCGCCCCAGGCCCGGTGCTCCCTAACCCTAATGGCTGGAGCGCCCCAGGCCTGCGGCTCTCAAAGCCTAAGGGCTGGGGCGCCCCAGGCCTGGGGCTCCCTAAGCCTTAGGGCTGGGGCGCCCCAGGCCTAGGGCTCCCTAAGCCTATGGCCTGGGACGCCCCAGGCCCAGGGCTCCCTAAGCCTAATGGCTAGAGCGCCCCAGGCCTGCGGCTCCCAAAGCCTAAGGGCTGGGGCGCCCCAGACCTGGGGCTACCTAAGCCTAAGGGCAGGGGCGCCCCAGGCCTGGGGCTACCTAAGCCTAAGGGCAGTGTGCCCCAGGCCTGGGGGTCTCTAATCCTAATGGCTGGGGCACCCCAGGCCTGGGGCTCCCTAAGCCTAAGTGCAGGGGCGCCCCAGGCCTGCGGCTCCCTAATCCTAAGGGCTGGGGCGCCCCAGGCCTTGGGCTCCCAAAGCCTGAGGGCTGGGAGGCCCCATGCGTGGAGCTCCCTAAGCCTAAGGGCTGGTAAGCCCCAGGCCTGGGGCTCCCAAAGCCTAAGTGCAGGGGCGCCCCTGGCCAGGTTCTCCCTAATCCTAAGGGCTGGGGCGCCCTAGGCCTGGGGCTCCCTAACTCTAAGGGCTGGGTCGCCCCAGGCCTGGGGCTCCCTAAGCCTAAGGGCTGGGGCTCCCCAGGACTAGGGCTCCCTAAGCCTAAGTCTTGGAGCGCCCCAGGCCAGGGGCTCCCTAAGCCTAATTGCTGGAGCGCCCCCGGCCTGCGGCTCCCAAAGCCTGAGGGCTGGGGAGCCCCAGGCCTGCGGCTCCCAAAGCCTAAGGGCTGGGGCGCCCCAGGCCTGAGGCTCCCAAAGCTTAAGGGCTGTGGTGCCCCAGGCCTTGGGCTCCCACAGCCTAAGGGCTGGGGCGCCCCAGGCCTGGGGCTCCCTAAGCCTAAGGTCTGGGGCGCCCCAGGCCTGGGGCTCCCTAAGCCTAAGGGCTGGGGCGTCCCAGGCCTGGGGCTACCTAAGCCTAAGCGCAGGGGCGCCCCAGGCCTGGGGGTCCCTAATCCTAATGGCTCGTGCACCCCAGGCCTGGGCTTCCCTAAGCTTAAGTGCAGGGGCACCCCTGGCCAGTTTCTCCCTAAGCCTAAGGGCTGGGGCTCCCCAGGCATGAGGCTCCCTAACTCTAAGGGCTTAGGCGCCCAAGGCCTGGGGCTCCCTAAGCCTAAGTCCTAGGGCGCCCCAGGTTGGGGCTCCCTAAGCCTAAGGGCTGGGGCGTCCCAGGCCGGGGCTCCCAAACATACGGGCTGGGGCGCCCCAGGCCTGGGGCTCCCAAATACTAAGGACTGGGGCGCACCAGCCCTGTGGCTTCCTAAGCTTAAGGGTTGAGGCGCAAAAGGCCTAGGGCTACCTAAGCCTAAAACTTTGACTCCCCCCCTGGGGCTCCCTAAGCCTAAGACTGGGGCGTCCTAGGCTGGGGCTCTCAAAGCCTAAGGGCTGGGGCGCCCCAGGCCTGGGGCTCCCAAAGCCTAAGTGCTGGGGCGCCCCTGGCCAGGTTCTCCCTAATCCTAAGGGCTGGGGCGCCCTAGGCCTGGGGCTCCCTAACTATAAGTTCTGGCGCCCAAGACCTGGGGCTCTCTAAGCCTAAGAGCTGGGGAGTCCCAGGCTGGGGCTCCCAAAGCCTAAGGACTGGAGCGCCCCAGGCCTGGGGCTCCCTAAGCATAAGAGTGTGTCGCCCCAGGCCTGGCGCTCCCTAAGCCTAAATGCTTTGGCGCCCCAGGCCTGGGGCTCCCTAAGCCTAAGTTCTGGGGCGCCCCAGACAAGGTGCGCCCTAAGCCTAAGGGCTGGGGCGTCCCAGGCCTAGGGCTCCCTAAGCCTAAGTGCTGGGGGGCCCTAGGCATGGGGCTCCCTAAGCCTAAGGGCTGGGAAGCCCCAGGCCTGGGGGTCCCAAAGCCTAAGTGCGGGGGCGCCCCTGGCCAAGTTCTCCCTAAGCCTAAGGGCTGGGGCGCCCCAGGCCTGGGGTTCCTTAAGCCTAAGGGCTGGGGCGCCCTTGGCATGAGGCTCCCTAAGTCTAAGGGCTGGGGAGTCCCAGGCCTGGGGTTCCTTAATCCTAAGGTGTGGGGAGCCCCAGGTATGAGGCTCCCTAAGCCTAAGGGCTGGGGCACCCTAGGCCTGGGGCTCCCTAACTCTAAGGGCTGGGGCGCCCAAGACCTGGGGCTCCCTAAGCCTAAGAGCTGGGGAGTCCCAGGCCTGGGCTCCCAAAGCCTAAGGGCTGGGGCGCCCCAGGCCTGGGGCTCCCTAAGCCTATAGGTTGGGTCTCCCCAGGCCCTGGGGCTCCCTAAGCCTAAGTGCAGGGGCGCCCCAGGCCTGCGGCTTCCTAAGGCTAAGGGCTGGGGCGCCCCAGGCCTTGGGCTCCCAAAGCCTGAGGGCTGGGAGGCCCCATGCGTGGAGCTCCCTAAGCCTAAGGGCTGGGAAGCCCCAGGCCTGGGGCTCCCAAAGCCTAAGTGCTGGGGCGCCCCTGGCCAGGTTTTCCCTAATCCTAAGGGCTGGGGCGCCCTAGGCCTGGGGCTCCCTAACTATAAGGGCTGGGTCGCCCCAGGTCTGGGGCTCCCTAAACCTAAGGGCTGGGGCGTCCCAGGCCTGGTGCTACCTAAGCCTAAGCGCAGGGGCACCCCAGGCCTGGGGGTCCTGAATCCTAATGGCTGGGGCACCCCAGGCCTCGGCTTCCCTGAGCCTCAGTGCAGGGGCACCCCTGGCCAGTTTCTCCCTAAGCCTAAGGGCTGGGGCTCCCCAGGCATGAGGCTCCCTAAGCCTAAGGGCTGGGCGCCCTAGACCTGGGGCTCCCTAACTCTAAGGGCTTAGGCGCCCAAGGCCTGGGGCTCACTAAGCCTAAGTTCTAGGGCGCCCCAGGTTGGGGCTCCCTAATCCTAAGGGCTGGGGCATCCCAGGCCGGGGCTCCCAAACCTACGGGCTGGGGCGCCCCAGGCCTCGGGGTCCTTAAGCCTAAGGGCTGGGGCGCCGAAAGCCTCGGGTTCCTTAAGCCTAAGGGCTGGGGCGCCCCAGGCATGAGGCTCCCTAAGCCTAAGGGCTGGGACATCCCAGGCCTGGGGTTCCTTAATCCTAAGGGCGGGGGAGCCCCAGGTATGAGGCTCACTAAGCCTAAGGGCTGGGGCGCCCTAGGCCTGGGTCTCCCTAACTCTATGTTCTGGCGCCCAAGACCTGGGGCTCCCTAAGCCTAAGAGCTGGGGAGTCCCAGGCTGGGGCTCCCAAAGCCTAAGGACTGGAGCGCCCCAGGCCTGGGGCTCCCTAAGCATAAGAGTGTGTCGCCCCAGGCCTGGCGCTCCCTAAGCCTAAATGCTTTGGCGCCCCAGGCCTGGGGCTCCCTAAGCCTAAGTTCTGGGGCGCCCCAGACAAGGTGCGCCCTAAGCCTAAGGGCTGGGGCGTCCCAGGCCTAGGGCTCCCTAAGCCTAAGGGCTGGGGGGCCCTAGGCATGGGGCTCCCTAAGCCTAAGGGCTGGGAAGCCCCAGGCCTTGGGGTCCCAAAGCCTAAGTGCTGGGGCGCCCCTGGCCAAGTTCTCCCTAAGCCTAAGGGCTGGGGCGCCCCAGGCCTGGGGTTCCTTAAGCCTAAGGGCTGGGGCGCCCTTGGCATGAGGCTCCCTAAGTCTAAGGGCTGGGGCGTCCCAGGCCTGGGGTTCCTTAATCCTAAGGTGTGGGGAGCCCCAGGTATGAGGCTCCCTAAGCCTAAGGGCTGGGGCGCCCTAGGCCTGGGGCTCCCTAACTCTAAGGGCTGGGGCGCCCAAGACCTGGGGCTCCCTAAGCCTAAGAGCTGGGGAGTCCCAGGCCGGGGCTACCAAAGCCTAAGGGCTGGGGCGCCCCAGGCCTGGGGCTCCATAAGCCTAAGGTTGGGTCGCCCCAGGCCTGGCGCTCCCTAAGCCTAAATGCTTTGGCGCCCCAGGCCTGGGGCTCCCTAAGCCTAAGTTCTGGGGCGCCCCAGACAAGGTGCGCCCTAAGCCTAAGGGCTGGGGTGTCCCAGGCCTAGGGCTCCCTAAGCCTAAGGGCTGGGGGGCCCTAGGCGTGGGGCTCCCTAAGCCTAAAGGCTGGGAAGCCCCAGGCCTGGGGGTCCCAATGCCTAAGTGCTTGGGAGCCCCTGGCCAGGTTCTCACTAAGCCGAAGGGTTGGGGCGTCCCAGGCCTGGGGTTCCTTAAGCCTAAGGGCGGGGGAGCCCCAGGTATGAGGCTCACTAAGCCTAAGGGCTGGGGCGCCCTAGGCCTGGGTCTCCCTAACTCTAAGTTCTGGCGCCCAAGACCTGGGGCTCCCTAAGCCTAAGAGCTGGGGAGTCCCAGGCTGGGGCTCCCAAAGCCTAAGGACTGGAGCGCCCCAGGCCTGGGGCTCCCTAAGCATAAGAGTGTGTCGCCCCAGGCCTGGCGCTCCCTAAGCCTAAATGCTTTGGCGCCCCAGGCCTGGGGCTCCCTAAGCCTAAGTTCTGGGGCGCCCCAGACAAGGTGCGCCCTAAGCCTAAGGGCTGGGGCGTCCCAGGCCTAGGGCTCCCTAAGCCTAAGGGCTGGGGGGCCCTAGGCATGGGGCTCCCTAAGCCTAAGGGCTGGGAAGCCCCAGGCCTGGGGGTCCCAAAGCCTAAGTGCTGGGGCGCCCCTGGCCAAGTTCTCCCTAAGCCTAAGGGCTGGGGCGCCCCAGGCCTGGGGTTCCTTAAGCCTAAGGGCTGGGGCGCCCTTGGCATGAGGCTCCCTAAGTCTAAGGGCTGGGGCGTCCCAGGCCTGGGGTTCCTAAATCCTAAGGTGTGGGGAGCCCCAGGTATGAGGCTCCCTAAGCCTAAGGGCTGGGGCGCCCTAGGCCTGGGGCTCCCTAACTCTAAGGGCTGGGGCGCCCAAGACCTGGGGCTCCCTAAGCCTAAGAGCTGGGGAGTCCCAGGCCGGGGCTACCAAAGCCTAAGGGCTGGGGCGCCCCAGGCCTGGGGCTCCATAAGCCTAAGGGTGGGTCGCCCCAGGCCTGGCGCTCCCTAAGCCTAAATGCTTTGGCGCCCCAGGCCTGGGGCTCCCTAAGCCTAAGTTCTGGGGCGCCCCAGACAAGGTGCGCCCTAAGCCTAAGGGCTGGGGCGTCCCAGGCCTAGGGCTCCCTAAGCCTAAGGGCTGGGGGGCCCTAGGCGTGGGGCTCCCTAAGCCTAAAGGCTGGGAAGCCCCAGGCCTGGGGGTCCCAATGCCTAAGTGCTTGGGAGCCCCTGGCCAGGTTCTCACTAAGCCGAAGGGTTGGGGCGTCCCAGGCCTGGGGTTCCTTAAGCCTAAGGGCTGGGGCGCCCCAGGCATGAGGCTTCCTAAGTCTAAGGGCTGGGGCGTCTCAGGCTTGGGGTTCCTTAATCCTAAGGTCTAGGGAGCCCCAGGTATGAGGCTCCCTAAGCCTAAGGGCTAGGGTGCCCTAGGCCTGGGGCTCCCTAACTCTAAGGGCTGGGGTGCCCTAGGCCTGGGGCTCCCTAACTCTAAGGGCTGGGGCGCCCAAGACCTGGGGCTCCCTAAGCCTACGAGCTGGGGAGTCCCAGGCCGGGGCTCCCAAAGCCTAAGGGCTGGGGCGCCCCAGGCCTGGGGCTCCATAAGCCTAAGGGTGGGTCGCCCCAGGCCTGGCGCTCCCTAAGCCTAAATGCTGTTACGCCCCAGGACTGGGGCTCCCTAAGCCTAAGTTCTGGGGCGCCCCAGACCAGGTGCGCCCTAAGCCTAAGGGCTGGCGCGTTCCAGGCCTAGGGCTCCCGAAGCCTAAGGCCTGGGGCGCCCCAGGCCCGGTGCTCCCTAACCCTAAGGGCTGGAGCGCCCCAGGCCTGCGGCACCCAAAGCCTAATGGCTGGGGCGCCCCAGGCCTGGGGCTCCCTAAGCCTAAGGGCTGGGACGCCCCAGGCCTAGGGCTCCCTAAGCCTATGACCTGGGGCGCCCCAGGCCCAGGGCTCCCTAAGCCTAATGGCTGGAGCGCCCCAGGCCTGCGGCTCCCAAAGCCTAAGGGCTGGGGCGACCCAGACCTGGGGTTCCCTAAGCCTTAGGGCTGTGGCGTCCCAGACCTGGGGCTACCTAAGCCTAACGGCAGTTGCGCCCCAGGCCTGGGGGTCTCTAATCCTAATCGCTTGGGCACCCCAGGCCTGCGGCTCCCTAATCCTAAGGGCTGGGGCGCCCCAGGCCTTGGGCTCCCAAAGTCTGAGGGCTGGGAGGCCCCATGCGTGGAGCTCCCTAAGCCTAAGGGCTGGGAAGCCCCAGGCCTGGGGCTCCCAAAGCCTAAGTGCAGGGGCGCCCCTGGCCAGGTTCTCCCTAATCCTAAGGGCTGGGGCGCCCTAGGCCTGGGGCTCCCTAACTCTAAGGGCTGGGTCGCCCCAGGCCTGGGGCTCCCTAAGCCTAAGGGCTGGGGCTTCCCAGGACTAGGGCTCCCTAAGCCTAAGTCCTGGAGCGCTCCAGGCCAGGGGCTCCCTAAGCCTAATTGCTGGAGCGCCCCAGGCCTGCGGCTCCCAAAGCCTAAGGGCTGGGGCGCCCCAGGGCTGGGGCTCCCTAAGCCTAAGGGCTGGGGCGTCCCAGGCCTGGGGCTACCTAAGCCTAAGCGGAGGGGTGCCCCAGGCCTAGGGGTCCCTAATCCTAATGGCTGGGGCACCCCAGGCCTGGGCTTCCCTAAGCCTAAGTGCAGGGGCACCCCTGGCCAGTTTCTCCCTAAGCCTAAGGGCTGGGGTTCCCCAGGCATGAGGCTCCCTAAGCCTAAGGGCTGGGCGCCCTAGGCCTGGGGCTCCCTAACTCTAAGGGCTTAGGCGCCCAAGGCCTGGGGCTCCCTAAGCCTAAGTCCTAGGGCGCCCCTGGTTGTGGCTCCCTAAGCCTAAGGGCTGGGGGGTCCCAGGCCGGGGCTCCCAAACCTACGGGCTGGGGCGCCCCAGGCCTGGGGCTCCTAAATCCTAAGGACTGGGGCACCCCAGCCCTGAGGCTTCCTAAGTTAAGGGTTGGGGCGCAAAAGGCCTAGGGCTACCTAAGCCTAAAGGCTTTGGCTCCCCACCTGGGGCTCCCTAAGCCTAAGGGCTGGGGCATCCTAGGCCTGGGGCTCTCAAAGCCTAAGGGCTGGGGCGCCCAAGGCCTGGGGCTCCCTAAGCCTATAGGTTGGGTCTCCCCAGGCCCTGGGGCTCCCTAAGCCTAAGTGCAGGGGCGCCCCAGGCCTGCGGCTCCCTAAGGCTAAGGGCTGGGGTGCCCCAGGCCTTGGGCTCCCAAAGTCTGAGGGCTGGGAGGCCCCATGCGTGGAGCTCCCTAAGCCTAAGGGTTGGGAAGCCCCAGGCCTGGGGCTCCCAAAGCCTAAGTGCTGGGGCGCCCCTGGCCAGGTTCTCCCTAATCCTAAGGGCTGGGGCGCCCTAGGCCTGGGGCTCCCTAACTATAAGGGCTGGGTCGCCCCAGGCCTGGGGCTCCCTAAACCTAAGGGCTGGGGCTCCCCAGGCCTAGGGCTCCCTAAGCCTAAGTCCTGGAGCGCCCCAGGCCAGGGGCTCCCTAAGCCTAATGACTTGAGCGCCCCAGGCCTGCGGCTCCCAAAGCCTAAGAGCTGGGGCGCCCCAGGCCTTGGGCTCCCACAGCCTAAGGGCTGGGCCGCCCCAGCCATGGGGCTCCCTAAGCTTAAGGGCTGGGGCGCCCAAAGCCTGGGGCTCCCTAAGCCTCAAGGCTTTATCGCCCCAATTGGGGCTCCCTAAGCATATGGGATGGGTTCCCCCAGGCCTGGGCCTCCCTAAGCCTAAGTTCTGGGGCGCCCCAGGCCAGGTGCTCCCTAAGCCTAAGGGCTAGGGGGCCCTAGGTCCGGGCTCCCTAAGCCTAAGCGCTGGGGCGCCCCAGTCCTGGGGCACCCAATGCCTAAGGGCTGGGGCACCCCAGGCCTGGGGCTCCCTTTTCCTAAGGACTAGGGTACCCCAGGCCTGGGGCTCCCAAAGCCGAAACCTGGGGCACCCCATGCCTTGGGCTCCCAAAGCCTAAGGTCTGGGGCGCCCCAAGCCTGGGACTCCCTAAGCCTAAGGACTTGGGCACCCCAGGCCTGGGTCTCTAAGCCTAAGGGCTGGGGCGTCCCGGGCCTGGGGCTTCCTATGCCTAAGGGCTGGTGCGCCCCATGCGTGGGGCTCCCTAAGGGTAAGGGCTGGGAAGCCCCTGGCCTGGGGGTCCCAAAGCCTAAGGGCTGTGGCGCCCCAGGCCTGGGGTTCCTTAAGCCTGAGGGCTGGGGCGCCCCAGGCATGAGGCTCCCTAAGCCTAAGGGCTGGGGCGTCCCAGGTCTGGGGTTCCTTAATCCTAAGGGCTGGGGAGGCCCAGGTATGAAGCTCCCTAAGCCTAAGGGCTGGGGCGCCCTAGGCCTGGGGCTCCCTAAGCCTAAGAGCTGGGGAGTCCCAGGCCGGGGCTCCCAAAGCCTAAGGGCTGGAGCGCCCCAGGCCTGTGGCTCCCTAAGCATAAGAGTGGGTCGCCCCAGGCCTGACGCTCCCTAAGCCTAAATGCTGTGGCGCCCCAGGCCTGGGGCTCCCTAAGCCTAAGTTCTGGGGCGCGCCAGACCAGGTGCGCCCTAAGCCTAAGGGCTGGGGCGTCCCAGGCCTAGGGCTCCCTAAGCCTAAGGGCCTGGGGGCCCTAGGCGTGGGGCTCCCTAAGCCTAAGGGCTGGGAAGCCCCAGGCCTGGGGGTCCCAAAGCCTAAGTGCAGGGGCGCCCCTGGCCAGGTTCTCCCTAAGCCTAACGGCTGGGGCGCCCCAGGCCTCGGGTTCCTTAAGCCTAAGGCCTGAGTCGCCGCAGGCCTGGGGCTCCCTAAGCCTAAGTTCTGGGGCGCCCCAGACCAGGTGTGCCCTAAGCCTAAGGGCTGGGGCGTCCCAGGGCTAGGGCTCCCTAAACCTAAGGCCTGGGGCGCCCCAGTCCCGGTGCTCCCTAACCCTAATGGCTGGAGCGCCCCAGGCCTGCAGCTCCCAAAGCCTAATAGCTGGGGCGCCCCAGGCCTGGGGCTCCCTAAGCCTAAGGGCTGGGGCACCCCAGGCCTAGGGCTCCCTAAGCCTATGGCCTTGGGGCGCCCCAGGCCCAGGGCTCACTAAGCCTAATGGCTGGAACGCCCCAGGCCTGCGGCTCCCAAAGCCTAAGGGCTGGGGCGCCCCAGGCCTTGGGCTCCCACAGCCTAAGGGCTGGGCCTCCCCAGCCATGGGGCTCCCTAAGCTTAAGGGCTGGGGCGCCCAAAGCCTGGGGCTCCCTAAACCTAAAGGCTTTATCGCCCCATTTGGGGCTCCCTAAGCCTAAGTGCCTGGGCGCCCCAGGCCTGGGGTTCCCTAAACCTAAGGGCTGGTGCGCCCCTGGCCTGAGGCTCCCTAAGCCTAAGGGCTGGGGCGCCCTAGGCCTGGGGCTCCCTAAGCATACGGGATGGGTTCCCCCAGGCCTGGGCCTCCCTAAGCCTAAGTTCTGGGGCGCCCCAGGTCAGGTGCTCCCTAAGCCTAAGGGCTGAGGCGCCCCAGGACCGGGCTCCCTAAGCCTAAGCGCTGGGGCGCCCCAGTCCTTGGGCACCCAATGCTTATGGGCTGGGGCGCCCCAGGCCTGGGGCTCCCTTTTCCTAGGGACTGGGGCACCCCATGCCTTGGGCTCCCAAAGCCTAAGGTCTGGGGCGCCCCAAGCCTGGGACTCCCTTAGCCTAAGGGCTTGGGCACCCCAGGCCTGGGGCTCTCAAAGCCTAAGGGCTGGGGCGTCCCGGGCCTGGGGCTTCCTATGCCTAAGGGCTGGTGCGCCCCAGGCGTGGGGCTCCCTAAGGGTAAGAGCTGGGGCGCCCCAGTCCTGGGGCTCCTTAGCCTAAGGGCTGGGGCGCCACAGGCCTGGGGTCCCAAAGCCTAAGGGCTGGTGCCCCCCGGGCCTGGGGTTTCCTAAGCCTAAGGGCTCGGGCGCCCCAGGCCTGGGGCTCCCTAAACTTAAAGGCTGGGGCGCCCCAGGCCTGGGGTCCCAATGCTTAAGGGTTGGTGCGCCCAAGGCCTGGGTCTCCCTAAGCCTAAGGGTTGGGGCTCCCAAGGCTGGGGCTCCAAAAGCCTAAGGGCTGGGCCCTCCCAGGCCTGGGGCTCCCTAAGTCTAAGGGCTTGGCGCCCTAGGCCTGGGGCTCTCTAAATCTAAGGTCTTGGGCGCCCAAGGCCTGGGGCTCCCTAAGCCTAAGTCCTAGGGCGCCCCAGGCCTGGGGCTCCCTTAGCCTAAGGGCTGGGGCGTCCCAGGCCGGGGCTCCCAAACCTAGGGGTTGGGGCGCCCCTGCCTGGGGCTCCCTAAGCCTAAGTGCTTGGCGCCCCAGGCCTGGGGCTCCCTAAGCCTAAGTTCTGGGGCGCCCCAGGCCAGGTGCTCCCTAAGCCTAAGGGCTGGGGCGCCGCAGGCCTAGGGCTCCCTAAGTCTAAGGGCTGGTGCGCCCCAGGCCCGGGCTCCCTAAGCCTAAGCGCTGGGGCGCCCCAGTCCTGGGGCTCCCTAAGCCTAAGGTCTGGGGCGCCACAGGTCTGGGGCTCCCAAAGCCTAAGTGCTGGGGCGTCCCAGGCCTGGGGCTCTCAAAGCCTAAGGGCTGGGGCGCCCTAGGCCTGTGGCTCCCTTTTCTTAAGGACTGGGGCACCCCAGGCCTGGGGCTCCCAAAGCCTAAGGGTTTGGGGCGCCACAGGCCTGGGGCTCCCTAAGCCAATGGGCTGGCCCGCACCAGGACAGGGGTCCCAAATACTAAGGGCTGGGGCGCCCCAGGCCTTGGGCTCCCAAAGCCTAAGGGCTGGGGCGCCCAGGTCTGGGGCTCCAAAGCCTAAGGGCTGGGGCGCCCCAAGCCTGGGACTCCCTAAGCCTAAGGGCTGGGGCACCCCAGGCCTTGGGCTACCAAAACATAAGTGCTGGTGCGCGCAAGGCCTGGGGCTCCCTAAGCCTAAGGGCTGGGGCGCCCCAGGCCTGGGGCTCCTAAAGCATAAGGGCTGGGGAGCCCCGGGCCTGGGGCTTCCTATGCCTAAGGGCTGGGGCGTTCCAGACCTGGGGCTCCCAAAGCCTAAGGGCTTTGGCGCCCCAGTCCTGGGGCTCCCAAACCTAAGGGCTGGGGCACCCAGGCCTGGGGTTCCCTTTTCCTAAGGACTGGGGCAGCCCAGGACTGGGGCTCCCAAAGCCTAAGGGCTTGGGCACCACAGGCCTGGGGCTCCCTAAGCCTAAGGACTGGGGCTCCCCAGGACTGGGGTCCCAAATCCTAAGAGCTGGGGCGCCCCAGGTCTTGGGCTCCCAAAGCCGAAGGGCTGGGGCGCCCCATGCTTGGCGCTCCCAAAGCTTAAGGGCTGGGGCGCCCCAGGCCTGGCGCTCCCAAAGCCAAAGGGCTGGGGCGCCCCAAGCCTGGGACTCACTAAGCCTAAGGGCTGGGGCGCCCCAGGCCTTGGGTTCCCAAAGCCTAAGTGCTGGGGCACCCCAGGGCGGGGGCTTCCTAAGCATAAGGGCTGGGGCGCCCCAGGCCTGGGGCTCTCATAGCCTAAGGGCTGGGGCGCACCGGGCCTGGGGCTTCCTATGCCTAAGGGCTGGGGCGCCCCAGGCGTGGGGCTCCCTAAGCGTAAGGACTGGGACGTCCCTGTCCTAGGGCTCCCTAAGCCTAAGGCCTGGGGCGCCCAAGGCCCGGGCTCCCTAAGCCTAAGCGCTGGGGCGCCTCAGTCCTGGGGCACCCAAAGCCTAAGGGCTGGGGCACCCCATGCCTGGGGCTCCCTTTTCCTAAGGATTGGGGCACCCCAGGCCTGGGGCTCCCAAAGCCTAAGGGCCGGGGCGCCCTAGGCCTGGGGCTCCCTAAGCATATGGGATGGGTTCCCCCAGGCCTGGGCCTCCCTAAGCCTAAGTACTGGTGCGCCCCAGGCCAGGTGCTCCCTAAGCCTAAGGGCTGGGGCACCCCAGGCCCGGGCTCCCTAAGCCTAAGCGCTGGGGCGCCCCAGTCCTGGAGCACCCAATGCCTAAGGGCTGGGGCGCCCCAGACCTGGGGCTCCCTTTTCCTAAGGACTGGGGCACCCCAGGCCTGGGGCTCCCAAAAGCGAAGGGCTGGGGCACCCCATGCCTTCGGCTCCCAAAGCCTAAGGTCTGGGGCGCCCCAAGCCTGGGACTCCCTAAGCCTAAAGGCTTGGGTACCCCAGGCCTGGGGCTCTCAAAGCCTAAGGGCTGGGGCGTCCCGGGCCTGGGGCTTCCTATGCCTAAGGGCTGGTGCGCCCCAGGCGTGGGGCTCCCTAAGGTTAAGAGCTGGGGCGCCCCAGTCCTGGGGCTCCTTAGCCTAAGGGCTGGGGCGCCACAGGCCTGGGGTCCCAAAGCTTAAGGGCTGGTGCCCCCCGGGCCTGGGGCTTCCTAAGCCTAAGGGCTGGGGCGCCCCAGGCCTGGGGCTCCCTAAACCTAAAGGCTGGGGCTCCCCAAGCCTGGGGTCCCAATGCTTAAGGGTTGGTGCGCCCAAGGCCTGGGGCTCCCTAAGCCTAAGGGTTGGGGCTCCCTAGGCTGGGGCTCCAAAATCCTAAGGGCTGGGCCGTCCCAGGCCTGGGTCTCCCTAAGTCTAAGGGCTGGGCGCCCTAGGCCTGGGGCTCTCTAAATCTAAGGTCTTGGGAGCCCAAGGCCTGGGGCTCCCTAAGCCTAAGTCCTAGGGCGCCCCAGGCCTGGGGCTCTCTTAGCCTAAAGGCTGGGGCGTCCCAGGCCGGGGCTCCCAAACCTACGGGCTGGGGCGCCCCAGGCCAGGTGCTCTCTAAGCCTAAGGGCTGGGGCGCCCCAGGCCTAGGGCTCCCTAAGACTAAGGGCTGGGGCGCCCCAGGCCTAAGGCTCCCTAAGACTAAGGGCTGGTGCGCCCCAGGCCCGGGCTCCCTAAGCCTAAGGGCTGGGGCGCCCCAGTCCTGGGGCTCCCTAAGCCTAAGGGCTGGGGCGCCACAGGTCTGGGGCTCCCAAAGCCTAAGTGCTGGGGCGTCCCAGGCCTGGGGCTCTCAAAGCCTAAGGGCTGGGGCGCCCCAGGTCTGGGACTCCCTAAGCATATGGGGTGGGTCGCCCCAGGCCCTGGGGCTCCCTAAACCTAAGTACAGGGGAGCCCCAAGACTGGGGCTCCCTAAGCCTAAATTCTGGGGCGCCCCAGGCGAGGTGCTCTCTAAGCCTAAGTGCTGGGGCGCCCTAGGCCTGTGGCTCCCTTTTCCTAAGGACTGGGGCACCCCAGGCCTGGGGCTACCAAAGCCTAAGGGTTTGGGGCGACACAAGCCTGGGGCTCCCTAAAACTAAGGGCTGGGGCGCCCCAGGACTGGGGTCCAAAATACTAAGGGCTGTGGCGCCCCAGGCCTTGGGCTCCCAAAGCCTAAGGGCTGGGGCGCCCAGGTCTGGGGCACCCAAAGCCTAAGGGCTGGGGCGCCCCAAGCCTGGGACTCCCTAAGCCTAAGGGCTGGGGCACGCCAGGCCTTGGGCTACCAAAGCATAAGTGCTGTTGCGCGCAAGGCCTGGGGCTCCCTAAGCCTAAGGGCTGGGGCGCCCCAGTCCTGGGGATCCTAAAGCATAAGGGCTGGGGAGCCCCGGGCCTGGGGCTTCCTATCCCTAAGGGCTGGGGCACTCCAGGCGTGGGGTTCCCAAAGCCTAAGGGCTGGGGCTCACAGGGCCTGGGGCTTCCTAAGCCTAAGGGCTGGGGCGCCCCAGTTCTGGGGCTCCTTAACCTAAGGGCTGTGGCGACCCAGGCCTGGGGTTCCCAAGGCCTAAGGGCTGGGGCGCACCAGACCTGGGGCTCCCAAAGCCTAAGGGCTTGGGCGCCGCAGTCCTGGGGCCCCCAAAGCTAAGGGCTGGGGCGCCCAGGCCTGGGGCTCCCTAAGCCTAAGGACTGGGGCGCCCCAGGACTGGGGTCCCAAATCCAAAGGGCTGGGGCGCCCAAGGCCTGGCGCTCCAAAAGCCTAAGGGCTGGGGCGACCCAAGCCTGGGACTCACTAAGCCTAAGGGTTGGGGCGCCCCAGGCCTTGGGTTCCCAAAGCCTAAGTGCTGGGGCACCCCAGGGGGGGGCTTCCTAAGCATAAGGGCTGGGGCGCCCCGGGCCTGGGGCTTCCTATGCCTAAGGGCTGGGGCGCCCCAGGCCTGGGGCTCCCTAAGCGTAAGGACTGTGGCGCCCCAGTCCTGGGGCTCCTTAGCCTTAGAGCTTGGGCGCCCAGGACTGGGGTCCTAAAGCCTAAAGGCTGGTGGCCTCAGGCCTGGGGCTCCCTAAGCCTAAGGGCTGGGGCGCCCCAGGCCTAGGGCTCCCTAAGCCTAAGGCCTGGGTCGCCCCAGGGCCGGGCTCCCTAAGCCTAAGCGGTGGGGCACCCCACGCCTGGGGCTCCCTTTTCCTACGGACTGGGCACCCCAGGCCTGGGGCTCCCAAAGCCAAAGGGCTGGGGCGCCCCAGGCCTGGTGCACCCAATGCCAAAGGGCTGGGGTGCCCCAGCCATGGGGCTCCCTAAGCTTAAGGGCTGGGGCGCCCAAAACCTGGGGCTCCCTAAGCCTAAAGGTTTTATCGCCCCACCTGGGGCTCCCTAAGCCTTAGTGCTGGGGTGCCCCTGGCCTGGGGCTCCCTAAGCCTAAGGGCGGGGGCGCCCCAGGCCTAGGGCTCCCTAAGCCTAAGGGCTGGGGCGCCCCAGACCCGGGCTCCCTAAGCCTAAGCACTGGGGCGCCTCAGTCCTGGGGCACCCAAAGCCTTAGGGCTGGGGCGCCCCAGGCCTGGGGCTCCCTTTTCCTAAGGACTGGGGCACCCCAGGCCTGGGGCTCCCAAAGCCAAAGGGCTGGGGCGTCCCAGGCCTGGGGCTCCCAAAGCTAAAGGGCTGGGGCGCCCCAGCCATGGGGCTCCCTAAGCTTAAGGGCTGGGGCGCTGAAAGCCTAGAGCTCCCTAAGCCTAAAGGTTTTATCGCCCCACCTGGGGCTCCCTAAGCCTAAGTGCTGGGGCGCCCTTGGTCTGTGGCTCC
This sequence comes from Tenrec ecaudatus, assembly GCF_050624435.1. Classification (NCBI taxonomy): domain Eukaryota; kingdom Metazoa; phylum Chordata; class Mammalia; order Afrosoricida; family Tenrecidae; genus Tenrec; species Tenrec ecaudatus. Next base: position 236,236 of record NW_027459102.1, on the reverse strand, counting down.
CTTTTCCTAAGAACTGGGGCACCCCAGGCCTGGGGCTCCCAAAGCCTATGTGTTTGGGGCGCCACAGGCCTGGGGCTCCCTAAGCCCAAGGGCTGGGACGCCCCAGGACTGGGGTCCCAAATCCTAAGGGCTGGGGCGCCCAGGTCTAGGGCTCCCAAAGCCTAAGGGCTGGGGCGCTCCAAGCCTGGGACTCCCTAAGCCTAAGGGCTGGGGCACCCCAGGCCTTGGGCTACCAAAGCATAAGTGCTGGTGCGCGCAAAGCCTGGGGCTCCCTAAGCCTTAGGGCTGGGGCGCTCCAAGCCTGGGGCTCCTAAAGCATAAGGGCTGGGAAGCCCCGGGCCTGGGGCTTTCTATGCCTAAGGGCTGGGGCGCTCCAGGCGTGGGGTTCCCAAAGCCTAAGGGCTGGGCCTCCCTGGGCCTGGCGCTTCCTAAGCCTAAGGGCTGGGACGCCCCAAGCCTGGAGCAACCTAATCCTAAGGGCTGGGGTGCCCCAGGCCTGGGGCTCCCTAAACCTAAATGCTGGGGCGCCCCAGTTCTGGGGCTCCTTAACCTAAGCGCTGTGGCGCCCCAGGCCTGGGGCTCCCAAGGCCTAAGGTCTGGGGCGCCCCAGACCTGGGGCTCCCAAAGCCTAATGGCTTGGGCGCCCCAGTCCTGGGGCTCCCAAAGCTAAGGGCTGGGGCGCCCAGGCCTGGGGCTCCCTTTTCCTAAGGACTGGGGCAGCCCCAGGCCTGGGGCTCCCAAAGCCTAAGGGCTGGGGCGCCACAGGCCTGGGGCTCCCTAAGCCTAAGGACTGGGGCACCCCAGGACTGGGGTCCCAAATCGTAAGAGCTGGGGCGCCCCAGGCCTTGGGCTCCCAAAGCATATGGGGTGGGTCGCCCCAGGCCCTGGGGCTCCCGAAAATTAAATACAGGGGAGCCCCAAGACTGGGGCTCCCTAAGCCTAAATTCTGGAGCGCCCCAGGCGAGGTGCTCCCTAAGCCTAAGTACTGGGGCGCCCTAGGCCTGTGGGTCACTTTTCCTAAGGACTGGGGCACCCCAGGCCTGGGGCTCCCAAAGCCTAAGGGTTTGGGGCGCCACAGGCCTGGGGCTCCCTAAGCCTAAGGGCTGGGGCGCCCCAGGACTGGGGTCCCAAATACTAAGGGCTGGGGTGCCCCAGGCCTTGGGCTCCCAAAGCCTAAGGGCTGGGGCGCCCAGGGCTGGGGCTCCCAAAGCCTAAGTGCTGGGGCGCCCCAAGCCTGGGACTCCCTAAGCCTAAGGGCTGGGGCACGCCAGGCCTTGGTCAAGCAAAGCATAAGTGCTGGTGCGCGCAAGGCCTGGGGCTCCCTAAGCCTAAGGGCTGGGGCGCCCCAGGCCTGGGGCTCCTAAAGCATAAGGGCTGGGGAGCCCCGGGCCTGGGGCTTCCTATGCCTAAGGGCTGGGGCGCTCCAGGCGTGGGGTTCCCAAAGCCTAAGGGCTGTGGCTCCCAGGGCCTGAGGCTTCCTAAGCCTAAGGGCTGGGGCGCCCCAGTTCTGGGGCTCCTGAACCTAAGGGCTGTGGCGCCCCAGGCCTGGGGCTCCCAAGGCCTAAGGGCTGGGGCGCACCAGACCTGGGGCTCCCAAAGCCCAAGGGCTTGGGTGCCGCAGTTCTGGGGCCCCCAAAGCTAAGGGCTGGGGCGCCCAGGCCTGGGGCTCCCTAAGCCTAAGGACTGGGGCGCCCCAGGACTGGGGTCCCAAATCCTAAGAGCTGGGGCTCCCCAGGCCTTGGGCTCCCAAAGCCGAAGGGCTGGGGCGCCCCAGGCTTGGCGCTCCCAAAGCCTAAGGGCTGGGGCGCCCAAGGCCTGGCACTCCCAAAGCCTAAGGGCTGGGGCGCCCCAAGCCTGGGACTCACTAAGCCTAAGGGCTGGGGCGCCCCAGGCCTTGGGTTCCCAAAGCCTAAGTGCTGGGGCACCCCAGGGGGGGGCTTCCTAAGCATAAGGGCTGGGGCGCCCCAGGCCTGGGTCTCTCATAGCCTAAGGGCTGGGGCGCCCCGGGCCTGGGGCTTCCTATGCCTAAGGGCTGGGGCGCCCCAGGCCTGGGGCTCCCTAAGCGTAAGGTCTGTGGCGCCCCAGTCCTGGGTCTCCTTAGCCTTAGAGCTGGGGCGCCCAGGCCTGGGGTCCCAAAGCCTAAAGGCTGGTGGCCCCAGGCCTGGGGCTTCCTAAACCTAAGGACTGGGGCGCCCCAGGCCTGGGGCTCCCTAAGCATATGGATGGGTTCCCCCAGGCCTGGACCTCCCTAAGCCTAAGTTCTGTGGCGCCCCCGGCCAGGTGCTCCCTAAGCCTAAGGACTGGGCCGCCCCAGGCCTAGGGCTCCCTAAGCCTAAGGCCTGGGGCGCCCCAGGGCCGGGATCCCTAAGCCTAAGCGCTGGGGCACCCCAGGCTTGGGACTCCCTTTTCCTAAGGACTGGGGCACCCCAGGCCTGGGGCTCCCAAAGCCAAAGGGCTAGGGCGCCCCAGGCCTGGGGCACCCAAAGCCAAAGGGCTGGGGTGCCCCAGCCATGGGGCTCCCTAAGCTTAAGGGCTGGGGCGCCCAAAGCCTGGGGCTCCCTAAGCCTAAAGGTTTTATCCCCCCACCTGGGGCTCCCTAAGCCTTAGTGCTGGGGTGCCCCTGGCCTGGGGCTCCCTAAGCCTAAGGGCTGGGGCGCCCCAGGCCTAGGGCTCCCTAAGCCTAAGGGCTGGGGCGCCCCAGGCCCGGGCTCCCTAAGCCTAAGCACTGGGGCGCCTCAGTCCTGGGGCACCCAAAGCCTTAGGGCTGGGGCGCCCCAGGCCTGGGGCTCCATTTTCCTAAGGACTGGGGCACCCCAGGCCTGGGGCTCCCAAAGCCAAAGGGCTGCGGCGTCCCAGGCCTGGTGCTCCCAAAGCTAAAGGGCTGGGGCGCCCCAGCCATGGGGCTCCCTAAGCTTAAGGCCTGGGGCGCCCAAAGCCTGGAGCTCCCTAAGCCTAAAGGTTTTATCGCCCCACCTGGGGCTCCCTAAGCCTAAGTGCTGGGGCGCCCTTGGTCTGTGGCTCCCATTCCTAAGAACTGGGGCACCCCATGCCTGGGGCTCCCAAAGCCTAAGGGTTTGGGGCGCCACAGGCCTGGGGCTCCTAAGCCTAAGGGCTGGGACGCCCCAGGACTGGGGTCCCAAATCCTAAGGGCTGGGGCGCCCCAGGCCTTGGGCTCCCAAAGTCCAAGGGCTGGGGCGCCCCGGTCTAGGGCTCCCAAAGCCTAAGGGCTGGGGCGCTCCAAGCCTGGGACTCCCTAAGCCTAAGGGCTGGGGCACCCCAGGCCTTGGGCTACCAAAGCATAAGTGCTGGTGCGCGCAAGGCCTGGGGCTCCCTAAGCCTAAGGGCTGGGGCGCCCCAAGCCTGGGGCTCCTAAAGCATAAGGGCTGGGAAGCCCCGGGCCTGGGGCTTTCTATGCCTAAGGGCTGGGCCGCTCCAGGCGTGGGGTTCCCAAAGCCTAAGGGCTGGGCCTCCCTGGGCCTTGGGCTTCCTAAGCCTAAGGGCTGGGGCGCCCCAAGCCTGGGGCTCCCTAATCCTAAGGGCTGGGGTGCCCCAGACCTGGGGCTCCCTAAACCTAAATGCTGGGGCGCCCCTTTTCTGGGGCTCCTTAACCTAAGAGCTGTGGCGCCCCAGGCCGGGGGCTCCCAAGGCCTAAGGTCTGGGGCGCCCCAGACCTGGGGCTCCCAAAGCCTAATGGCTTGGGCGCCCCAGGCCTGGGGCTCCCAAAGCTAAGTGCTGGGGCGCCCAGGCCTGGGGCTCCATTTCCTAAAACTGGGGCAGCCCCAGGCCTGGGGCTCCCAAAGCCTAAGGGCTGGGGCGCCACAGGCCTGGGGTTCCCTAAGCCTAAGGACTGGGGCACCCCAGGACTGGGGTCCCAAATCCTAAGAGCTGGGGCGCCCCAGGCCTTGGGCTCCCAAAGCATATGGGGTGGGTCGCCCCAGGCTCTGGGGCTCCCTAAACCTAAGTACAGGGGAGCCCCAAGACTGGGGCTCCCTAAGCCTAAATTCTGGGGCGCCCCAGGAGATGTGCTCCCTAAGCCTAAGTGCTGAGGCGCCCTAGGCCTGTGGCTCCCTTTTCCTAAGGACTGGGGCTCCCCAGGACTGGGGCTCCCAAAGCCTAAGGGTTTGGGGCGCCACAGGCCTGGGGCTCCCTAAGCCGAAGGGCTGGGGCACCCTATGCCTTGGGCTCCCAAAGCCTAAGGTCTGGGGCGCCCCAAGCCTGTGACTCCCTAAGCCTAAGGGCTGGGGCGCCACAGGCCTGGGGTCCCAAAGCCTAAGCGCTGGTGCGCCCCGGGCCTGGGGCTTCCTAAGCCTAAGGGCTGGGGCGCCCCAGGCCTGGGGCTCCCTAAACCTAAAAGCTGTGGCGCCCCAGGCCTGGGGTCCCAATGCTTAAGGGTTGGTGCGCCCAAGGCCTGGGGCTCCCTAATCCTAAAGATTGGGGCTCCCTAGGCTGGGGCTCCAAAAGCCTAAGGGCTGGCCCGTCCCAGGCCTGGGGCTCCCTAAGCCTAAGGGCTGGGGCGCCGCAAATCTGGTGCTCCCTAATCCTAATGTTGGGGCACACCAGAACTGGGTTTCCCTAAGCCGAAGTGCTGGGGCGCCCCTGGCCAGTTTCTCCCTAAGCCTAAGGGCTGGGGCGCCCCACGCATGAGGCTCCCTAAGCCTAAGAGCTGGGAGCCCTAGGCCTGCGGCTCTCTGACTCTAAGGTCTTGGGCGCCCAAGGCCTGGGGCTCCCTAAGCCTAAGTCCTAGGGCGCCCCAGGCCTGGGGCTCCCTTAGCCTAAGGGCTAGGGCGTCCCAGGCCGGGTATCCCAAACCTACGGGTTGGGGCGCCCCAGGCCTGGGGCACCCTAAGACTATGGGATGGGTCGCCCCAGGCCTGGGACACTCAAAGCCTAAGTGCTTGGCGCCCCAGGCCTGGGGCTCCCTAAGCCTAAGTTCTGGGGCACCCCAGGCCTGGTGCTCCCTAAGCCTAAGTGCTTTGCGCCCCAGGCCTGGGGCACCCTAAGCCTAAGGGCTGGGGCGCCCCAGGCCCGGGCTCCCTAAGCCTAAGCGCTGGGGCGCCCCAGTCCTGGGGCTCCCTAAGCCTAAGGGCTGGGGCGCCACAGGCCTTGGGCTCCCAAAGCCTAAGGGCTGGGGCGTCCCAGGCCTGGGGCTCCCAAAGCCTAAGGGCTGGGGCGCCCCAGGTCTGGGGCTCCCTAAGCATATGGGGTGGGTCACCCCAGGCCCTGGGGCTCCCTATACCTAAGTGCAATGGAGCCCCAGGACTGGGGCTCCCTAAGCATAAGTTCTGGGGCGCCCCAGGCGAGGTGCTCCCTAAGCCTAAGTGCTGGGGCGCCTAGGCCTGTGGCTCCCGTTTCCTAAGGACTGGGGCACCCCAGGCCTTGGGCTCCCAAAGCCTAAGGGTTTGGGGCCCACAGGCCTGAGGCTCCCTAAGGCTAAGGGCTGGGGCGCCCCAGGACTGGGGTCCCAAATTCTAAGGGCTGGGGCGCCCCAAGCCTGGGACTCCCTAAGCCTATGTGCTGGGGCACCCCAGGCCTTGGGCTACCAAAGCATAAGTGCTGGTGCGCGCAATGCCTGGGGCTCCCTAAGCCTAAGGGCTGGGGCGCCCCAGGCCTTGGGCTCCCAAAGCCTAAGGGCTGGGGCGCCCAGGTCTGGGGCTCCCAAAGCCTAAGAACTGGGGCGCCCCAAGCTTGGGACTCCCTAAGCCTAAGGGCTGGGGCACCCCAGGCCTTGGGCTACCAAAGCATAAGTGCTGGTGCGCGCAATGCTTGGGGCTCCCTAAGCCTAAGGGCTGGGGCGCCCCAGGCCTGGGGCTCCTAAAGCATAAGGGCTGGGGAGCCCCGGGCCTGGGGCTTCCTATGCCTAAGGGCTGGGGCACTCCAGGCGTGGGGTTCCCAAAGCCTAAGGGCAGGGGCTCCCTGGGCCGGGGGCTTCCTAAGCCTAAGGATGGGGCGCCCCAAGCCTGGGGCTCCCTAATCCTAAGGGCTGGGGCACCCCAGGCCTGGGGCTCCCTAAACTTAAATGCTGGGGTGCCCCAGTTCTGGGGCTCCTTAACCTAAGGGCTGTGGCGCCCCAGGCCTGGGGCTCCCAAGGCCTAAGCGCTAGGGCGCCCCAGACCTGGGGCTCCCATAGCCTAAGGGCTTGGGCACCCCAGTCCTGGGGCTCCCAAAGCTAAGGGCTGGGGCGCCCAGGCCTGGGGCTCCATTTTGCTAAGGACTGGGGCAGCCCCAGCTCTGGGGCTCCCAAAGCCTAAGGGTTTGGGGCCCACAGGCCTGAGGCTCCCTAAGGCTAAGGGCTGGGGCGCCCCAGGACTGGGGTCCCAAATTCTAAGGGCTGGGGCGCCCCAAGCCTGGGACTCCCTAAGCCTATGTGCTGGGGCACCCCAGGCCTTGGGCTACCAAAGCATAAGTGCTGGTGCGCGCAATGCCTGGGGCTCCCTAAGCCTAAGGGCTGGGGCGCCCCAGACCTTGGGCTCCCAAAGCCTAAGGGCTGGGGCGCCCAGGTCTGGGGCTCCCAAAGCCTAAGAACTGGGGCGCCCCAAGCCTGGGACTCCCTAAGCCTAAGGGCTGGGGCACCCCAGGCCTTGGGCTACCAAAGCATAAGTGCTGGTGCGCGCAATGCCTGGGGCTCCCTAAGCCTAAGGACTGGGGCGCCCCAGGCCTGGGGCTCCTAAAGCATAAGGGCTGGGGAGCCCCGGGCCTGGGGCTTCCTATGCCTAAGGGCTGGGGCACTCCAGGCGTGGGGTTCCCAAAGCCTAAGGGCTGGGGCTCCCTGGGCCGGGGGCTTCCTAAGCCTAAGGATGGGGCGCCCCAAGCCTGGGGCTCCCTAATCCTAAGGGCTGGGGCGCCCCAGGCCTGGGTCTCCCTAAACCTAAATGCTGGGGTGCCCCAGTTCTGGGGCTCCTTAACCTAAGGGCTGTGGCGCCCCAGGCCTGGGGCTCCCAAGGCCTAAGCGCAAGGGCGCCCCAGACCTGGGGCTCCCATAGCCTAAGGGCTTGGGCACCCCAGTCCTGGGGCTCCCAAAGCTAAGGGCTGGGGCGCCCAGGCCTGGGGCTCCATTTTCCTGAGGACTGGGGCAGCCCCAGCTCTGGGGCTCCCAAAGCCTAAGGGTTTGGGGCCCACAGGCCTGAGGCTCCCTAAGGCTAAGGGCTGGGGCGCCCCAGGACTGGGGTCCCAAATTCTAAGGGCTGGGGCGCTCCAAGCCTGGGACTCCCTAAGCCTATGTGCTGGGGCACCCCAGGCCTTGGGCTACCAAAGCATAAGTGCTGGTGCGCGCAATGCCTGGGGCTCCCTAAGCCTAAGGGCTGGGGCGCCCCAGACCTTGGGCTCCCAAAGCCTAAGGGCTGGGGCGCCCAGGTCTGGGGCTCCCAAAGCCTAAGAACTGGGGCGCCCTAAGCCTGGGACTCCCTAAGCCTAAGGGCTGGGGCACCCCAGGCCTTGGGCTACCAAAGCATAAGTGCTGGTGCGCGCAATGCCTGGGGCTCCCTAAGCCTAAGGGCTGGGGCGCCCCAGGCCTGGGGCTCCTAAAGCATAAGGGCTGGGGAGCCCCGGGCCTGGGGCTTCCTATGCCTAAGGGCTGGGGCACTCCAGGCGTGGGGTTCCCAAAGCCTAAGGGCTGGGGCTCCCTGGGCCGGGGGCTTCCTAAGCCTAAGGATGGGGCGCCCCAAGCCTGGGGCTCCCTAATCCTAAGGGCTGGGGCACCCCAGGCCAGGGACTCCCTAAACCTAAATGCTGGGGTGCCCCAGTTCTGGGGCTCCTTAACCTAAGGGCTGTGGCGCCCCAGGCCTGGGGCTCCCAAGGCCTAAGCGCTAGGGCGCCCCAGACCTGGGGCTCCCATAGCCTAAGGGCTTGGGCACCCCAGTCCTGGGGCTCCCAAAGCTAAGGGCTGGGGCGCCCAGGCCTGGGGCTCCATTTTCCTAAGGACTGGGGCAGCCCCAGGCCTGGGGCTCCCAAAGCCTAAGGGCTGGGGCACCACTGGCCTGGGGCTCACTAAGCCTAAGGACTGGAGGCCCCAGGAATGGGGTCCCAAATCCTAAGAGCTGGGGCGCCCCAGGCCTTGAGCACCCAATGCAGAAGTGCTGGGGCACCCCAGTCCTGGGGCTCCCAAAGCCTAAGAGCTGGGGCGCCCCAAGCCTGGGACACACTAAGCCTAAGGGCTGGGGCGCCCCAGGCCTTGGGTTCCCAAAGCCTAAGTGCTGGGGCACCCCAGGGCTGGGGCTCTCATAGCCTAAGGGCTAGGGCGCCCCGGGCCTGGGGCTTCTCATGCCTAAGGGCTGGGGCATCCCAGGCGTGGAGCTCCCTAAGCGTAAGGACTAGGGCGCCCCAGTCCATGGGCTCCTTAGCCTAAGAGCTGGGGCGCCCAGGCCTGGGGTCCCAAAGCCTAAAGACTGGTGGCCCCAGGCCTGGGGCTCCCTAAGCCTAAGGGCTGGGGCGCCCCAGGCCTGGGGCTCCCTAAGTCTAAGGGCTTTGGCGCCCCAGGCCTGGGGCTCCCTAAGAATATGGATGGGCCCCCCCGCCTGGACCTCCCTAAGCCTAAGTTCTGAGGCGACCCAGGCCAGGTGCTCCCTAAGCCTAAGGGCTGGGGTGCCCCAGGCCTAGGGCTCCCTAAGCCTAAGGGCTGCGGCGCCCCAGGCCCGGGCTCCCTAAGCCTAAGCGCTAGGGCGCCCCAGGCCTGGGGCTCCCTTTTCCTAAGGACTGGGGCACCCCAGGCCTGGCGCTCCCAAAGCCAAAGGGCTGGGGCGCCCCAGGCCTGGTGCTCCCAAAGCCAAAGGGCTGGGGCGCCCAAGCCATGGGGCTCCCTAAGCTTAAGGGCTGGGGCGCCCAAAGCCTGGGGCTCCCTAAGCCTAAAGGTTTTATCGCCCCACCTGGGGCTCCCTAAGCCTTAGTGCTGCGGTGCCCCTGGCCTGGGGTTCCCTAAGCCTAACGGCTGGTGTGCCCCTGCCCTAGGGCTCCCTACCTAAGGACTTGGGCGCCACAGGCCTGGGGCTCCCTAAGCATATGGGATGGGTCCCCCCAAGCCTGGGACTCCCTAAGCGTAAGGGCTGGGGCTCCCCAGGCCTAGGGCTCCCTAAGCCTAAGGGTTGGCGCGTCCCAGGCCTGGGCTCCCTAAGCCTAAGCGCTGGGGCACCTCAGTCCTGGGGCACCCAAAGCCTAAGGGTTGGGGCGCCCCAGGCCTGGGGTTCCCTTTTCCTAAGGACTGGGGCACCCCAGGCCTGGGGCTCCCAAAGCCAAAGGGCTGGGGCGTCCCAGGCCTGGTGCTCCCAAAGCTAAAGGGCTGGGGCGCCCCAGCCATGGGGCTCCCTAAGCTTAAGGGCTGGGTCGCCCAAAGCCTGGAGCTCCCTAAGCCTAAAGGTTTTATCGCCCCACCTGGGGCTCCCTAAGCCTAAGTGCTGGGGCGCCCTAGGCCTGTGGCTCCCTTTTCCTAAGGACTGGGGCACCCCAGGCCTGGCGCTCCCAAAGCCAAAGGGCTGAGGCGCCCCAGGCCTGGTGCTCCCAAAGCCAAAGGGCTGGGGCGCCCCAGCCATGGGGCTCCCTAAGCTTAAGGGCTGGGGCGCCCAAAGCCTGGGGCTCCCTAAGCCTAAAGGTTTTATCGCCCCACCTGGGGCTCCCTAAGCCTTAGTGCTGCGGTGCCCCTGGCCTGGGGTTCCCTAAGCCTAACGGCTGGTGTGCCCCTGCCCTAGGGCTCCCTACCTAAGGACTTGGGCGCCACAGGCCTGGGGCTCCCTAAGCATATGGGATGGGTCCCCCCAAGCCTGGGACTCCCTAAGCGTAAGGGCTGGGGCTCCCCAGGCCTAGGGCTCCCTAAGCCTAAGGGTTGGCGCGTCCCAGGCCTGGGCTCCCTAAGCCTAAGCGCTGGGGCACCTCAGTCCTGGGGCACCCAAAGCCTAAGGGTTGGGGCGCCCCAGGCCTGGGGTTCCCTTTTCCTAAGGACTGGGGCACCCCAGGCCTGGGGCTCCCAAAGCCAAAGGGCTGGGGCGTCCCAGGCCTGGTGCTCCCAAAGCTAAAGGGCTGGGGCGCCCCAGCCATGGGGCTCCCTAAGCTTAAGGGCTGGGTCGCCCAAAGCCTGGAGCTCCCTAAGCCTAAAGGTTTTATCGCCCCACCTGGGGCTCCCTAAGCCTAAGTGCTGGGGCGCCCTAGGCCTGTGGCTCCCTTTTCCTAAGGACTGGGGCACCCCAGGCTGGGGCTCCCAAAGCCTAAGGGTTTGGGGTACCACAGGCCTGGGGCTTCCTAAGACAAAGGGCTGGGGCGCCCCAGGACAGGGGTCCCAAATCCTAAGGGCTGGAGCGCCCAGGTCTAGGGCTCCCAAAGCCTAAGGGCTGGGCCGCTCCATGCCTGGGACTCCCTAAGCCTAAGGGCTGGGGCACCCCAGGCCTTGGGCTACCAAAGCATAAGTGCTTTTGTGCGCAAGGCCTGGGGCTCCCAAAGCTAAGGGCTGGGGCGCCCAGGCCTGGGGCTCCCTTTCCTAAGGACTGGGGCAGCCCCAGGCCTGGGGCTCTCTAAGCCTAAGGGCTGGGTCGCCACAGGACTGGGGCTCCCAAAGCCTAAGGGCTGGTGCACCACAGGCCTGGGGCTCAAAAAGCCTAAGGACTGGGGCGCCCCAGGACTGGGGTCCCAAATCCTAAGAGCTGGGGCGCCCCAGGCCTTGGGCTCCCAAAGCCTAAGGGCTGGGGCGCCCCAAGCATGGGACTCACTAAGCCTAAGGGCTGGTGCGCCCCAGGCCTTCGGTTCCCAAAGCCTAGGTGCTGGGGCACCCCAGGCATGGGGCTCCCTAAACTTAAGGGCTGGGGCGCCCCAGGCCTGGGGCTCTCATAGTCTAAGGGCTGGGGCACCCCGGGCCTGGAGTTTCCTTTGCCTAAGGGCTGGGGCACCCCAGGCGTGGGGCTCCCTAAGCGTAAGGACTGGGGAGCCCCAATCCTGGGGCTCCTTAGCCTAAGAACTGGGGCACTCAGGCCTGGGGTCCCAAAGCCTAAAGGCTGGTGGCCCCAGGCCTGGGGCTCCCTAAACCTAAGGGCTGGGGCGCCCCAGGCCTGGGTCTCCCTAAGGCTAAGGTCTTTGGCGCCCCAGGCCTGGGGCTCCCTAAGCATATGGATGGGTCCCCCCAGGCCTGGACCTCCCTAAGCTATGTTCTGAGGCCCCCCAGGCCAGGTGCTCCCTAAGCCTAAGGGCTGGGGCACCCCAGGCCTAGGGCTCCCTAAGCCTAAGGGCTGGGGCGCCCCAGGTCCGGGCTCCCTAAGCCTAAGCGCTGGAGCGCCACAGGCCTGGGGCTCCCTTTTCCTAAGGACTGGGGCAGCCCCAGGCCTGGGGCTCCCAAAGCCTAAGGGCTGGGGCGCCCCAGGCCTGGTGCTCCCAAAGCCAAAAGGCTGTGGCGCCCCAGCCATGGGGCTCCGTAAGCTTAAGGGCTGGGCGCCCAAAGCCTGGGGTTCCCTAAGTCTAAAGGTTTTATCGCCCCACCTGGGGCTCCCTAAGCCTTAGTGCTGCGGTGCCCCTGGCCTGGGGCTCCCTAAGCCTAACGGCTGGTGCGCCCCTGGCCTAGGGCTCCCTAGGCCTAAGGTCTTGGGTGCCACAGGCCTGGGGCTCCCTAAGCATATGGGATGGGTCCCCCCAGCCCTGGGTCTCCCTAAGGCTAAGGGCTGGGGCGCTCCAGGCCTGGGGCTCTCATAGCCTAAGGGCTAGGGCGCCCCGGGCCTGGGGCTTCCTATGCCTAAGGGCTGGGGCACCCCAGGCGTGGGGCTCCCTAAGCGTAAGGACTAGGGCGCCCCAGTCCTGGGGCTCCTTAGCCTAAGAGCTGGGGCGCCCAGGCCTGGGGTCCCAAAGCCTAAAGGCTGGTGGCCCCAGGCCTGGGGCTCCCAAAGCCTAAGGGCTGGGGCGCCCCAGGCCTGGGGCTCCCTAAGGCTAAGGGCTTTGGCGCCCCAGGCCTGGGGCTCCCTAAGCATATGGATGGGTCCCCCCAGGCCTGGACCTCCCTAAGCCTAAGTTCTGAGGCGCCCCAGGCGAGGTGCTCCCTAAGCCTAAGGGCTGGGGCGCCCCAGGCCTAGGGCTCCCTAAGCCTAAGGGCTGGGGCGCCCCAGGCCCGGGCTCCCTAAGCCTAAGCGCTGGGGCGCCCCAGGCCTGGGGCTCCCTTTTCCTAAGGACTGGGGCACCCAGGCCTGGCGCTCCCAAAGCCAAAGGGCTGGGGCGCCCCAGGCCTGGTGCTCCCAAAGCCAAAGGGCTGGGGCGCCCCAGCCATGGGCTCCCTAAGCTTAAGGGCTGGGGCGCCCAAAGCCTGGGGCTCCCTAAGCCTAAAGGTTTTATCGCCCCACCTGGGGCTCCCTAAGCCTTAGTGCTGCGGTGCCCCTGGCCTGGGGTTCCCTAAGCCTAACGGCTGGTGCGCCCCTGGCCTAGGGCTCCCTAAGCCTAAGGACTTGGGCGCCACAGGCCTGGGGCTCCCTAAGCATATGGGATGGGTCCCCCCAAGCCTGGGCCTCCCTAAGCCTAAGGGCTGGGTCTCCCCAGGCCTAGGGCTCCCTAAGCCTAAGGGTTGGGGCGTCCCAGGCCCGGGCTCCCTAAGCCTAAGCGCTGGGGCGCCTCAGTCCTGGGGCACCCAAAGCCTAAGGGCTGGGGCGCCCCAGGCCTGGGGCTCCCTTTTCTTAAGGACTGGGGCACCCCAGGACTGGGGCTCCCAAAGCCAAAGGGCTGGGGCGTCCCAGGCCTGGTGCTCCCAAAGCTAAAAGCCTGGGGCGCCCCAGACATGGGGCTCCCTAAGCTTAAGGGCTGGGTCGCCCAAAGCCTGGAGCTCCCTAAGCCTAAAGGTTTTATCGCCCAACCTGGGGCTCCCTAAGCCTAAGTGCTGGGGGGCCCTAGGCCAGGTGCTCCCTAAGCCTAAGGGCCGGGGCGCCCCAGGCGTAGGCCTCCCAAAGCCTAAATCCTGGGGCGCCCCAGGCCACGTGCTCCCTAAGCCTAAGGGCTGGGGCGCCCCAGGCCTAGGCCTCCCTAAGCCTAAAGGCTGGGGCGCCCCATGCCCGGTCTCCCTAAGCCTAAGCGCTGGGGGGCCCCAGGCCAGATGCTCCCTAAGCCTAAGGGCTGGGGCGCCCCAGGCCTAGGGCTCCCTAAGCCTAAGCGCTGGGGCGCCCCAGGCCCGGGTTCCCTAAGCCTAAGCGCTGGGGCGCCTCAGTTCTGGGGCACCCAAAGCCTAAGGGCTGGGGCGCCCCCTGCCTGGGGCTCCCTTTTCCTAAGGACTGGGGTACCCCAGGCCTGGGGCTCCCAAAGCGAAAAGGCTGGGGCGTCCCAGGCCTGGTCCTCCCAAAGCCAAAGGGCTGGGCCGCCCCAGCCATGGGGCTCCCTAAGCTTAAGGGCTGGGGCGACCAAAGCCTGGGGCTCCCTAAGCCTAAAGGCTTTATCGCCCCAATTGGGGCACCCTAAGCCTAAGTGCGGGGGCGCCCCAGGCCTGGGGTTCCCTAAACATAAGGGCTGGTGCGCCCCTGGCCTGGGGCTACCTAAGTCTAAGGGCTGGGGCGCCCCAGGCCTGGGGCTCCCTAAGCATATGGGATGGGTCCCCCCAGGCCTGGGCCTCCCTAAGTCTAAGTTCTGGGACGCCCCAGGCCAGGTGCTCCCTAAGCCTAAGGGCTGGGGCGCCCCAGGCCCGGGCTCCCTAAGCCTAAGCGCTGGGGCGCCCCAGTCCTGGGGCACCCAATGCCTAAGGGCTGGGGCGCCCCAGGCCTGGGGCTCACTAAGCCTAAGGACTGGGGGCCCCAGGACTGGGGTCCCAAATCCTAAGAGCTGGGGCGCCCCAGGCCTTGGGCACCCAATGCCGAAGGGCTGGGGCGCCCCAAGCCTGGGACTCACTAAGCCTAAGGGCTGGGGCGCCCCAGGCCTTGGGTTCCCAAAGCCTACGTGTTGGGGCACCCCAGGCCTGGGTCTCCCTAAACTTAAGGGCTGGGGCGCCCCAGGTCTGGGGCCCTCATAGCCTAAGGGCTAGGGCGCCCCGGCCTGGGGCTTCCTATGGCTAAGGACTGGGGCACCCCAGGCGTGGGGCTCCCTAAGCATAAGGACTAGGGCGCCCCAGTCCTGGGGCTCCTTAGCCTAAGAGCTGGGGCACCCAGGCCTGGGGTCCCAAAGCCTAAAGGCTGTTGGCCCCAGGCCTGGGGCTCCCTAAGCCTAAGGGCTGGGGCGCCCCAGGCCTGGGGCTCCCTAAGGCTAAGGGCTTTGGCGCCCCAGGCCTGGGGCTCCCTAAGCATATGGATGGGTCCCCCCAGGCCTGGACCTCCCTAAGCCTATGTTCTGAGGCGCCCCAGGCCAGGTGCTCCCTAAGCCTAAGGGCTGGGGCGCCCCAGGCCTAGGGCTCCCTAAGCCTAAGGTCTGGGGCGCCCCAGGCCCGGGCTCCCTAAGCCTAAGCGCTGGGGCGCCCCAGGCCTGGGGCTCCCTTTTCCTAAGGACTGGGGAACCACAGGCCTGGCGCTCCCAAAGCCAAAGGGCTGGGGCGCCCCAGCCATGGGGTTCCCTAAGCTTAAGGGCTGGGCGCCCAAAGCCTGGGGCTCCCTAAGCCTAAAGGTTTTATCGCCCCACCTGGGGGTCCCTAAGCCTTAGTGCTGCGGTGCCCCTGGCCTGGGGTTCCCTATGCCTAACGGCTGGTGTGCCCCTGGCCTAGGGCTCCCTAAGCCTAACGACTTGGGCGCCACAGGCCTGGGGCTCCCTAAGAATATGGGATGGGTTCCCCCAAGCCTGGGCCTCCCTAAGCCTAAGGGCTGGGGCTCCCCAGGCCTAGGGCTCCCTAAGCCTAAGGGTTGGGGCGTCCCAGGCCCGGGCTCCCTAAGCCTAAGCGCTGGGGTGCCTCAGTCATGGGGCACCCAAAGCCTAAGGGCTGGGGCGCCCCAGGCCTGGGGCTCCCTTTTCGTAAGGACTGGGGCACCCCAGGCCTGGGGCTCCCAAAGCCTAAGGGCTGGAGCGCCCAGGTCTAGGGCTCCCAAAGCCTAAGGGCTGGGCCGCTCCAAACCTGGGACTCCCTGAGCCTAAGGGCTGGGGCACCCCAGGCCTTGGGCTACCAAAGCATAAGTGCTGGTGCGCGCAAGGCCTGGGGCTCCCAAAGCTAAGGGCTGGGGCGCCCAGGCCTGGGGCTCCCTTTCCTAAGGACTGGGGCAGCCCCAGGCCTGGGGCTCTCAAAGCCTAAGGGCTGGGGCGCCACAGGCCTGGGGCTCCCAAAGCCTAAGGGCTGGGGCACCACAGGCCTGGGGCTCACTAAGCCTAAGGACTGGGGCGCTCCAGGACTGGGGTCCCAAATCCTAAGAGCTGGGGCGCCCCAGGCCTTGGGCACCCAATGCCGAAGGGCTGGGGCCCCCAGGCCTGGGGCTCCCAAAGCCTAAGGGCTGGGGCGCCCCAAGCATGGGTCTCACTAAGCCTAAGCGCTGGTGCGCCCCAGGCCTTGGGTTCCCAAAGCCTAAGTGCTGGGGCATTCCAGGCCTGGGGCTCCCTAAACTTAAGGGCTGGGGCGCCCCAGGCCTGGGGCTCTCATAGCCTAAGGGCTGGGGCGCCCCGGGCCTGGGGTTTCCTATGCCTAAGGGCTGGGGCACCCCAGGCGTGGGGCTCCCTAAGCGTAAGGACTGGGGCGCCCCAGTCCTGGGGCTCCTTAGCCTAAGAGCTGGGGCACTCAGGCCTGGGGTCCCAAAGCCTAAAGGCTGGTGGCCCGAGGCCTGGTGCTCCCAAAGCCAAAGGGCTGGGGCGCCCCAGCCATGGGGCTCTCTAAGCTTAAGGGCTGGGGCGCCCAAAGCCTGGGGCTCCCTAAGCCTAAAGGTTTTATCGTCCCACCTGGGGCTCCCTAAGCCTTAGTGCTGCGGTGCCCCTGGCCTGGGGCTCCCTAAGCCTAACGGCTGGTGCGCCCCTGGCCTAGGGCTAACTAAGCCTAAGGACTTGGGCGCCAATATCCTGGGGCTCCCTAAGCATGTGAGATGGGTCCTCCCAGGCCTGGGTCTCCCTAAGCCTAAGGGCTGGGGCGCCCCATGCCTAATGCTCCCTAAGCCTAAGGGTTGGGGCGTCCCAGGCCCGGGCTCCCTAAGCCTAAGCGCTGGGGCGCCTCAGTCCTGGGGCACCCAAAGCCTAAGGGCTGCGGCGCCCCAGGCCTGGGGCTCCCTTTTCCTAAGGACTGGGGCACCCCAGGACTGGGGCTCCCAAAGGCAAAGGGCTGGGGCATCCCAGGTCTGGTGCTCCCAAAGCTAAAGGGCTGGGGCTCCCCAGCCATGGGGCTCCCTAAGCTTAAGGGCTGGGTCGCCCAAAGCCTGGATCTCCCTAAGCCTAAAGGTTTTATCGCCCCACCTGGGGCTCCCTAAGCCTAAGTGCTCGGGCGCCCTAGGCCTGTGGCTCCCTTTTCCTAAGGACTGGGGCACCCCAGGCCTGGGGCTCCCAAAGCCTAAGGGTTTGGGGCACCACAGGCCTGGGGCTTCCAAATCCTAAGGGCTGGGGCGCCCCAGGCCTTGGGCTCCCAAAGCCTAAAGGCTGGAGCGCCCAGGTCTAGGGCTCCCAAAGCATAAGGGCTGGGCCGCTCCAAGCCTGGGACTCCCTAAGCCTAAGGGCTGGGGCACCCCAGGCCTTGGGCTACCAAAGCATAAGTGCTGGTGCGCGCAAGGCCTGGGGCTCCCAAAGCTAAGGGCTGGGGCGCCCAGGCCTGGGGCTCCCTTTTCCTAAGGACTGGGGCAGCCCCAGACCTGGGGCTCTCAAAGCCTAAGTGCTGGGGCGCCATAGGGCTGGGGCTCCCTAAGTCTAAGGACTGGGGCGCCCCAGGACTGGGGTCCCAAATCCTAAGAGCTGGGGCGCCCCAGGCCTCGGGCTCCCAAAGCCGAAGGGCTGGGGCGCCCCAGGCCTGGGGCTGCCAAAGCCCAGGGGCTGGGGCGTCCAAGCCTGGGACTCCCTAAGCCTAAGGGCTGGGGCGCCCCAGGCCTTGGGTTCCCAAAGCCTAAGTGCTGGGGCACCCCAGGCCTGGGTCTCCCTAAGCCTAAGGGCTGGGGAGCCCCAGGCCTGGGGCTCTCATAGCCTAAGGGCTGGGGCACCCCGGGCCTGGGGCTTCCTATGCCTAAGGGCTGGGGCACCCCAGGCGTGGGGGTCCCTAAGCGTAAGGACTGGGGCACCCCAGTCCTGGGGCGCCTTAGCCTAAGAGCTGGGGCGCCCAGGCCTGGGGTCCCAAAGCCTAAAGTCTGGTGGCCCCAGGCCTGGGGCTCCGTAAGCCTAAGGGCTGGTGCGCCCCAGGCCTGGGGCTCCCTATGCCTAAGGGCTGGGGCGCCCAAGGCTAGGTGCTCCCTAAGCCTAAGGGCTGGGTGTCCCAGGCCCGGGCTCCCTAAGCCAAAGGGCTGGGGCGCCCCAGCCATTGTGCTCCCTAAGCCTAAGGGCTGGGGCGTCCCAGGTCTGGTGCTCCCAAAGCCAAAGGGCTGGGGCGCCCCAGCCATGGGGCTCCCTAAGCTTAGGGCTGGGGCGCCCAAAGCCTGGAGCTCCCTAAGCCTACAGGTTTTATCGCCCCACAAGGGGCTCCCTAAGCCTAAATGATGGGGTGCCCCAGGCCTTGGGTTCCCTAAACCTAAGGGCTGGTGCGCCCCTGGCCTGGGGCTCCCTAAGCCTAAGGGCTGGGGCGGCCCAGGCCTGGGGGTCCCTAAGCATATGGGATGGGTCCCCCCAGGCCTGGGCCTCCCTAAGCCTAAATTCTGGGGCGCCCCAGGCCAGATGCTCCCTAAGCTTAAGGGCTGGGGCGCCCCAGGCCCGGGCTCCCTTGTCTAAGCGCTGGGGCGCCCCAGTCCTGGGGCATCCAATGCCTAAGGGCTGGGCGCCCCAGGCCCGGGCTCCCTAAGCCTAAGCGCTGGGGCGCCCCAGTCCTGGGGCACCCAATGCCTAAGGGCAGGGGCGCCCCATGCCTGGGGCTCCCAAAGCCTAAGGTCTGGGGAGCCCAAAGCCTGGAACTCCCAAGCCTAAGGGCTGGGGCTTCCAGGCCTGGGGCTCCCTAAGCGTAAGGGCTGCTTCGCCTCAGTCCTGGGGCTCCTTAGCCTAAGGGCTGGTGCGCCCCAGGCGTGGGGCTCCCTAAGCGTAAGGGCTGGTTCGCCCCAGTCCTGGGGCTCCTTAGCCTAAGGGCTGGTTCGCCTCAGGCCTGAGGTCCCAAAGCCTAAGGGCTGGGGCGCCCCAGGTTTGGGGCTTCGTAAGCCTAAGGGCTGGGGCGCCCCAGGCCTGGGGGTCCCAAAGCCAAAGAGCTGGGGCGCCTCAGGACTGGTGCTCCCAAAGCCAAAGGGCTGGGGCACCCCAGCCATGGGGCTCCCTAAGCTTAAGGGCTGGGGCGCCCAAAGCCTGGGGCTCCCTAAGCCTAAAGGCTTTATCGCCCCACCTGGGGCTCCCTAAGCCTAAGGGCTGGGGCGCCCCAGGCCTGGGGCTACCTAAACCTAAGGGCTGGGGCACCCCAGGCCTGGGGGTCCCTAAGCCTAAGGGATCGGGCTCCCCAGGCCTGGGGCTCCCAAATCCTAAGGGCTGGGGCGTCCCAGAACTGGGACTCCTTAAGCCTAAGGGCATGAGGCTCCCTAAGTCTAAGGGCTGGGGCGCCCTAGGCCTGGGGCTCCCTCACTCTAAGGGCTGGGGCGCCCAAGGACTTGGGGCTCACTAAGCCGAAGTGCTGGGGCACCAGGCCTGGGGCTCCCTAAGCCTAAGGGCAGGGGCGCCCCAGGCCTGAGGCTCCCAAAGCCTAAGGGCTGGGGACCCCCAAGCCTGGGGCTCCCGAAGCCTAAGGGCTGGTGCGCCCCAGACCATGGGCTCCCTAAGCCTAAGGACTAGGGCGCCACAGTCCTGGGGCACCCAAAGCCTAAGGGCTGGAGCGCCCCAAGCCTGTGGCTCCCAAAACCTAAGGGCTGAGGTGCCACAGGCCTCGGCCTCCCTAAGCCTAAGGGTTTGGGGCGCCCCAGGCCTGGGACTCCCTAAGCCTAAGTTCTGGGGCGCCCCAGGCCAGGTGCTCCCTAAGCCTAAGCGCTGGGGCTCCCCAATCCTGGGGCACCCAAAGCCTAAGGGCTGGGGCGCCCCAGGCCTGTGGCTCCCTTTTCCTAAGGACTGGGGTACCCCAGTCCTGGGTCTCCCAAAGCCAAAGGGCTGGGGCGCCCAAGGCCTGGGGCTCCCAAAGCCTAAGGTCTGGGGCGCCCCTAGCGAGGGACTCCCTAAGTCTAAGGGCTGGGGCGCCCCAGGCCTGGGGCTCTCTAAGCCTAAGGGCTGGGGCGCCCCGGGCCTGGGGCTTCCTATGCCTAAGGGCTTGAGCGTCACAGGAGTTGGGCTCCCTAAGCGTAAGGGCTGGGGCGCCCCAGTCCTGGGGCTCCTTAGCCTAAGGCTGGGGCGCCCGAGGCCTGGGGTCCCAAAGCCTTAGGGCTGGTGCGCCCCAGACCTGGGGTCCCAAAGCCTAACTGCTGGGGCGCCCCAGGCCTGGGTCTCCCAAAGCCAAAGGGCTGGGGCGCCCCAGGCCTGGGGTCCCAATGCTTAAGGGATGGTGAGCCCAAGGCCTGGGGCTCCCTAAGCCTAAGGGTTGGGGATCCCTAGGCTGGGCCTCCAAAAGCCTAAGGGCTGGGACGCCCCAGTCCTGTGACTCCCTAAGCCTAAGGGCTGGGGCGCCCCATGTCTGGTGCTCCCTAATCCTAATGGCTGGGGCACCCCAGGCCTGGGGTTCCCTAAGCCTAAGTGCTGTGGCGCCCCTGGCCAGTTTCTCCCTAAGCCTAAGGGCTGGGGCGCCCCAGGCATGAGGCTACCTAAGCCTAAGGGCTGGGCGCCCTAGGCCTGGGGCTCCCTAACTCTAAGGGCTTGGGCGCCCAAGGCCTGGGGCTCCCTAACCCTAAGTCCTAGAGCGCCCCAGGCCTGGGGCTCCCTAAGCCTAAGGGCTGGGGCGTCCCAGGCCCGGGCTCCCTAAGCCTAAGCGCTGGGGTGCCTCAGTCATGGGGCACCCAAAGCCTAAGGGCTGGGGCGCCCCAGGCCTGGGGCTCCCTTTTGCTAAGGACTGGGGCACCCCAGGCCTGGGGCTCCCAAAGCCTAAGGGCTGGAGCGCCCAGGTCTAGGGCTCCCAAAGCCTAAGGGCTGCGCCGCTCCAAGCCTGGGACTCCCTAAGCCTAAGGGCTGGGGCACCCCAGGCCTTGGGCTACCAAAGCATAAGTGCTGGTGCGCGCAAGGCCTGGGGCTCCCAAAGCTAAGGGCTGGGGCGCCCAGGCCTGGGGCTCCCTATGCCTATGGGCTGGAGCGCCCCAAGCCTGGGGCTCCCTAAGCATATGGATGGGTCCCCCCAGGCCTGGACCTCCCTAAGGCTAAGTTCTGTGGCGCCCCAGGCTAGGTGCTCCCTAAGCCTAAGGGCTGGGGTGTCCCAGGCCCGGGCTCCCTAAGCCAAAGGGCTGGGGCGCCCCAGCCATTGTGCTCCCTAAGCCTAAGGGCTGGGGCGTCCCAAGCCTGGTGCTCCCAAAGCCAAAGGGCTGGGGCGCCCCAGCCATGGGGCTCCCTAAGCTTAGGGCTGGGGCGCCCAAAGCCTGGAGCTCCCTAAGCCTACAGGTTTTATCGCCCCACAAGGGGCTCCCTAAGCCTAAGTGCTGGGGTGCCCCAGGCCTTGGGTTCCCTAAACCTAAGGGCTGGTGCGCCCCTGGCCTGGGGCTCCCTAAGCCTAAGGGCTGGGGCGCCCCAGGCCTGGGGCTCCCTAAGCATATGGGATGGGTCCCCCCAGGCCTGGGCCTCCCTAAGCCTAAATTCTGGGGCGCCCCAGGCCAGGTGCTCCCTAAGCCTAAGGGCTGGGGCGCCCCATGCCTGGGGCTCCCAAAGCCTAAGGTCTGGGGAGCCCAAAGCCTGGAACTCCCAAGCCTAAGGGCTGGGGCTTCCAGGCCTGGGGCTCCCTAAGCGTAAGGGCTGCTTCGCCTCAGTCCTGGGGCTCCTTAGCCTAAGGGCTGGTGCGCCCCAGGCGTGGGGCTCCCTAAGCGTAAGGGCTGGTTCGCCCCAGTCCTGGGGCTCCTTAGCCTAAGGGCTGGTTCGCCTCAGGCCTGAGGTCCCAAAGCCTAAGGGCTGGGGCGCCCCAGGTTTGGGGCTTCGTAAGCCTAAGGGCTGGGGCGCCCCAGGCCTGGGGGTCCCAAAGCCAAAGAGCTGGGGCGCCTCAGGACTGGTGCTCCCAAAGCCAAAGGGCTGGGGCACCCCAGCCATGGGGCTCCCTAAGCTTAAGGGCTGGGGCGCCCAAAGCCTGGGGCTCCCTAAGCCTAAAGGCTTTATCGCCCCACCTGGGGCTCCCTAAGCCTAAGGGCTGGGGCGCCCCAGGCCTGGGGCTACCTAAACCTAAGGGCTGGGGCACCCCAGGCCTGGGGGTCCCTAAGCCTAAGGGATCGGGCTCCCCAGGCCTGGGGCTCCCAAATCCTAAGGGCTGGGGCGTCCCAGAACTGGGACTCCTTAAGCCTAAGGGCATGAGGCTCCCTAAGTCTAAGGGCTGGGGCGCCCTAGGCCTGGGGCTCCCTCACTCTAAGGGCTGGGGCGCCCAAGGACTTGGGGCTCACTAAGCCGAAGTGCTGGGGCACCAGGCCTGGGGCTCCCTAAGCCTAAGGGCAGGGGCGCCCCAGGCCTGAGGCTCCCAAAGCCTAAGGGCTGGGGACCCCCAAGCCTGGGGCTCCCGAAGCCTAAGGGCTGGTGCGCCCCAGACCATGGGCTCCCTAAGCCTAAGGACTAGGGCGCCACAGTCCTGGGGCACCCAAAGCCTAAGGGCTGGAGCGCCCCAAGCCTGTGGCTCCCAAAACCTAAGGGCTGAGGCGCCACAGGCCTCGGCCTCCCTAAGCCTAAGGGTTTGGGGCGCCCCAGGCCTGGGACTCCCTAAGCCTAAGTTCTGGGGCGCCCCAGGCCAGGTGCTCCCTAAGCCTAAGCGCTGGGGCTCCCCAATCCTGGGGCACCCAAAGCCTAAGGGCTGGGGCGCCCCAGGCCTGTGGCTCCCTTTTCCTAAGGACTGGGGTACCCCAGTCCTGGGTCTCCCAAAGCCAAAGGGCTGGGGCGCCCAAGGCCTGGGGCTCCCAAAGCCTAAGGTCTGGGGCGCCCCTAGCGAGGGACTCCCTAAGTCTAAGGGCTGGGGCGCCCCAGGCCTGGGGCTCTCTAAGCCTAAGGGCTGGGGCGCCCCGGGCCTGGGGCTTCCTATGCCTAAGGGCTTGAGCGTCACAGGAGTTGGGCTCCCTAAGCGTAAGGGCTGGGGCGCCCCAGTCCTGGGGCTCCTTAGCCTAAGGCTGGGGCGCCCGAGGCCTGGGGTCCCAAAGCCTTAGGGCTGGTGCGCCCCAGACCTGGGGTCCCAAAGCCTAACTGCTGGGGCGCCCCAGGCCTGGGTCTCCCAAAGCCAAAGGGCTGGGGCGCCCCAGGCCTGGGGTCCCAATGCTTAAGGGATGGTGAGCCCAAGGCCTGGGGCTCCCTAAGCCTAAGGGTTGGGGATCCCTAGGCTGGGCCTCCAAAAGCCTAAGGGCTGGGACGCCCCAGTCCTGTGACTCCCTAAGCCTAAGGGCTGGGGCGCCCCATGTCTGGTGCTCCCTAATCCTAATGGCTGGGGCACCCCAGGCCTGGGGTTCCCTAAGCCTAAGTGCTGTGGCGCCCCTGGCCAGTTTCTCCCTAAGCCTAAGGGCTGGGGCGCCCCAGGCATGAGGCTACCTAAGCCTAAGGGCTGGGCGCCCTAGGCCTGGGGCTCCCTAACTCTAAGGGCTTGGGCGCCCAAGGCCTGGGGCTCCCTAACCCTAAGTCCTAGAGCGCCCCAGGCCTGGGGCTCCCTAAGCCTAAGGGCTGGGGCGTCCCAGGCCCGGGCTCCCTAAGCCTAAGCGCTGGGGTGCCTCAGTCATGGGGCACCCAAAGCCTAAGGGCTGGGGCGCCCCAGGCCTGGGGCTCCCTTTTGCTAAGGACTGGGGCACCCCAGGCCTGGGGCTCCCAAAGCCTAAGGGCTGGAGCGCCCAGGTCTAGGGCTCCCAAAGCCTAAGGGTTGCGCCGCTCCAAGCCTGGGACTCCCTAAGCCTAAGGGCTGGGGCACCCCAGGCCTTGGGCTACCAAAGCATAAGTGCTGGTGCGCGCAAGGCCTGGGGCTCCCAAAGCTAAGGGCTGGGGCGCCCAGGCCTGGGGCTCCCTATGCCTATGGGCTGGAGCGCCCCAAGCCTGGGGCTCCCTAAGCATATGGATGGGTCCCCCCAGGCCTGGACCTCCCTAAGGCTAAGTTCTGTGGCGCCCCAGGCTAGGTGCTCCCTAAGCCTAAGGGCTGGGGTGTCCCAGGCCCGGGCTCCCTAAGCCAAAGGGCTGGGGCGCCCCAGCCATTGTGCTCCCTAAGCCTAAGGGCTGGGGCGTCCCAAGCCTGGTGCTCCCAAAGCCAAAGGGCTGGGGCGCCCCAGCCATGGGGCTCCCTAAGCTTAGGGCTGGGGCGCCCAAAGCCTGGAGCTCCCTAAGCCTACAGGTTTTATCGCCCCACAAGGGGCTCCCTAAGCCTAAGTGCTGGGGTGCCCCAGGCCTTGGGTTCCCTAAACCTAAGGGCTGGTGCGCCCCTGGCCTGGGGCTCCCTAAGCCTAAGGGCTGGGGCGCCCCAGGCCTGGGGCTCCCTAAGCATATGGGATGGGTCCCCCCAGGCCTGGGCCTCCCTAAGCCTAAATTCTGGGGCGCCCCAGGCCAGGTGCTCCCTAAGCCTAAGGGCTGGGGCGCCCCAGGCCCGGGCTCCCTAAGTCTAAGCGCTGGGGCGCCCCAGTCCTGGGGCATCCAATGCCTAAGGGCTGGGCGCCCCAGGCCCGGGCTCCCTAAGCCTAAGCGCTGGGGCGCCCCAGTCCTGGGGCACCCAATGCCTAAGGGCAGGGGCGCCCCATGCCTGGGGCTCCCAAAGCCTAAGGTCTGGGGAGCCCCAAGCCTGGAACTCCCAAGCCTAAGGGCTGGGGCGCCCCAGGCCTGGGGCTCCCTAAGCGTAAGGGCTGGTTCGCCCCAGTCCTAGGGCTCCTTAGCCTAAGGGCTGGTGCGCCCCAGGCGTGGGGCTCCCTAAGCGTAAGGGCTGGTTCGCCCCAGTCCTGGGGCTCCTTAGCCTAAGGGCTGGTTCGCCTCAGGCCTGAGGTCCCAAAGCCTAAGGGCTGGGGCGCCCCGGGTTTGGGGCTTCGTAAGCCTAAGGGCTGGGGCGCCCCAGGCCTGGGGGTCCCAAAGCCAAAGAGCTGGGGCGCCCCAGGACTGGTGCTCCCAAAGCCAAAGGGCTGGGGCGCCCCAGCCATGGGGCTCCCTAAGCTTAAGGGCTGGGGCGCCCAAAGCCTGGGGCTCCCTAAGCCTAAAGGCTTTATCGCCCCACCTGGGGCTCCCTAAGCCTAAGGGCTGGGGCGCCCCAGGCCTGGGGCTACCTAAACCTAAGGGCTGGGGCACCCCAGACCTGGGGGTACCTAAGCCTAAGGGATCGGGCTCCCCAGGCCTGGGGCTCCCAAATCCTAAGGGCTGGGGCGTCCCAGAACTGGGACTCCTTAAGCCTAAGGGCTGGGGTGCCCCAGGCATGAGGCTCCCTAAGCCTAAGGGCTGGGGCGCCCTAGGCCAGGGGCTCCCTCACTCTAAGGGCTGGGGCGCCCAAGGACTTGGGGCTCACTAAGCCTAAGTGCTGGGGCACCAGGCCTGGGGCTCCCTAAGCCTAAGGGCAGGGGCGCCCCAGGCCTGAGGCTCCCAAAGTCTAAGGGCTGGGGACCCCCAGGCCTGGGGCTCCCTAAGCCTAAGGGCAGGGGTGCCCCAGGCCTGAGGCTCCCAAAGCCTAAGGGCTGGGGACCCCCAGGCCTGGGGCTCCCGAAGCCTAAGGGCTGGTGCGCCCCAGACCATGGGCTCCCTAAGCCTAAAGACTAGGGCGCCACAGTCCTGGGGCACCCAAAGCCTAAGGGCTGGAGCGCCCCAAGCCTGTGGCTCCCAAAACCTAAGGGCTGAGGCGCCACAGGCCTCGGCCTCCCTAAGCCTAAGGGTTTGGGGCGCCCCAGGCCTGGGACTCCCTAAGCCTAAGTTCTGGGGCGCCCCAGGCCAGGTGCTCCCTAAGCCTAAGCGCTGGGGCTCCCCAATCCTGGGGCACCCAAAGCCTAAGGACTGGGGCGCCCAGGCCTGTGGCTCCCTTTTCCTAAGGACTGGGGTACCCCAGTCCTGGGTCTCCCAAAGCCAAAGGGCTGGGGCGCCCAAGGCCTGGGGCTCCCATAGCCTAAGGTCTGGGGCGCCCCTATCGAGGGACTCCCTAAGTCTAAGGGCTGGGGCGCCCCAGGCCTGGGGCTCTCTAAGCCTATGGGCTGGGGCGCCCCGGGCCTGGGGCTTCCTATGCCTAAGGGCTTGAGCGCCACAGGAGTTGGGCTCCCTAAGCGTAAGGGCTGGGGCGCCCCAGTCCTGGGGCTCCTTAGCCTAAGGCTGGGGCGCCCGAGGCCTGGGGTCCCAAAGCCTTAGGGCTGGTCCGCCCCAGACCTGGGGTCCCAAAGCCTAACTGCTGGGGCGCCCCAGGCCTGGGTCTCCCAAAGCCAAAGGGCTGGGGCGCCCCAGGCCTGGGGTCCCAATGCTTAAGGGATGGTGAGCCCAAGGCCTGGGGCTCCCTAAGCCTAAGGGTTGGGGCTCCCTAGGCTGGGCCTCCAAAAGCCTAAGGGCTGGGACGCCCCAGTCCTGTGACTCCCTAAGCCTAAGGGCTGGGGCGCCCCATGTCAGGTGCTCCCTAATCCTAATGGCTGGGGCACCCCAGGCCTGGGGTTCCCTAAGCCTAAGTGCTGTGGCACCCCTGGCCAGTTTCTCCCTAAGCCTAAGGGCTGGGGCGCCCCAGGCATGAGGCTCCCTAAGCCTAAGGGCTGGGCGCCCTAGGCCTGGGGCTCCCTAACTCTAAGGGCTTGGGCACCCAAGGCCTGGGGCTCCCTAACCCTAAGTCCTAGAGCGCCCCAGGCCTGGGGCTCCCTAAGCCTAAGGGCTGGGGCGCCCCAGGCCCGGGCTCCCTAAGCCTAAGCGCTGGGGCGCCCCAGTCCTGGGGAACCCAATGCCTAAGGGCTGGGGCGCCCCAGGACGCTGGCTCCCTTTTCCTAAGGACTGGGGCGCCCCATGCCTGGGGTTCCCAAAGACTAAGGGCTGGGGCGGCCCAAGCCTGGGACTCTATAAGCCTAAGGGCTGGGCCGCCCAGGCCTGGGGCTCCATTTTCCTAAAGACTGGGGCAGCCCCAGACCTGGTGCTCTCAAAGCCTAAGGGCTGGGGCGCCATAGGGCTGGGGCTCCCTAAGTCTAAGCACTGGGGCGCCCCAGGACTGGGGTCCCAAATCCTAAGAGCTGGGGCGCCCCAGGCCTCGGGCTCCCAAAGCCGAAGGGCTGGGGCGCCCCAGGCCTGGGGCTCCCAAAGCCTAAGGGCTGGGGCGCCCAAGCCTGGGACTCCATAAGCCTAAGGGCTGGGGCGCCCCAGGCCTTGGGTTCCCAAAGCCTAAGTGCTGGGGCACCCCAGGCCTGGGTCTCCCTAAGCCTAAGGGCTGGGGAGCCCCAGGCCTGGGGCTCTCATAGCCTAAGGGCTGGGGCGCCCCGGGCCTGGGGCTCTCATAGCCTAAGGGCTGGGGCGCCCCGGGCCTGGGGCTTCCTATGCCTAAGAGCTGGGGCGCCCAGGCCTGGCGTCCCAAAGCCTAAAGGTTGGTGGCCCCACGAGTGGGGCTCCCTAAGCCTAAGGGCTGGGGCGCCCCAGGCCTGGGGCTCCCTAAGCCTAAGGGCTGGGGCGCCCCAGGCCTGGGGCTCCCTAAGCATATGGGTGGGTCCCCCTAGGCCTGGACCTCCCTAAGCCTAAGTTCTGTGGCGCCCCAGGCCAGGTGCTCCCTAAGCCTAAGGGCTGGGGTGTTCCAAGCCCGGGCTCCCTAAGCCAAAGGGCTGGGGAGCCCCAGCCATGGTGCTCCCTAAGCCTAAGGGCTGGGGCGTCCCAGGCCTGGTGCTCCCAAAGCCAAAGGGCTGGGGCGCCCCAGCCATGGGGTTCCCTAAGCTTAGGGCTGGGGCGTCCAAAGCCTGGACCTCCCTAAGCCTAAAGGTTTTATCGCCCCACAAGGGGCTCCCTAAGCCTAAGTGCTGGGGTGCCCCAGGCCTGGGGTTCCCTAAACCTAAGGGCTGGTGCGCCCCTGGCCTGGGGCTCCCTAAGCCTATGGGCTGGGGCGCCCAAGGCCTGGGGCTCCCTAAGCAAATGGGATGGGTCCCCCCAGGCCTGGGCCTCCCTAAGCGTAAATTCTGGGGCGCCACAGGCCAGGTGCTCCCTAAGCCTAAGGGCTGGGGTGCCCCAGGCCTGGGGCTCCCTAAGCGTAAGGGCTGGTTCGCCCCAGTCCTGGGGCTCCTTAGCCTAAGGGCTGGTGCGCCCCAGGCGTGGGGCTCCCTAAGCGTAAGGGCTGCTTCGCCCCAGTCCTGGGGCTCCTTAGCCTAAGGGCTAGGGCGCCCCAGGCCTGGGGTCCCAAAGCCTAAGGGCTGGTTCGCCTCAGGCCTGGGGTCCCAAAGCCTAACTGCTGGGGCCGCCCAGGCCTGGGGCTCCCAAAGCCTAAGGGCTGGGGCACTCTGGGTTTGGGGCTTCCTAAGCCTAAGGGCTGGGGCGCCCCAGGCCTGGGGCTCCCTAAACCTAAAGGCTGGGGCACCCCAACCTGGGGCTCCTTAGCCTAAGGGTAGGGGCACCCCAGGCCTGGGGATCCCAAGGCCTAATGGCTGGGGCGCCCAGGCCTGGGGCTCCCAAAGCCAAAGGGCTGGGGCTCCCCAGGTCTGTGGTCCCAATGCTTAAGGGCTGGTGCGACCAAGGCCTGGCGTCCCAAATTCTAGGGGCTGGGGAGCACCAGGCCTGGGGTCCCAAAGCCTAAGGGCTGGGGCGCTCCACGCCTGGGGATCCCAAAGCCAAAGAGCCGGGGCGCCCCAGGACTGGTGCTCCCAAAGCCAAAAGGCTGGGGCGCCCCAGCCATGGGGCACCCTAAGCTTAAGGGCTGGGGCGCCCAAAGCCTGGGGCTCCCTAAGCCTAAAGGCTTTATCGCCGAACCTGGGGCTCCCTAAGCCTAAGGGCTGGGGCGCCCCACGCCTGGTGCTACCTAAACCTAAGGGCTGGGGCACCCCAGACCTGGGGGTCCCTAAGCCTAAGGGATCGGGCGCCCCAGGCCTGGGGCTCCCAAATCCTAAGGGCTAGGGCGTCCCAGAACTGGGACTCCTTAAGCCTAAGGGCTGGGGTGCCCCAGGCATGAGGCTCCCTAAGCCTAAGGGCTGGGGCGCCCTAGGCCTCGGGCTCCCTAACTCTAATGGCTGGGGCGCCCAAGGACTGGGGCTCCCTAAGCCTAAGTACTGGGGCACACCAGGCCTGGGGCTCCCTAAGCCTAAAGGCAGGTGCGCCCCGGGCCTGGGGTTCCCAAAGCCTAAGGGATGGGGCGCCAAGGCCTGAGGCTCCCAAAGCCTAAGGGCTGGGGACCCCCAGGCCTGGGGCTCCCGAAGCCTAAGGGCTGGGGCGCCCCAGGCCCTGGGTTCCCTAAGCCTAAGGACTAGGGCGCCACAGTCCTGGGGCACCCAAAACCTAAGGGCTGGAGCGCCCCAAGCCTGCGGCTCCCAAAACTTAAGGGCTGAGGCGCCACAGGCCTCGGCCTCCCTAAACCTAAGGGCTGGGGCGCCCCAGGCCTGGGGCTCCCTAAGCCTAAGTTCTGGGGCACCCCAGGCCAG
Source organism: Tenrec ecaudatus (assembly GCF_050624435.1). NCBI lineage: Eukaryota > Metazoa > Chordata > Mammalia > Afrosoricida > Tenrecidae > Tenrec > Tenrec ecaudatus. Next base: position 207,650 of record NW_027459102.1, on the reverse strand, counting down.
GTGCTCCCAAAGCCTAAGCGCTGGGGCACCCCAATCCTGGGGCACCCAAAGCCTAAGGGCTGGGGCGCCCCAGGCCTGTGGCTCCCTTTTCCTAAGGACTGGGGTACCCCAGTCCTGGGGCTCCCAGGCCGAAGGGCTGGGGCGCCCCAGGCCTGGGGCTCCCAAAGCCTAAGGTCTGGGGCGCCCCTAGCCAGGGACAACCTAAGTCTAAGGGCTGGGGCGCCCCAGACCTGGGGCTCTCTAAGACTAAGGGCTGGGGCGCCCCGGGCCTGGGGCTTCCTATGCCTAAGGGCTTGAGCGCCACAGGAGTTGGGCTCCATAAGCCTAAGCGCTGGGGCGCCACAGGCCTGGGGCTCCCTTTTCCTAAGGACTGGGGCACCCCAGGCCTGGCGCTCCCAAAGCCAAAGGGCTGGGGCGCCCCAGGCCTGGTGCTCCCAAAGCCAAAAGGCTGTGGCGCCCCAGCCATGGGGCTCCGTAAGCTTAAGGGCTGGGGCGCCCAAAGCCTGGGGTTCCCTAAGTCTAAAGGTTTTATCGCTCCACCTGGGGCTCCCTAAGCCTTAGTGCTGCGGTGCCCCTGGCCTGGGGCTCCCTAAGCCTAACGGCTGGTGCGCCCCTGGCCTAGGGCTCCCTAAGCCTAAGGTCTTGGGCGCCACAGGCCTGGGGCTCCCTAAGCATATGGGATGGGTCCCCCCAGCCCTGGGTCTCCCTAAGCCTAAGGGCTGGGGCGCTCCAGGCCTGGGGCTCTCATAGCCTAAGGGCTAGGGCGCCCCGGGCCTGGGCCTTCCTATGCCTAAGGGCTGGGGCACCCCAGGCGTGGGGCTCCCTAAGCGTAAGGACTAGGGTGCCCCAGTCCTGGGGCTCCTTAGCCTAAGAGCTGGGACGCCCAGGCCTGGGGTCCCAAAGCCTAAAGGCTGGTGGCCCCAGGCCTGGGGCTCCCTAAGCCTAAGGGCTGGGGCGCCCCAGGCCTGGGGCTCCCTAAGGCTAAGGGCTTTGGCGCCCCAGGCCTGGGACTCCCTAAGCATATGGATGGGTCCCCCCAGGCCTGGACCTCCCTAAGCCTAAGTTCTGAGGCGCCCCAGGCCAGGTGCTCCCTAAGCCTAAGGGCTGGGGCGCCCCAGGCCCGGGCTCCCTAAGCCTAAGCGCTGGGGCACCCCAGGCCTGGGGCTCCCTTTTCCTAAGGACTGGGGCACCCCAGGCCTGGCGCTCCCAAAGCCAAAGGGCTGGGGCACCCCAGGCCTGGTGCTCCCAAAGCCAAAGGGCTGTGGCGCCCCAGACATGGGCTCCCTAAGCTTAAGGGCTGGGGCGCCCAAAGCCTGGGGCTCCCTAAGCCTAAAGGTTTTATCGCCCCACCTGGGGCTCCCTAAGCCTTAGTGCTGCGGTGCCCCTGGCCTTGGGTTCCCTAAGCCTAACGGCTGGTGCGCCCCTGGCCTAGGGCTCCCTAAGCCTAAGGACGAGGGCGCCACAGGCCTGGGGCTCCCTAAGCATATGGGATGGGTCCCCCCAAGCCTGGGCCTCCCTAAGCCTAAGGGCTGGGTCTCCCCAGGCCTAGGGCTCCCTAAGCCTAAGGGTTGGGGCGTCCCAGGCCCGGGCTCCCTAAGCCTAAGCGCTGCGGCGCCTCAGTCCTGGGGCACCCAAAGCCTAAGGGCTGGGGCGCCCCAGGCCTGGGGCTCCCTTTTCTTAAGGACTGGGGCACCCCAGGCCTGGGGCTCCCAAAGCCAAAGGGCTGGGGCGTCCCAGGCCTGGTGCTCCCAAAGCTAAAGGCCTGGGGCGCCCCAGACATGGGGCTCCCTAAGCTTAAGGGCTGGGTCGCCCAAAGCCTGGAGCTCCCTAAGCCTAAAGGTTTTATCGCCCCACCTGGGGCTCCCTAAGCATAAGTGCTGGGGGGCCCTAGGCCAGGTGCTCCCTAAGCCTAAGGGCCGGGGCGCCCCAGGCTTAGGCCTCCCTAAGCCTAAATCCTGGGGCGCCCCAGGCCACGTGCTCCCTAAGCCTAAGGGCTGGGGCGCCCCAGGCCTAGGCCTCCCTAAGCCTAAGGGCTGGGGCGCCCCATGCCCGGTCTCCCTAAGCCTAAGCGCTGGGGTCCCCAGGCCAGATGCTCCCTAAGCCTAAGGGCTGGGGCGCCCCAGGCCTAGGGCTCCCTAAGCCTAAGCGCTGGGGCGCCCCAGGCCCGGGTTCCCTAAGCCTAAGCGCTGGGGCGCCTCAGTTCTGGGGCACCCAAAGCCTAAGGGCTGGGGCGCCCCCTGCCTGGGGCTCCCTTTTCCTAAGGACTGGGGCACCCCAGGCCTGGGGCTCCCAAAGCGAAAAGGCTGGGGCGTCCCAGGCCTGGTCCTCCCAAAGCCAAAGGGCTGGGCCGCCCCAGCCATGGGGCTCCCTAAGCTTAAGGGCTGGGGCGCCCAAAGCCTGGGGCTCCCTAAGCCTAAAGGCTTTATCGCCCCAATTGGGGCTCCCTAAGCCTAAGTGCGGGGGCGCCCCAGGCCTGGGGTTCCCTAAACATAAGGGCTGGTGCGCCCCTTGCCTGGGGCTCCCTAAGTCTAAGGGCTGGGGCGCCCCAGGCCTGGGGCTCCCTAAGCATATGGGATGGGTCCCCCCAGGCCTGGGCCTCCCTAAGTCTAAGTTCTGGGACGCCCCAGGCCAGGTGCTCCCTAAGCCTAAGGGCTGGGGCGCCCCAGGCCCGGGCTCCCTAAGCCTAAGCGCTGGGGCGCCCCAGTCCTGGGGCACCCAATGCCTAAGGGCTGGGGCGCCCCAGGCCTGGGGCTCACTAAGCCTAAGGACTGGGGGCCCCAGGTCTGGGGCCCTCATAGCCTAAGGGCTAGGGCGCCCCGGCCTGGGGCTTCCTATGGCTAAGGACTGGGGCACCCCAGGCGTGGGGCTCCCTAAGCGTAAGGACTAGGGCGCCCCACCTGGGGCTCCTTAGCCTAAGAGCTGGGGCACCCAGACCTGGGGTCCCAAAGCCTAAAGGCTGTTGGCCCCAGGCCTGGGGCTCCCTAAGCCTAAGGGCTGGGGCGCCCCAGGCCTGGGGCTCCCTAAGGCTAAGGGCTTTGGCGCCCCAGGCCTGGGGCTCCCTAAGCATATGGATGGGTCCCCCCAGGCCTGGACCTCCCTAAGCCTATGTTCTGAGGCGCCCCAGGCCAGGTGCTCCCTAAGCCTAAGGGCTGGGGCGCCCCAGGCCTAGGGCTCCCTAAGCCTAAGGGCTGGGGCGACCCAGGCCCGGGCTCCCTAAGCCTAAGCGCTGGGGCGCCCTAGGCCTGGGGCTCCCTTTTCCTAAGGACTGGGGCACCACAGGCCTGGCGCTCCCAAAGCCAAAGGGCTGGGGCGCCCCAGCCATGGGGCTCCCTAAGCTTAAGGGCTGGGCGCCCAAAGCCTGGGGCTCCCTAAGCCTAAAGGTTTTATCGCCCCACCTGGGGGTCCCTAAGCCTTAGTGCTGCGGTGCCCCTGGCCTGGGGTTCCCTATGCCTAACGGCTGGTGTGCCCCTGGCCTAGGGCTCCCTAAGCCTAAGGACTTGGGCGCCACAGGCCTGGGGCTCCCTAAGAATATGGGATGGGTTCCCCCAAGCCTGGGCCTCCCTAAGCCTAAGGGCTGGGGCTCCCCAGGCCTAGAGCTCCCTAAGCCTAAGGGTTGGGGCGTCCCAGGCCCGGGCTCCCTAAGCCTAAGCGCTGGGGTGCCTCAGTCCTGGGGCACCCAAAGCCTAAGGGCTGGGGCGCCCCAGGCATGGGGCTCCCTTTTCCTAAGGACTGGGGCACCCCAGGCCTGGGGCTCCCAAAGCCTAAGGGCTGGAGCGCCCAGGTCTAGGGCTCCCAAAGCCTAAGGGCTGGGCCGCTCCAAGCCTGGGACTCCCTAAGCCTAAGGGCTGGGGCACCCCAGGCCTTGGGCTACCAAAGCATAAGTGCTGGTGCGCGCAAGGCCTGGGGCTCCCAAAGCTAAGGGCTGGGGCGCCCAGGCCTGGGGCTCCCTTTCCTAAGGACTGGGGCAGCCCCAGGCCTGGGGCTCTCAAAGCCTAAGGGCTGGGGCGCCACAGGCCTGGGGCTCCCAAAGCCTAAGGGCTGGGGCACCACAGGCCTGGGGCTCACTAAGCCTAAGGACTGGGGCGCTCCAGGACTGGGGTCCCAAATCCTAAGAGCTGGGGCGCCCCAGGCCTTGGGCACCCAATGCCGAAGGGCTGGGGCGCCCCAGGCCTGGGGCTCCCAAAGCCTAAGGGCTGGGGCGCCCCAAGCATGGGACTCACTAAGCCTAAGGGCTGGTGCGCCCCAGGCCTTGGGTTCCCAAAGCCTAAGTGCTGGGGCATTCCAGGCCTGGGGCTCCCTAAACTTAAGGGCTGGGGCGCCCCAGGCCTGGGGCTCTCATAGCCTAAGGGCTGGGGCGCCCCGGGCCTGGGGTTTCGTATGCCTAAGGGCTGGGGCACCCCAGGCGTGGGGCTCCCTAAGCGTAAGGACTGGGGCGCCCCAGTCCTGGGGCTCCTTAGCCTAAGAGCTGGGGCACTCAGGCCTGGGGTCCCAAAGCCTAAAGGCTGGTGGCCCGAGGCCTGGTGCACCCAAAGCCAAAGGGCTGGGGCGCCCCAGCCATGGGGCTCTCTAAGCTTAAGGGCTGGGGCGCCCAAAGCCTGGGGCTCCCTAAGCCTAAAGGTTTTATCGCCCCACCTGGGGCTCCCTAAGCCTTAGTGCTGCGGTGCCCCTGGCCTGGGGCTCCCTAAGCCTAACGGCTGGTGCGCCCCTGGCCTAGGGCTCCCTAAGCCTAAGGACTTGGGCGCCAATGGCCTGGGGCTCCCTAAGCATATGAGATGGGTCCTCCCAGGCCTGGGTCTCCCTAAGCCTAAGGGCTGGGGCGCCCCATGCCTAAGGCTCCCTAAGCCTAAGGGTTGGGGCGTCCCAGGCCCGGGCTCCCTAAGCCTAAGCGCTGGGGCGCCTCAGTCCTGGGGCACCCAAAGCCTAAGGGCTGGGGCGCCCCAGGCCTGGGGCTCCCTTTTCCTAAGGACTGGGGCACCCCAGGACTGGGGCTCCCAAAGCCAAAGGGCTGGGGCATCCCAGGTCTGGTGCTCCCAAAGCTAAAGGGCTGGGGCTCCCCAGCCATGGGGCTCCCTAAGCTTAAGGGCTGGGTCGCCCAAAGCCTGGATCTCCCTAAGCCTAAAGGTTTTATCGCCCCACCTGGGGCTCCCTAAGCCTAAGTGCTCGGGCGCCCTAGGCCTGTGGCTCCCTTTTCCTAAGGACTGGGGCACCCCAGGCCTGGGGCTCCCAAAGCCTAAGGGTTTGGGGCGCCACAGGCCTGGGGCTTCCAAATCCTAAGGGCTGGGGTGCCCCAGGCCTTGGGCTCCCAAAGCCTAAAGGCTGGAGCGCCCAGGACTAGGGCTCCCAAAGCATAAGGGCTGGGCCGCTCCAAGCCTGGGACTCCCTAAGCCTAAGGGCTGGGGCACCCCAGGCCTTGGGCTACCAAAGCATAAGTGCTGGTGCGCGCAAGGCCTGGGGCTCCCAAAGCTAAGGGCTGGGGCGCCCAGGCCTGGGGCTCCCTTTTCCTAAGGACTGGGGCAACCCCAGACCTGGGGCTCTCAAAGCCTAAGTGCTGGGGCGCCTTAGGGCTGGGGCTCCCTAAGTCTAAGGACTGGGGCTCCCCAGGACTGGGGTCCCAAATCCTAAGAGCTGGGGCGCCCCAGGCCTCGGGCTCCCAAAGCCGAAGGGCTGGGGCGCCCAAGCCTGGGACTCCATAAGCCTAAGGGCTGGGGCGCCCCAGGCCTTGGGTTCCCAAAGCCTAAGTGCTGGGGCACCCCAGGCCTGGGTCTCCCTAAGCCTAAGGGCTGGGGAGCCCCAGGCCTGGGGCTCTCATAGCCTAAGGGCTGGGGCACCCCGGGCCTGGGGCTTCCTATGCCTAAGGGCTGGGGCGCCCCAGGCGTGGGGGTCCCTAAGCGTAAGGACTGGGGCACCCCAGTCCTGGGGCGCCTTAGCCTAAAAGCTGGGGCGCCCAGGCCTGGGGTCCCAAAGCCTACAGTCTGGTGGCCCCAGGCCTGGGGCTCCGTAAGCCTAAGGGCTGGTGCGCCCCAGGCCTGGGGCTCCCTATGCCTAAGGGCTGGGGCGCCCCAAGCCTGGGGCTCCCTAAGCATATGGATGGGTCCCCCCAGGCCTGGACCTCCCTAAGCCTAAGTTCTGTGGCGCCCCAGGCTAGGTGCTCCCTAAGCCTAAGGGCTGGGGTGTCCCAGGCCCGGGCTCCCTAAGCCAAAGGGCTGGGGCGCCCCAGCCATTGTGCTCCCTAAGCCTAAGGGCTGGGGCGTCCCAGGCCTGGTGCTCCCAAAGCCAAAGGGCTGGGGCGCCCCAGCCATGGGGCTCCCTAAGCTTAGGGCTGGGGCGCCCAAAGCCTGGAGCTCCCTAAGCCTACAGGTTTTATCGCCCCACAAGGGGCTCCCTAAGCCTAAGTGCTGGGGTGCCCCAGGCCTTGGGTTCCCTAAACCTAAGGGCTGGTGCGCCCCTGGCCTGGGACTCCCTAAGCCTAAGGGCTGGGGCGCCCCAGGCCTGGGGCTCCCTAAGCATATGGGATGGGTCCCCCCAGGCCTGGGCCTCCCTAAGCCTAAATTCTGGGGCGCCCCAGGCCAGGTGCTCCCTAAGCCTAAGGGCTGGGGCGCCCTAGGCCCGGGCTCCCTAAGTCTAAGCGCTGGGGCGCCCCAGTCCTGGGGCATCCAATGCCTAAGGGCTGGGCGCCCCAGGCCCGGGCTCCCTAAGCCTAAGCGCTGGGGCGCCCCAGTCCTGGGGCACCCAATGCCTAAGGGCAGGGGCGCCCCATGCCTGGGGCTCCCAAAGCCTAAGGTCTGGGGAGCCCCAAGCCTGGAACTCCCAAGCCTAAGGGCTGGGGCGCCCCAGGCCTGGGGCTCCCTAAGCGTAAGGGCTGCTTCGCCCCAGTCCTGGGGCTCCTTAGCCTAAGGGCTGGTGCGCCCCAGGCGTGAGGCTCCCTAAGCGTAAGGGCTGGTTCGCACCAGTCCTGGGGCTCCTTAGCCTAAGGGCTGGTTCGCCTCAGGCCTGAGGTACCAAAGCCTAAGGGCTGGGGCGCCCCGGGTTTGGGGCTTCGTAAGCCTAAGGCCTGGGGCTCCCTAAACCTAAAGGCTGGGGCACCCCAACCTGGGGCTCCTTAGCCTAAGGTTAGGGGCACCCCAGGCCTGGGGCTCCCAAGGCCTAATGGCTGGGGCGCCCAGGCCTGGGGCTCCCAAAGCAAAAGGACTGGGGCTCCCCAGGTCTGGGGTCCCAATGCTTAAGGAATGGTGCGCCCAAGGCCTGGGGTCCCAAATTCTAGGGGCTGGGGCGCACCAGGCCTGGGGTCCCAAAGCCTAAGGGTTGGGGCGCCCCAGGCCTTGGGGTCCCAAAGCCAAAGAGCTGGGGCGCCCCAGGACTGGTGCTCCCAAAGCCAAAGGGCTGGGGCACCCCAGCCATGGGGCTCCCTAAGCTTAAGGGCTGGGGCGCCCAAAGCCTGGGGCTCCCTAAGCCTAAAGGCTTTATCGCCCCACCTGGGGCTCCCTAAGCCTAAGGGCTGGGGCGCCCCAGGCCTGGGGCTACCTAAACCTAAGGGCTGGGGCACCCCAGGCCTGGGGGTCCCTAAGCCTAAGGGATCGGGCTCCCCAGGCCTGGGGCTCCCAAATCCTAAGGGCTGGGGCGTCCCAGAACTGGGACTCCTTAAGCCTAAGGGCTGGGGTGCCCCAGGCATGAGGCTCCCTAAGCCTAAGGGCTGGGGCGCCCTAGGCCTGGGGCTCCCTCACTCTAAGGGCTGGGGCGCCCAAGGACTTGGGGCTCACTAAGCCGAAGTGCTGGGGCACCAGGCCTGGGGCTCCCTAAGCCAAAGGGCAGGGGCGCCCCAGGCCTGAGGCTCCCAAAGCCTAAGGGCTGGGGACCCCCAGGCCTGGGGCTCCCGAAGCCTAAGGGCTGGTGCGCCCCAGACCATGGGCTCCCTAAGCCTAAGGACTAGGGCGCCACAGTCCTGGGGCATCCAAAGCCTAAGGGCTGGAGCGCCCCAAGCCTGTGGCTCCCAAAACCTAAGGGCTGAGGCGCCACAGGCCTCGGCCTCCCTAAGCCTAAGGGTTTGGGGCGCCCCAGGCCTGGGACTCCCTAAGCCTAAGTTCTGGGGCGCCCCAGGCCAGGTGCTCCCTAAGCCTAAGCGCTGGGGCTCCCCAATCCTGGGGCACCCAAAGCCTAAGGGCTGGGGCGCCCCAGGCCTGTGGCTCCCTTTTCCTAAGGACTGGGGTACCCCAGTCCTGGGTCTCCCAAAGCCAAAGGGCTGGGGCGCCCAAGGCCTGGGGCTCCCAAAGCCTAAGGTCTGGGGCGCCCCTAGCGAGGGACTCCCTAAGTCTAAGGGCTGGGGCGCCCCAGGCCTGGGGCTCTCTAAGCCTAAGGGCTGGGGCGCCCCGGGCCTGGGGCTTCCTATGCCTAAGGGCTTGAGCGCCACAGGAGTTGGGCTCCCTAAGCGTAAGGGCTGGGGCGCCCCAGTCCTGGGGCTCCTTAGCCTAAGGCTGGGGCGCCCGAGGCCTGGGGTCCCAAAGCCTTAGGGCTGGTGCGCCCCAGACCTGGGGTCCCAAAGCCTAACTGCTGGGGCGCCCCAGGCCTGGGTCTCCCAAAGCCAAAGGGCTGGGGCGCCCCAGGCCTGGGGTCCCAATACTTAAGGGATGGTGAGCCCAAGGCCTGGGGCTCCCTAAGCCTAAGGGTTGGGGCTCCCTAGGCTGGGCCTCCAAAAGCCTAAGGGCTGGGACGCCCCAGTCCTGTGACTCCCTAAGCCTAAGGGCTGGGGCGCCCCATGTCTGGTGCTCCCTAATCCTAATGGCTGGGGCACTCCAGGCCTGGGGTTCCCTAAGCCTAAGTGCTGTGGCGCCCCTGGCCAGTTTCTCCCTAAGCCTAAGGGCTGGGGCGCCCCAGGCATGAGGCTCCCTAAGCCTAAGGGCTGGGGCGCCCCAGTCCTGGGGCTCCTTAGCCTAAGGCTGGGGCGCCCGAGGCCTGGGGTCCCAAAGCCTTAGGGCTGGTGCGCCCCAGACCTGGGGTCCCAAAGCCTAACTGCTGGGGCGCCCCAGGCCTGGGTCTCCCAAAGCCAAAGGGCTGGGGCGCCCCAGGCCTGGGGTCCCAATGCTTAAGGGATGGTGAGCCCAAGGCCTGGGGCTCCCTAAGCCTAAGGGTTGGGGCTCCCTAGGCTGGGCCTCCAAAAGCCTAAGGGCTGGGACACCCCAGTCCTGTGACTCCCTAAGCCTAAGGGCTGGGGCGCCCCATGTCTGGTGCTCCCTAATCCTAATGGCTGGGGCACCCCAGGCCTGGGGTTCCCTAAGCCTAAGTGCTGTGGCGCCCCTGGCCAGTTTCTCCCTAAGCCTAAGGGCTGGGGCGCCCCAGGCATGAGGCTCCCTAAGCCTAAGGGCTGGGCGCCCTAGGCCTGGGGCTCCCTAACTCTAAGGGCTTGGGCGCCCAAGGCCTGGGGCTCCCTAACCCTAAGTCCTAGAGCGCCCCAGGCCTGGGGCTCCCTAAGCCTATGGGCTGGGGCGCCCCAGGCCCGGGCTCCCTAAGCCTAAGCGCTGGGGCGCCCCAGTCCTGGGGAACCCAATGCCTAAGGGCTGGGGCACCCGAGGACGCTGGCTCCCTTTTCCTAAGGACTGGGGCGCCCCATGCCTGGGGTTTCCAAAGACTAAGGGCTGGGGCGGCCCAAGCCTGGGACTCTATAAGCCTAAGGGCTGGGCCGCCCAGGCCTGGGGCTCCATTTTCCTACGGACTGGGGCAGCCCCAGACCTGGTGCTCTCAAAGCCTAAGGGCTGGGGCGCCATAGGGCTGGGGCTCCCTAAGTCTAAGGACTGGGGCGCCCCAGGACTGGGGTCCCAAATCCTAAGAGCTGGGGCGCCCCAGGCCTCGGGCTCCCAAAGCCGAAGGGCTGGGGCGCCCCAGGCCTGGGGCTCCCAAAGCCTAAGGGCTGGGGCGCCCAAGCCTGGGACTCCATAAGCCTAAGGGCTGGGGCGCCCCAGACCATGGGCTCCCTAAGCCTAAGGACTAGGGCGCCACAGTCCTGGGGCACCCAAAGCCTAAGGGCTGGAGCGCCCCAAGCCTGTGGCTCCCAAAACCTAAGGGCTGAGGCGCCACAGGCCTCGGCCTCCCTAAGCCTAAGGGTTTGGGGCGCCCCAGGCCTGGGACTCCCTAAGCCTAAGTTCTGGGGCGCCCCAGGCCAGGTGCTCCCTAAGCCTAAGCGCTGGGGCTCCCCAATCCTGGGGCACCCAAAGCCTAAGGGCTGGGGCGCCCCAGGCCTGTGGCTCCCTTTTCCTAAGGACTGGGGTACCCCAGTCCTGGGTCTCCCAAAGCCAAAGGGCTGGGGCGCCCAAGGCCTGGGGCTCCCAAAGCCTAAGGTCTGGGGCGCCCCTAGCGAGGGACTCCCTAAGTCTAAGGGCTGGGGCGCCCCAGGCCTGGGGCTCTCTAAGCCTAAGGGCTGGGGCGCCCCGGGCCTGGGGCTTCCTATGCCTAAGGGCTTGAGCGCCACAGGAGTTGGGCTCCCTAAGCGTAAGGGCTGGGGCGCCCCAGTCCTGGGGCTCCTTAGCCTAAGGCTGGGGCGCCCGAGGCCTGGGGTCCCAAAGCCTTAGGGCTGGTGCGCCCCAGACCTGGGGTCCCAAAGCCTAACTGCTGGGGCGCCCCAGGCCTGGGTCTCCCAAAGCCAAAGGGCTGGGGCGCCCCAGGCCTGGGGTCCCAATACTTAAGGGATGGTGAGCCCAAGGCCTGGGGCTCCCTAAGCCTAAGGGTTGGGGCTCCCTAGGCTGGGCCTCCAAAAGCCTAAGGGCTGGGACGCCCCAGTCCTGTGACTCCCTAAGCCTAAGGGCTGGGGCGCCCCATGTCTGGTGCTCCCTAATCCTAATGGCTGGGGCACCCCAGGCCTGGGGTTCCCTAAGCCTAAGTGCTGTGGCGCCCCTGGCCAGTTTCTCCCTAAGCCTAAGGGCTGGGGCGCCCCAGGCATGAGGCTCCCTAAGCCTAAGGGCTGGGGCGCCCCAGTCCTGGGGCTCCTTAGCCTAAGGCTGGGGCGCCCGAGGCCTGGGGTCCCAAAGCCTTAGGGCTGGTGCGCCCCAGACCTGGGGTCCCAAAGCCTAAGTGCTGGGGCGCCCCAGGCCTGGGTCTCCCAAAGCCAAAGGGCTGGGGCGCCCCAGGCCTGGGGTCCCAATGCTTAAGGGATGGTGAGCCCAAGGCCTGGGGCTCCCTAAGCCTAAGGGTTGGGGCTCCCTAGGCTGGGCCTCCAAAAGCCTAAGGGCTGGGACGCCCCAGTCCTGTGACTCCCTAAGCCTAAGGGCTGGGGCGCCCCATGTCTGGTGCTCCCTAATCCTAATGGCTGGGGCACCCCAGGCCTGGGGTTCCCTAAGCCTAAGTGCTGTTGCGCCCCTGGCCACTTTCTCCCTAAGCCTAAGGGCTGTGGCGCCCCAGGCATGAGGCTCCCTAAGCCTAAGGGCTGGGCGCCCTAGGCCTGGGGCTCCCTAACTCTAAGGGCTTGGGCGCCCAAGGCCTGGGGCTCCCTAACCCTAAGTCCTAGAGCGCCCCAGGCCTGGGGCTCCCTAAGCCTAAGGGCTGGGGCGCCCCAGGCCCGGGCTCCCTAAGCCTAAGCGCTGGGGCGCCCCAGTCCTGGGGAACCCAATGCCTAAGGGCTGGGGCGCCCCAGGACGCTGGCTCCCTTTTCCTAAGGACTGGGGCACCCCATGCCTGGGGTTTCCAAAGACTAAGGGCTGGGGCGGCCCAAGCCTGGGACTCTATAAGCCTAAGGGCTGGGCCGCCCAGGCCTGGGGCTCCATTTTCCTACGGACTGGGGCAGCCCCAGACCTGGTGCTCTCAAAGCCTAAGGGCTGGGGCGCCATAGGGCTGGGGCTCCCTAAGTCTAAGGACTGGGGCAACCCAGGACTGGGGTCCCAAATCCTAAGAGCTGGGGCGCCCCAGGCCTCGGGCTCCCAAAGCCGAAGGGCTGGGGCGCCCCAGGCCTGGGGCTCCCAAAGCCTAAGGGCTGGGGCGCCCAAGCCTGGGACTCCATAAGCCTAAGGGCTGGGGCGCCCCAGGCCTTGGGTTCCCAAAGCCTAAGTGCTGGGGCACCCCAGGCCTGGGTCTCCCTAAGCCTAAGGCTGGGGAGCCCCAGGCCTGGGGCTCTCATAGCCTAAGGGCTGGGGCGCCCCGGGCCTGGGGCTCTCATAGCCTAAGTGCTGGGGCGCCCCGGGCCTGGGGCTTCCTATGCCTAAGAGCTGGGGCGCCCAGGCCTGGGGTCCCAAAGCCTAAAGGCTGGTGGCCCCACGAGTGGGGCTCCCTAAGCCTAAGGGCTGGGGCGCCCCAGGCCTGGGGCTCCCTAAGCATATGGGTGGGTCCGCCTAGGCCTGGACCTCCCTAAGCCTAAGTTCTGTGGCGCCCCAGGCCAGGTGCTCCCTAAGCCTAAGGGCTGGGGTGTTCCAAGCCCGGGCTCCCTAAGCCAAAGGGCTGGGGAGCCCCAGCCATGGTGCTCCCTAAGCCTAAGGGCTGGGGCGTCCCAGGCCTGGTGCTCCCAAAGCCAAAGGGCTGGGGCGCCCCAGCCATGGGGCTCCCTAAGCTTAGGGCTGGGGCGCCCAAAGCCTGGACCTCCCTAAGCCTAAAGGTTTTATCGCCCCACAAGGGGCTCCCTAAGCCTAAGTGCTGGGGTGCCCCAGGCCTGGGGTTCCCTAAACCTAAGGGCTGGTGCGCCCCTGGCCTGGGGCTCCCTAAGCCTATGGGCTGGGGCGCCCAAGGCCTGGGGCTTCCTAAGCAAATTGGATGGGTCCCCCCAGGCCTGGGCCTCCCTAAGCGTAAATTCTGGGGCGCCCCAGGCCAGGTGCTCCCTAAGCCTAAGGGCTGGGGTGCCCCAGGCCTGGGGCTCCCTAAGCGTAAGGGCTGGTTCGCCCCAGTCCTGGGGCTCCTTAGCCTAAGGGCTGGTGCGCCCCAGGCGTGGGGCTCCCTAAGCGTAAGGGCTGGTTCGCCCCAGTCCTGGGGCTCCTTAGCCTAAGGGCTAGGGCGCCCCAGGCCTGGGGTCCCAAAGCCTAAGGGCTGGTTCGCCTCAGGCCTGGGGTCCCAAAGCCTAACTGCTGGGGCCGCCCAGGCCTGGGGCTCCCAAAGCCTAAGGGCTGGGGCACTCTGGGTTTGGGGCTTCCTAAGCCTAAGGGCTGGGGCGCCCCAGGCCTGGGGCTCCCTAAACCTAAAGGCTGGGGCACCCCAACCTGGGGCTCCTTAGCCTAAGGGTAGGGGCACCCCAGGCCTGGGGCTCCCAAGGCCTAATGGCTGGGGCGCCCAGGCCTGGGGCTCCCAAAGCCAAAGGGCTGGGGCTCCCCAGGTCTGTGGTCCCAATGCGTAAGGGCTGGTGCGCCCAAGGCCTGGCGTCCCAAATTCTAGGGGCTGGGGAGCACCAGGCCTGGGGTCCCAAAGCCTAAGGGCTGGGGCGCCCCAGGCCTGGGGATCCCAAAGCCAAAGAGCTGGGGCGCCCCAGGACTGGTGCTCCCAAAGCCAAAAGGCTGGGGCGCCCCAGCCATGGGGCACCCTAAGCTTAAGGGCTGGGGCGCCCAAAGCCTGGGGCTCCCTAAGCCTAAAGGCTTTATCGCCCCACCTGGGGCTCCCTAAGCCTAAGGGCTGGGGCGCCCCAGGCCTGGGGCTACCTAAACCTAAGGGCTGGGGCACCCCAGACCTGGGGGTCCCTAAGCCTAAGGGATCGGGCGCCCCAGGCCTGGGGCTCCCAAATCCTAAGGGCTAGGGCGTCCCAGAACTGGGACTCCTTAAGCCTAAGGGCTGGGGTGCCCCAGGCATGAGGCTCCCTAAGCCTAAGGGCTGGGGCGCCCTAGGCCTCGGGCTCCCTAACTCTAAGGGCTGGGGCGCCCAAGGACTGGGGCTCCCTAAGCCTAAGTACTGGGGCACACCAGGCCTGGGGCTCCCTAAGCCTAAAGGCAGGTGCGCCCCAGGCCTGGGGTTCCCAAAGCCTAAGGGATGGGGCGCCAAGGCCTGAGGCTCCCAAAGCCTAAGGGCTGGGGACCCCCAGGCCTGGGGCTCCCGAAGCCTAAGGGCTGGGGCGCCCCAGGCCCTGGGTTCCCTAAGCCTAAGGACTAGGGCGCCACAGTCCTGGGGCACCCAAAACCTAAGGGCTGGAGCGCCCCAAGCCTGCGGCTCCCAAAACTTTAGGGCTGAGGCGCCACAGGCCTCGGCCTCCCTAAACCTAAGGGCTGGGCGCCCCAGGCCAGGTGCTCCCTAAGCCTAAGCGCTGGGGCACCCCAATCCTGGGGCACCCAAAGCCTAAGGGCTGGGGCGCCCCAGCCTGGGGCTTCCTATGCCTAAGGGCTTGAGAGCCCCAGGAGTGGGGCTCCCTAAGCGTAAGGGCTGGGGAGCCCCAGTCCTGGGGCTCCTTAGCCTAAGGCTGGGGCGCCCGAGGCCTGGGGTCCCAAAGCCTTAGGGCTGGTGCGCCCCAAGCCTGGGGTCCCAAAGCCTAACTGCTGGGGCGCCCTAGGCCTGGGTCTCCCAAAGCCTAAGGGCTGGGGCACCCTGGGCCTAGGGCTTCCTAAGCCTAATGGCTGGGGCGACCCTGGCCTGGGGATCCTTAGCCTAATGGTAGGGGCTCCCCAGGCCTGAGCCTCCCAAGGCCTAATGGCTGGGGCGCCCCAGGCCTGGGGCTCCCAAAGCCAACGGGCTGGGGCGCCCCAGGCCTGGGGTCCCAATGCTTAAGGGATTGTGAGCCCAAGGCCTGGGGCTCCCTAAGCCTAAGGGGTGGGGCTCCCTAGGCCCGGCCTCCAAAAGCCTAAGGGCTGGGGAGCCCCAGTCCTTGGGCTCCCTAAGCCTAAGGGCTGGGGCGCCCCATGACTGGTGCTCCCTAATCCTAATGGCTGGGGCACCCCAGCCTGGGGTTCCCTAAGCCTAAGTGCTGGGGCGCCCCTGGCCAGTTTCTCCCTAAGCCTAAGGGCTGGGGCGCCCCAGGCATGAGGCTCCCTAAGCCTAAGGGCTGGGCGCCCTAGGCCTGGGGCTCCCTAACTCTAAGGTCTTGGGCGCCCAAGGCCTGGGGCTCTCTAAACCTAAGTCCTAGAGCGCCCCAGGCCCGGGCTCCCTAAGCCTAAGCGCTGGGGCGCCCCAGTCCTGGGGCACCCAATACCTAAGGGCTGGGGCGCCCCAGGCCTGGGGCTCTCAAAGCCTAAGGGCTGGGGCGCCCCGAGTTTGGGGCTTCCTAAGCCTAATGGCTGGGGCGCCCCAGGCCTGGGGCTCCCTAAAACTAAAGGCTGGGGCGCCCCAGCCCTGGGGCTCCTTAGCCTAAGGGTAGGGGCGCCCCAGGCCTGGGGCTCCCAAGGCCTAATGCCTGGGGCGCCCCAGGCCTGGGGCTCCTAAAGCCAAAGGGCTGGAGCGCCCCAGGTCTGGTGTCCTAATGCTTAAGGGCTGGTGCGCCCAAGGCCTGGGGTCCCAAATTCTCTGGGCTGGGGCGCCCCAGGCCTGGGGTCCCAAAGCCTAAGGGCTGTGGCGCCCCAGGCCTGGGGGTCCCTAAGCAAAAGGGCTGGGGCGCCCCAGCCATGGAGCTCCCTAAGCTTAAGGGCTGGGGCGCCCATAGCGTGGGACTCCCTAAGCCTAAAGGCTTTATCGCCCCACCTGGGGCACCCTAATACTAAGTGCTAGGGCGCCCCAGACCTGGGGTTCCCTAAGCCTAAGGGCTGGGGCCTCCCAGGACTGGGGCTCCTTAAGCCTAAGGGCTGGGGCGCCCCAGGCATGAGGCTCCCTAAGCCTAAGGACTGGGGCGCCTTAGGCCTGGGGCTCCCTAACTCTAAGGGCTGGGGCGCCCAAGGACTGGGGCTCCCTAAGCCTAAGTGCTGTGGTACACCAGGCCTGGGGCTCCCTAAGCCTAAAGGCAGGGGCGCCACACGCCTGGGGATCCCAAAGCCTAAGGGATGGGGCGCTAAGGCTTGAGGCTCCCAAAGCCTAAGGGCTGGGGCCCTCCCAGGCCTGGGGCTCCCGAAGCCTAAGGGCTGGGGCGCCCCAGGCCCTGGGCTATCTAAGCCTAAGGACTAGGACGCCACAGTCCTAGCACACCCAAAGCCTAAGGGCTGGAGCGCCCCAAGCCTGCGGCTCCCAAAACCTAAGGGCTGGGTCGCCCCAGGCCTGGGGCTCCCTAAGCCTAAGTTCTGGGGCGCCCCAGGCCAGGTGCTCCCTAAGCCTAAGCGCTTGGGCACCCCAATCCTGGGGCATCCAAAGCCTAAGGGCTGGGGCGCCCCAGGCCTGTGGCTCCCTTTTCCTAAGGACTGGGGCACCCCAGTCCTGGGGCTCCCAAAGCATAAGGTCTGGGGCGCCCCTAGCCAGGGACTCCCTAAGCCTAAGGGCTTGGGCGCCCCAGGCCTGGGGCTCTCTAAGCCTAAGAGCTGGGGCGCCCCGGGCCTGGGGCTTCCTATCCCTAAGGGCTGGGGCGCCCCAGGAGTGGGGCTCCCTAAGCGAAAGGGCTGGGGTGCCGCAGTCCTGGGGCTCCTTAGCCTAAGGCTGGGGCGCCCGAGGGCTGGGGTCCCAAAGCCTAAGGGCTGGTGCGCCCCAGGCCTGGGGTCCCAAAGCCTAACTGCTGGGTCGCCCCAGGCCTGGGTCTCCCAAAGCCTAAAGGCTGGGGCGCCCCGGGCCTGGGGCTTCCTAAGCCTAAGGGCTGGGGCGCCCCAGGCCTGGGGCTCATTAGCCTAATGGTAGGGGCTCCCCAGGCCTGAGCCTCCCAAGGCCTAATGGCTGGGGCGCCCCAGGCCTGGGGCTCCCAGCGCCAAAGGGCTGGGGTGCCCCAGGCCTGGGATCCCAATGATTAAGGGCTGGTGAGCCCAAGGCCTGGGGCTCCCTAAGCCTAAGGGTTGGGGCTCCCTAGGCTGGGGCTCCAAAAGCATAAGGGCTGAGGCGACCCAGGCCTGGGGCTCCCTAAGCCTAAGGGCTGGGGCGCCCCAGGTCAGGTGCTCCCTAATCATAATGGCTGGGGCACCCCAGGCCTGGGGTTCCCTAAGCCTAAGTGCTGGGTAGCCCCTGGCCAGTTTCTCCCTAAGCCTAAGGGCTGGGGCGCCCCAGGCATGAGGCTCCCTAAGCCTAAGGGCTGGGCGCCCTAGGCCTGGGGCTCCCTAACTCTAAGGGCTTGGGCGCCCAAGGCCTGGGGCTCCCTAAGCCTAAGTCCTAGAGCGCCCCAGGCCTGGGGCTCCCTAAGCCTAAGTGCTTGTCGCCCCAGGCCTGGGGCTCCCTAAGCCTAAGTCCTGGGGCACCCCAGGCCATGTGCTCCCTAAGCCTAAGGGCTGTCGTGCCGCAGGCCTAGGGCTCCCTAAGCCTAAGGGCTGGGGCGCCCCAGGCCTGGAGGTCCCAAAGCCAAAGGGCTGGGGCGCCCCATGCCTGGTGCTCCCAAAGCCAAAGGGCTGGGGCGCCCCAGCCATGGGGCTCCCTAAGCTTAAGGACTGGGGCGCCCAAAGCCTGGGGCTCCCTAAATCTAAAGGCTTTATCGCCCGACCTGGAGCTCCCTAAGCCTAAGTGCTGGGGCGCCCCAGGCCTGGAGTTCCCTAAGCCTAAGGGCTGGTGCGCCCCTGGCCTGGGGCACCCTAAGCCGAAGGGCTGGGGCGCCCTAGGCCTGGGGCTCCCTAACTCTAAGGGCTGGGGCGCCCAAGACTGGGGCTCCCTAAACCTAAGTTCTGGGGCACACCAGGCCTGGGGCTCCCTAAGCCTAAGGGCAGGGGCGCCCCAACCTGGGGTTCCCAAAGCCTATGGGAGGGGCACCAAGGCCTGACGCTCACAAAGCCTAAGGACTGGGCCCCCCCCAGTCCTGGGGCACCAAAAGCCTAAGGGCTGGAGCACCCAAGCCTGCGGCTCCCAAAACCTAAGAGCTGGGGCGCCTCAGGCCTGGGGCTCCCTTTTCCTAAGGACTGGGGCACTCAAGGCCTGGGCCTCCCAAAGCCTAAGGGATGGGGCGCCACAGGCCTGGGACTCCCTAAACCTAAGGGCTGGGGCGCCCCAGGCCTGGCGCTCCCTAAGCCTAAGGGCAGGGGCGCCCCAGGCCTAGGGCACCCAAAGCCTAAGGGCAGGGCACCACAGGCCTGGGGCTCCCTTTTCCTAAGGACTGGGGCACCCCAGGCCTGGGGCTCCCGAAGCCGAAGGGCTGGGGTGCTCCAGGACTGCGGCTCCCTAAGCCTAAGGTCTGTGGCGCCCCAAGCCAGGGACTCCCTAAGCCTAAGGGCTGGGGCGCCCCAGGCGTGGGGCTCTCAAAGCCTAAGGGCTGGGGCGCCCCGGGCCTGGGGCTTCCTATGCCTAAGGGCTGGGGCGCCCCAGGCCTGGGGCTCCCTATACATAAAGGCTGGGGTGCCCCAGTCCTGGGGCTCCTTAGCCTAAGTGTAGGGGCGCCCCAGGCCTGGGGCTCCCAAAGCCAAAGGGCTGGGGCGCCACAGGCCTCGAGTCCCAATGCTTAAGGGCTGGTGCGCCCAAGGCCTGGGCCTCCCTAAGCCTAAGGGTTGGGGCTCCCTAGGCTGGGGTTCCAAAAGCCTAAGGGCTGGGGCGCCCCAGGCCTGGGGCTCCCTAAACCTAAGGGCTGGGGCTCCTCAGGCCTGGGGCTCCCTAAGCCTAAGGGCTGGGGCGCACCAGCCCGAGTTCCCAATAACCTAAGGGCTGGGACGCGGCAGGCCTGGGGTCCCAAATTCTAAGGGCTGGGGCGCCCCAGGCCTGGGGTCCCAAAGCCAAATGACCTGGGGCGCCCTAGGCCTGGGGCCCCCTGAGCTAAAGGACTGGGGCGCCAAAAGCCTGGGGTTCCCTAAGCCTAAAGGCTTTATCGCCCCACCTGGGGCTCCCTAAGCCTAAGTGCTGGGGCGCCCCAGGCCTGGGGTTCCCTAAACCTAAGGGCTGGTGCGCCCCTGGCCTGGGGCTGCCTAAGCCTAAGGGCTGGGGCGCCCCAGGCCTGGGGCTACCTAAGCCTAAGGCCTGGGGCGCCGCAGGCCTGGGGGTCCCTAAGTCTAAGGGATCGGGCGCGCCAGGCCTGGGGATCCCAAATCCTAAGGGCTGGGGCATCCCAGGACTGGGGCTCCTTAAGCCTAAGGGGTGGGCCGCCCCAGGCATGAGGCATCCTAAGCCTAAGGGCTGGGGCGCCCTAGGCTTGGGGCTCCCTAACTCTAAGGGCTGGGGCGCCCAAGGACTGGGGCTCCCTAAGCCTAAGTGCTGGGGCACACCAGGCCTGGAGTCCCAAAGCCTAAGGGCTGGGGCGCCCCAATGGGGCTCCCAAAGCCTCAGGGCTGGTGCGCCCCAGGCTTGGGCCTCCCAAAGCCTAAGGGATGGTGCGCCCCAGCCCTGGGGCTCCCTAATCTTAAGGGCTAGGGCGCCCAAGGCCTGAGGCTCGCTAAGCCTAAAGGCTTTGGCGCCCCACCTGGGGCTCCCTAAGCCTAAGTGCTGGGGCGCCCCAGGCCTTGTGCTCCCTAAGCCTAAATGCTGGGGCGCCCCAGGCCTGGGGTTCCCTAAGCCTAAGGACTGGTGCGCCCCTGGCCTGGGGCTCCCTAAGC
This sequence comes from Tenrec ecaudatus, assembly GCF_050624435.1. Taxonomy (NCBI): domain Eukaryota; kingdom Metazoa; phylum Chordata; class Mammalia; order Afrosoricida; family Tenrecidae; genus Tenrec; species Tenrec ecaudatus. The sequence continues at coordinate 188,211 of NW_027459102.1, read as the reverse complement.
CTAAGGGCTGGGCGCCCCAGGCCAGGGAATTCCTAACTCTAAGGCCTGTGGCCCCCAAGGACTAGGGCTCCCTAAGCCTAAGTGCTGGGGCACACCAGGCCTTGGGCTCCCTAAGCCTAAGAGCACGGGCGCCCCAACCTCGGGTTCCCAAAGCCTAAGGGAAGGGCACCAAGGTCTGCGGCTCACAAAGCCTAAGGGTTGGGGCCCCCCAGTCCTGGGGCACCCAAAGCCTAAGGGCTGGAGCGCCCCAAGTCTGCGGCTCCCAAAGCCTAAGGGCTGGGACGCCACAGGCCTGGGCCACCCTAAGCCTAAGGGCTGGGGCGCACCAGGTCTGGGGATCCCTAATCCTAAGGGCAGGGGCGCCCCAAGCCTGGGGGTCCCTAAGCCTAATGGCTGGGGCGCCCCTGGCCAAGTTCTCCCTAAGCCTAAGGGTTGGGGCGCCCCAGTCCTAGGGCTCCCTAAGCCTAAGGGCTGGGGCGCCCCAGTTCTGGGGCACCCAAACCTAAGGGCTGGAGTGCCCTAGGCCTGGGGCTCCGAAAACCTAAGGGCTGGGGCTCCCTTTTCCTAAGGATTGGGCGCCCCAAGCCTGGGGCTCCTTAAGCCTAAGGGCTGGGGCGCCCAAGGACTGGGGTCCCAAAGCCTAAGGGCTGGGGCGCCCAAGGCCTGTGGCTCCCAAAGCCTAATGGCTGGAGCTCCCAAAGCCTGGGGCTCCCTAAGCCTAAGGGCTGGGGTGCCCAAGGACTGGGGCTCCCTAAAACTAAGTGCTGGGCCACACCAGGCCTGGGGCTCCATTTTCCTAAGGACTGGGGCACTCCAGGCCTGGGGCTCCCAAAGCATAAGGGCTGGGGCGCCCCAGGCCTGGGGCTCCTTTTTCCTAAGGACTGGGGAACCCCAGGCCTGGGACTCCCAAAAACCAAAGGGCTGCGGCGTCCCAGGCCTGGTGCTCCCAAAACCAAAGGGCTGGGGCGCCCCAGCCATGGGGCTCCCTAAGCTTAAGGGCTGGGGCACCCCAGGTGGGGCTCCCTAAGCCTAAAGGCTTTATTGCCCCACTTGGGGCTCCCTAAGCCTAAGTGCTGGGGCGCCCCAGGCATGGGGTTCCCTAAACCTAAGGGCTGGTGCGCCTCTGGCCTGGGGCTCCCTAAGCCTAAGGGCTGGGGCGCCCAAGGACTGGGGCTCCCTAAGCATATGGGATGGGTCCCCCCAGGCCTGGGCCTCCCTAAGCATAAGTTCTGGGGCGCCCCAGGCCAGGTGCTCCCTAAGCATAAGCGCTGGGGTGCCCCAGTCCTGGGGCACCCAAAGCCTAAGGGCTGGGGCGCCCCAGCCCTGGGTCTCCCTTTTCCAAAGACTGGGGCACCCCAGGCCTGGGGCTCCCTAAGCCTAAGGGCTGGGGCGACCCTGGCCTGGGGCTCCCAAAGCCTAAGGTCTGGGGCGCCCCAAGCCAGGGACTCCCTAAGCCTAAGGGCTGGGGCGCCCCAGGCCTGGGGCTCTCAAAGCCTAAGGGCTGGGGCGCCCCGTCCTGGGGCTTCCTATGCCTAAGGGCTGGGGGGCCCCAGGCCTGGGGCTACCTAAACATAAAGGCTGGGGTGCCCCAGTCCTGGGGCTCCTTAGCCTAAGTGTAGGGGCTCCCCAGGCCTGGGGCTCCCAAGGCCTAATGACTTGGTCGCCACAGGCCTAGGGCTCATAAACCAAAGGGCTGGGTCACCACAGGCCTGGGGTCCCAATGCTTAAGGGCTGGGGCGCCCCAGGCCTGGGGTCCCAAAGCCTAAGGGCTGGGGCGCCCCAGGCCTGGAGGTCCCAAAGACAAAGGGCTCGGGCGCCCCAGGCCTGGTGCTCCCAAAGCCAAAGGGCTGGGGTGCCCCAGCCATGGGGCTCCCTAAGCTTAAGGACTGGGGCGCCCAAAACCTGGGGCTCAATAAGCCTAAAGGCTTTATCGCCCCACCTGGGGCTCCCTAAGCCTAAGTGCTGGGGCGCCCCAGGCATGGGGCTGCCTAAGCCTAAGTGCTGGGGCACCCGAGGCCTGGGGCTCCCTAAGTCTAAGGGCTGGGGCGCCCCAGGCCTGGGGTCCCTAAGCCTAAGGGATCGGGCGCACCAGGCCTGGGGCTCCCAAATCCTAAGGGCTGGGGCGTCCCATGACTGTGGCTCCTTAAGCCTAAGGGCTGGGGCGCCCCAGGCATGAGGCTCCCTAAGCCTAAGGGCTGGGGCGCCCTAGGCCTGGGGCTCCCTAACTCTAAGGGCTGGGGCGCCCAAGGACTGTGGCTCCCTAAGCCTAAGTGCTGGGGCACACCAGGCCTGGCGCTCCCTAAGCCTAAGGGCAGGGGCGCCCCAACCTGGGGTTCCCAAAGCCTAAGGGTGGGGCCCCAAGGCCTGAGGCTCACAAAGCCTAAGGGCTGTGGCCCCCCCAGTCCTGGGGCACCCAAAGCCTAAGGGCTGGAGCGCCCCAAGCCTGCGGCTCCCAAAACCTAAGGGCTGGGGCGCCCCAGACCTGGGGCTCCCTTTTCCTAAGGACTGGGGCACTGAAGACCTGGGGCTCCCAAAATCTAAGGGCTGGGGCGCCACAGGCCTGGGCCTCCCTAAGCCTAAGGGCTGGGGCGCCCCAGGACTGGGGCTCCCTAAGCCTAAGGGCAGGGGCGCCCGAGGCCTAGGTCACCCAAAGCCTAAGGGCTGGGGCGCCCCAGGCCTGGGGCTCCCAAAGCCAAAGGGCTGGGGCGCCACAGGCCTGGGGTCTCAATGCTTAAGGGCTGGTGCGCCCAAGGCCTGGGGCTCCCTAAGCCTAAGGGTTGGGGATCCCTAGGCTGGGGTTCCAAAAACCTAAGGGCTGGGGCGCCCCAGGCCTGGGGCTCCCTAAGCCTAAGGGCTGGGGCTCCTCAGGCCTGGGGCTCCCTAAGCCTAAGGGCTGGGGCGCCCCAGCCCGGGGTCCCAAAACCTAAGGGCTGGGACGCTGCAGGCTTGAGGTCCCAAATTCTAAGGGCTGGGGCGCCCCAGGCCTGGGGTCCCAAAGCCTAAGGGCTGGGGGGCCCCAGGCCTGGAGATCCCAAAGCCAAAGGGCTGGGGCGCCCCAGGCCTGGTGCTCCCAAAGCCAAAGGGCTGGGGCGCCCCATGCCTCGGGTTCCCTAAGCCTAAGGGCTGGTGTGCCCCTGGCCTAGGGCTGCCTAAGCCTAAGGGCTGGGGCGCCCCATGCCTGGGGGTCCCTAAGCCTAAGGGATCGGGCGCCCCAGGCCTGGGGCTCCCAAATCCTAAGCGCTGGGGCGTCCCAGGATTGGGGCTCCTTAAACCTAAGGGCTGGGGCGCCCCAGGCATGAGGCTCCCTAAACCTAAGGGCTGGGGCGCCCTAGGCCTGGGGCTCCCTAACTCTAAGGGCTGGGGCGCCCAAGGACTGGGGCTCCCTAAACCTAAGTGCTGGGGCACACCAGGCCTAGGGCTCCCTAATACTAAGGACTAGGGCGCCCCAGTCCGGGGGCACCCAAAGCCTAAGGGCTGGAGCACCCCAAGCCTGCGGCTCCCAAAACCTAAGGGCTGGGGCGCCCCAGGCCTGGGGCTCCCTTTTCCTAAGGACTGGGGCACTCCAGGCCTGGGGTTCCCAAGCCTAAGGGCTGGGGCGCCATAGGCCTGGGCCTCCCAAAGCCTAAGGGCTGGGCGCCCCAGGCCTGGGGCTCCCTAAGCCTAAAGGCAGGGGCGCCCGAGGCCTAGGGCACCCAAAGCCTAAGGACTGGGACGCCACAGGCCTGGGCCTCCCTAAGCCTAAGGGCTGGGGTGCCCAGGCCTGGGGCTCCCTAAGCCTAAGGGCAGGGGCGCCCCAGGCCTAGGGCACACAAAGCCTAAGGGCTGGGGCACCCCGGGCCTGGGGCTCCCTTTTCCTTAGACTGGGGAACCCCAGTCCTGGGGTCCCAAAGCCTAAGGGCTGGGATGCCCCAGGCCTGGAGGTCCCAAAGCCAAAGGGCTGGGCGCCCCATGCCTAGTGCTCCCAAAGCCAAAGGGCTGGGGCGTCCCACGACTGGGGCTCCTAAAGCCTAAGGGGTAGAGCCCCCAGGCATGAGGCTCCCTAAGCCTTAGGGCTGGGGTGCCCTAGGCCTGGGGCTCCCTAACTCTAAGGGCTGGGGCGCCCAAGGACTGGGGCTCCCTAAGCCTAAGTGCTGGGGCACACCAGGCCTGGAGTCCCAAAGCCTAAGGGCTGGGGCGCCCCAATCCTGGGGCTCCCAAAGCCTCAGGGCTGGTGCGCCCCATGCTTGGGGCTTCCAAAGCCTAAGGGATGGGGCACCCCAGCCCTGGGGCTCCCTAATCTTAAGGGCTAAGGCGCCCAAGGCCTGAGGCTCCCTAAGCCTAAAGGCTTTGGTGCCCCACCTGGGGCTCCCTAAGCCTAAGTGCTGGGGCGCCCCAGGCCTTGTGCTCCCTAAGCCTAAATGCTGGGGCGCCCTAGGCCTGGGGTTCCCTAAGCCTAAGGGCTGGTGCGCCCCTGGCCTGGGGCTCCCTAATCCTAAGGGCTGGGGCGCCCCAGGCCAGGGGCTCCCTAACTCTAAGGCCTGGGGCGCCCAAGGACTGGGGCTCCCTAAGCCTAAGGACTGGGGCTCCTCAGGCCTGGGGCTCCCTAAGCCTAAGGGCTGGGGCGCCTCAGCCCGGGGACCCAAAACCTAAGTGCTGGGACGCCGCAGGCCTGGGGTCCCAAATTCTAAGGGCTGGGGCGTCCCAGGCCTGGGGTCCCAAAGCCTAAGGGCTGGGGCGCCCCAGGCCTGGAGGTCCCAAAGCCAAAGGGCTGGGAGGCCCCAGGCCTGGTGCTCCCAAAGCCAAAGAGCTGGGGCGCCCCAACCATGGGGCTCCCTAAGCTTAAGGACTGGGGCGCCCAAAGTCTGGGGCTCCCTAAGCCTAAAGGCTTTATCGCCCCACCTGGGGCTCCCTAAGCCTAAGTGCTGGGGCGCCCCAGGCATGGGGCTGCCTAAGCCTAAGTGCTGGGGCACCCGAGGCCTGGGGCTCCCTAAGTCTAAGGGCTGGGGCGCCCCAGGCCTGGGGTCCCTAAGCCTAAGGGATCGGGCGCACCAGGCCTGGGGCTCCCAAATCCTAAGGGCTGGGGCGTCCCATGACTGTGGCTCCTTAAGCCTAAGGGCTGGGGCGCCCCAGGCATGAGGCTGCCTAAGCCTAAGGGCTGGGGCGCCCTAGGCCTGGGGCTCCCTAACTCTAAGGGCTGGGGCGCCCAAGGACTGTGGCTCCCTAAGCCTAAGTGCTGGGGCACACCAGGCCTGGCGCTCCCTAAGCCTAAGGGCAGGGGCGCCCCAACCTGGGGTTCCCAAAGCCTAAGGGTGGGGCCCCAAGGCCTGAGGCTCACAAAGCCTAAGGGCTGTGGCCCCCCCAGTCCTGGGGCACCCAAAGCCTAAGGGCTGGAGCGCCCCAAGCCTGCGGCTCCCAAAACCTAAGGGCTGGGGCGCCCCAGACCTGGGGCTCCCTTTTCCTAAGGACTGGGGCACTGAAGGCCTGGGGCTCCCAAAATCTAAGGGCTGGGGCGCCACAGGCCTGGGCCTCCCTAAGCCTAAGGGCTGGGGCGCCCCAGGACTGGGGCTCCCTAAGCCTAAGGGCAGGGGCGCCCGAGGCCTAGGTCACCCAAAGCCTAAGGGCTGGTGCGCCCCAGGCCTGGGGCTCCCAGAGCCAAAGGGCTGGGGCGCCACAGGCCTGGGGTCTCAATGCTTAAGGGCTGGTGCGCCCAAGGCCTGGGGCTCCCTAAGCCTAAGGGTTGGGGATCCCTAGGCTGGGGTTCCAAAAACCTAAGGGCTGGGGCGCCCCAGGCCTGGGGCTCCCTAAGCCTAAGGGCTGGGGCTCCTCAGGCCTGGGGCTCCCTAAGCCTAAGGGCTGGGGCGCCCCAGCCCGGGGTCCCAAAACCTAAGGGCTGGGACGCTGCAGGCTTGAGGTCCCAAATTCTAAGGGCTGGGGCGCCCCAGGCCTGGGGTCCCAAAGCCTAAGGGCTGGGGGGCCCCAGGCCTGGAGATCCCAAAGCCAAAGGGCTGGGGCGCCCCAGGCCTGGTGCTCCCAAAGCCAAAGGGCTGGGGCGCCCCATGCCTCGGGTTCCCTAAGCCTAAGGGCTGGTGTGCCCCTGGCCTAGGGCTGCCTAAGCCTAAGGGCTGGGGCGCCCCATGCCTGGGGGTCCCTAAGCCTAAGGGATCGGGCGCCCCAGGCCTGGGGCTCCCAAATCCTAAGCGCTGGGGCGTCCCAGGATTGGGGCTCCTTAAACCTAAGGGCTGGGGCGCCCCAGGCATGAGGCTCCCTAAACCTAAGGGCTGGGGCGCCCTAGGCCTGGGGCTCCCTAACTCTAAGGGCTGGGGCGCCCAAGGACTGGGGCTCCCTAAACCTAAGTGCTGGGGCACACCAGGCCTAGGGCTCCCTAATACTAAGGACTAGGGCGCCCCAGTCCGGGGGCACCCAAAGCCTAAGGGCTGGAGCACCCCAAGCCTGCGGCTCCCAAAACCTAAGGGCTGGGGCGCCCCATGCCTGGGGCTCCCTTTTCCTAAGGACTGGGGCACTCCAGGCCTGGGGCTCCCAAGCCTAAGGGCTGGGGCGCCATAGGCCTGGGCCTCCCTAAGCCTAAGGGCTGGGCGCCCCAGGCCTGGGGCTCCCTAAGCCTAAAGGCAGGGCCGCCCGAGGCCTAGGGCACCCAAAGCCTAAGGCCTGGGGCGCCCAAGGACTGGGGCTCCCTAAGCCTAAGGACTGGGGCTCCTCAGGCCTGGGGCTCCCTAAGCCTAAGGGCTGGGGCGCCTCAGCCCGGGGACCCAAAACCTAAGTGCTGGGACGCCGCAGGCCTGGGGTCCCAAATTCTAAGGGCTGGGGCGTCCCAGGCCTGGGGTCCCAAAGCCTAAGGGCTGGGGCGCCCCAGGCCTGGAGGTCCCAAAGCCAAAGGGCTGGAAGGCCCCAGGCCTGGTGCTCCCAAAGCCAAAGAGCTGGGGCGCCCCAACCATGGGGCTCCCTAAGCTTAAGGACTGGGGCGCCCAAAGTCTGGGGCTCCCTAAGCCTAAAGGCTTTATCGCCCCACCTGGGGCTCCCTAAGCCTAACGGCTGGGGCGCCCCAGGCCTGGGGCTCCCTAAGCCTAAGGGCTGGGGCGCCCCAGGCCTGGGGGTCCCTAAGCCTAAGGGATCGGGCGCCCCAGGCCTGGGGCTCCCAAATCCTAAGGGCTGGGGCGTCCCAGGACTGGGGCTCCTTAAGCCTAAGGGCTGGGGCGCCCCAGGCTTGAGGCTCCCTAAGCCTAAGGGCTGGGGCGCCCTAGGCCTGGGGCTCCCTACCTCTAAGGGCTGGGGCGCCCAAGGACTGTAGCTCCCTAAGCCTAAGTGCTGGGGCACACCAGGCCTGGGGCTCCCTAAGCCTAAGGGCAGGGGCGCCCCAACCTGTGGTTCCCAAAGCCTAAGGGAGGGGCACCAAGGCGTGAGGCTCACAAAGCCTAAGGCCTGGGGCCCCCCCAGTCCTGGGGCACCGAAAGCCTAAGTGCAGGAGCGTCCCAAGCCTGCGGCTCCCAAAACCTAAGGGCTGGGGCGCCCCAGACCTGGGGCTCCCTTTTCCTAAGGACTGGGGCACTCCAGGCCTGGGGCTCCCAAAGCCTAAGGGCTGGTGCACCACAGGCCTGGGCCTCCCTAAGCCTAAGGGCAGGGGCACCCCAAGCCTGGGGGTCCCTAAGCCTAATGGCTGTGGCGCCCCTGGCCAGGTTCTCCCTAAGCCTAAGGGTTGGGGCGCCCCAGTCCTAGGGCTCCCTAAACCTAAGGGCTGGGGCGCCCCAGTTCTGGGGCACCCAAAGCCTAAGGGCTGGAGTGCCCCAGGCTTGGGGCTCCCGAAACCTAAGGGCTGGGATTCCCTTTTCCTAAGGATTGGGGCGCCCCAGGCCTGGGGCTCCTTAAGCCTAAGGGCTGGGGCGCCCCAGGACTGGGGTCCCAAAGCCTAAGGGCTGGGGAGCCCCAGGCCTGTGGCTCCCAAAGCCTAATGGCTGGGGCTTCCAAATCCTGGGGCTCCCTAAGCCTAAGGGCTGGGGCGCCCGAGGCCTTGGGCTCCCAAAGTCTAAGGCCTGGGGTGCCCCAGTCCAGGGCTCCTTAGCCTAAGGGGTAGGACCCCCAGGAATGAGGCTCCCTAAGCCTAAGGGCTGGGGCGCACTAGGCCTGGGGCTCCCTAACTCTAAGGGCTGGGGCGCCCAAGGACTGGGGCTCCCTAAGCCTAAGTGCTGGGGCACACCAGGCCTGGAGTCCCAAAGCCTAAGGGCTGGGGCGACCCAATCCTGGGGCTCCCAAAGCCTCATGGCTGGTGCGCCCCAGGCTTGGGGCTCCCAAAACCTAAGGGATGGGGCGCCCCAGCCCTGGGGCTCCCTAATCTTAAGGGCTAGGGTGCCCAAGGCCTGAGGCTCCCTAAGCCTAAAGGCTTTGGCGCCCCACCTGAGGCTCCCTAAGCCTAAGTGCTGGGGCGCCCCAGGCCTTGTGCTCCCTAAGCCTAAATGCTGGGGCGCCCCAGGCCTGGGGTTCCCTAAGCCTAAGGGCTGGTGCGCCCCTGGCCAGGGGCTCCCAAAGCGTAAGGGCTGGGGTGCCCCAGTGTTGGAGCTCCCAAATACTAAGGGCTGCGGCGCCCCAAGCCTGGGCCTCCTTAAGCCTAAGTGCTGTAGCGCCCCAACCTGGGGCTCCCTAAGCCGAAGGGCTGGGGCGTCCCAGGCCATGGGCTCCCTAAGCCTACGGGCAGGGACGACTCAGGTCTGGGGCTCCCTAAGCCTAAGAGCTGGTCCCCCCAGGCCTGGGGCTCCCTAAGCCTAAGGGCTGGGGCGCCCCAGGCGTGGGGCTGCCAAAGCCTAAGCGCTGGGGCGCCACAGGCCTGGAGCTCCCAAAGCCTAAGGGCTGGGGCGCCCCGATGGGGCTCCCAAAGCCTACGGGCTGAGGCGCCCCAGGCCAGGGGCTCCCTAAACCTAAGGGCTGGGGTGCCCCAGGTCTGGGGTTCCCTAAGCCGAAGGGCTGGGGCGTCGCAGGCCTTGGGCTCCCGAAGCCTAAGGGCTGGGGTGACCCTGGCCTGGGGCTCCCAAAGTCTAAGGGCTGGGGCGCCCCAGGCCTGGGGCTCCGTAAGCCTAAGGGCTGGGGCGCCCCAGCGCTGGGGCCCCGAAAGCCTAAGGGCTGGGGCGTCGCAGGCCTTGGGCTCCCGAAGCCTAAGGGCTGGGGCGCCCCTGGCCTGGGGCTCCCAAACCCTAAGGGCTGGGGCGCCCCAGGCCTGGGGCTCCCAAAACCTAAGGGCTGGGGCGCCCCAGGCCAGGGGCTCCCTAAACCTAAGAGCTGGGGCGTACCAGGCCTGGGACTCCCAAACCTAATGGCTGGGGTGACCCAGGCCTGGGGCTACCAAAACTTAAGGGCTTGGGTAACCTAGGCCTGTCGTGCCCTAAGCCGAAGGGCTGGGGCGTTTCAGGCCATGGGATCCCTAACCCTAAGGGCTGGGGCACCATAAGCCTGGGGCTCCCTATGCCTAAGGGCTGGGAAGCCCCAGGCCTGGGGCTCCGAAAGGCTGGGTGCCCCCAGGCCAGGGGCTCCCTAAACCTAAGGGCTGGGGCGCCCCAGGCGTGGGGCTCCCAAAGCCTAAGCGCTGGGGTGCCCCAGGCCTGGGTCTCCCAAAGCCTAAGGGCTGGGGCGCCCCGGCTGGGGCACCCAAAGCCTAAGGCCTGAGGCGCCCCAGGCCACGCGGTCTCTAAACCTAAGGGCTGGGGCGCCCCAGGCCTGGGGCTCCCTAAGCCGAAGGGCTGCGGCGCCCTAGGCCTGGGGCACCCAAAGCCTAAGGGCTGTGGCGCCCCAGACCTGGGGCTCCGTAAGCCTAAGGGCTGGGTTGCCCCAGGCCTGGGGCTCCCAAAGCCTAAGGGCTGGGGCGTCGCAGGCCTTGGGCTCCCGAAGCCTAAGGGCTGGGGCGTTACAGGCCATGGGCTCCCTATGCGACACAGCCCTTAGGTTTTGGGAGCCAAAGCCTGGGGCGCCCTAGCCCTTAGGATTTGGGAGCTCCAGGCCTGGGGCGCCCCAGCCCTTAGGATTTGGGAGCTCCAGGCTGGGACGCCCCAGCCCATAGGTTTTGGGCCCCCCAAGCCTGGGGCACCGAGCCCTTAGGCTTTGAGAGCCCCTCGCTTGGGGCGCCCCAGCTCTTAGGCTTAGGGAGCCCCGGGCCTGGGGTGCCCAGCTCTTCGGCTTAGGGAGCCGCAGGCCAGGGGCGTCCCAGCCCTTTAGCTTAGGGAGCCCCAGGCCTGGGGTGCACCAGCCCTTATGCTGAGGGAGCCCCAGGCCTGGAGCGCCCAGCCCTTAGGCTTTCGGAGCCCCTGGTCTGGGTCGCCACAACACTTAGGCTTTGGGAGCCTCACTCTTGGGGTGCCCCAGCCCTTAGGTTTTGTGAGCCCTAGGCCTGGGGCGTCCCTGCCCTTAGGCTTTGGGAGCCCCAGGCCGGGGTCGCCCCAGCCCTTAGGCTTTGGGAGCCCCAGGCCCGGGGCGCCCCAGCGCTTAGGCTTTGGGAGGCCCAGTCCTGGGGTGCCCCAGCTCTTAGGATTATGGAGCCCCAGGCCTCGGGGAACCCAGCCCTTAGGATAGGGAGCCCCACGCCTGAGGCGTCCCAGCCCTTAGGCTTAGGGAGCCCCAGGCCTGGTACGCCCCAGCCCTTAGTCGTAGGGAGCCCCGGCATGGGGCGCCCCAGCCCTTAGGCTTTGGGAGCCCCAGGCCTGGGGCGCCCCCGCCCTTAGACTTGGGGAGCCCCGGCCTGGGGCGCCCCCTCCTTTAGGATTTGGGAGCCCTAGGCCTGGGGCGCCCCAGCCCTTAGGCTTTGGGAGCCCCAGGCCTGGGGCGCCCAAGCCTTTAGGATTTGGGAGCCCCAGGGCTGGGGCGCCCCAGCCCTTAGGGTTTGGGAGCCCCAGGCCTGGGGGGCCCCAGACCTTAGGATTTGGGAGCCACAGGCTGGGACACCCCAGCCCATAGGTTATGGGAGCCCCAAGCCTGCGGCGCCCAGCCCTTAGGCTGTGGGAGCCCCAGGCCTGGTACGCCCCAGCCCTTCGGCTTAGGGAGCCCCTGGCCTGGGGCGCCCGAGCCCTTAGGCTTTGGGAGCCCCAGGCATGGGTCGCGCCAACCCATAGGTTTAGGGAGCCCTAGGACTGGGGCGCCTCTGCCTTTCGGCTTTGCGAGCCCCAGGCCTGGGGCACCCCAGCCCTTAGGCTTTGGGAGCCCCAGGTCTGGGGCGCCCCAACGCTTAGGCTTTGGGAGCTCCAGGCCTGTGGCGCCCCAGTCATTAGGCTTTGGGAGCCCCAGGCCTGGGGGCACCCAGGCCTTCGGCTTAGGGAGCCCAGGCCTGGGCGTCCCAGCCCTTAGGCTTTGGGAGCCCCAATCCTGGGTTGCCCCAGCCCTTAGGCTTTGGGAGCCCCAGGCCTGGGACTCCCCAGCCCTTAGGCTTAGGGTGCCCAAGGCCTGCGACGCCCCAGCCCTTAGGCTTAGGGAGCCTCAGGCCTGCGGGCACCCAGCCCTTCGACTTAGGGTGCCCCAGGCCTGGGGCATCCTAGCCCTTAGGCTTAGGGAGCCCCAGGCCTGGGGCTACCCAGCCCTTAGGCTTAGGGATCCCATACCCTGGGACGCCCCAGTCCTTAGGATAAGGGAGCCCCAGGCTTGGGGTACCCCAGCCCTTAGGCTTTGGGAATCCCAGGCCTGGGGCGCCCCAGCCCTTAGGCTTTGGGAGCCCCAGGCCAGGTATGCCCCACCCCTTAGGATAAGGGAGCCCCTGGCCTGGGGCGCCCCAGCCCTTAGGCTTTGGGTTCCCCAGGCCTGGGGCGTCCCTGCCCTTAGGCTTTGGTAGCCCCAGGCCTGGGGCGTACACGCCTTAGGATTTGGGAGCCCCAGGCCTGGGGCGCCCCAGCCCTTAGGCTTAGGGAGCCCAATCCTGCGATGCCAGAGACCTTAGGCTTAGGGAGCCCCACGCCGGTGCGCCCCAGTCCTTAGGCTTGTGAGACCCAGGCCGGTGCGCCCCAGCCCTTAAGCTTTGGGAGCCACAGGCCTGGGGCGCCCCAGCCATTAGGCTTAGGGAGCCCCAGGCCTGGGGGGACGCAGCTCTTCGGCTTAGGGAGCCCAGGACTGGGGCGTCCCAGCCCTAAGGCTTAGGGAGCCCCAGGCGTGTGGCGCCCCAGCCGTTAGGTATTGGGTTTCCCAGACCTGGGGCGCCCCAACCCTTAAGTTTTGGGAGCCCCAAGCATGGATGCCCCAGCCCTTAGGCTTAGGGAGCCCCTGGCCTGGGGTGCCCCAGCCCTTAGGCTTTGGGAGCCCCAATCCTGGGTTGACCCAGCCCTTAGGCTTTGGGATCCCCAATCCTGGGTTGCCCCAGCCCTTAGGCTTTGGGAGCCCCAGGCCTGGGACTCCCCAGCCCTTAGGCTTAGGGAGCCCAAGGCCTGCGACGCCCCAGCCCTTAGGCTTTGGCAGCCCCAAGCCACAAGTGCCCCAGCCCTTCGGCTTAGGGAGCCCCAGGCTGGGGCGCCATAGCCCTTAGGCTTTGGGAGCCCAAACCTTGGGGCGCACCAGCCCTTAGACATTGGGAGCCCCAGGCCTGGGGCGCCCCAGCCCTTAGGCTTAGGGAGCCCCAGGCCTGAGGCACCCTAAACCTTTGGCTTTGGGAGCCCCAGGCCTAGGGCTTCCCAGCCCTTCGGCATAGGGAGCCCCAGGCGTGGGGCGCCCCCGCCCTTAGGTTTTGGGAGCAACTGGCCTGGGGCGCCCCAGCCCTTAGGCTTTGGGATCCCCAAGCCGGGGTGCCCCAGCCGTTAGGCTTTGGGAGCCCCAGGCCTGGGGCGCCCCAGCGCTTATGCTTTGGGAGCCCCAGGCCTGGGGCGCCCCATTCCTTAGGCTTAGGGAGCCCTAGGCCTGAGGACACCCAGCCCTTCGGCTTAGGGAGCCCCAGGCCTAGGGCGCCGCAGCCCTTAGGCTTAGGGAGCCCCAGGCCTGGTACGGCCCAGCCCTTAGTCTTAGGGAGCCCCAGGCCTTGGGCGCCACAGCCCTTAGGCTTTTGGAGCCCCAGGCTGGGACGCCCCAGCCCATAGGTTTTGGGAGCCCCAGGCTTGGGGCGCCCCAACTCTTAGGCTTTTGGAGCCACAGGCCTGGGGCGCCCCATCCCTTAGGCTTATGGAGCCCCAGGCCCTTGGGGGACCCATCTATTCGGCTTAGGGAGCCTCAGGCCTGGGGCGTCCCTGCCCTTAGGCTTAGGGAGGCCCAGGCTCGGGGCCCCCCAGCCCTTAGGCTTTGGGAGTTCCAGACCTTGCCGCCCAAGCCCTTAGGCTTTGGGAGTCCCAGGCCTGGTATGCCCCAGCCGTTAGGCTTAGGGAGCACCTGGCCTGGGGCGCCACAGCCCTTTGTCTTTGGGAGCCCCAGACCGGGGTGCTCTAGCCCTTAGGCTTTGGGAACCCCAGGCCTGGGGCGCCCCAGCCCTTAGGCTTTAGGAGCTCCAGGCCTGTGGCGCCCCAGCCCTTAAGCTTTGGGAGCCCCAGGCCTAGGGGCACCCAGCCCTTTGGCTTAGGGAGCCCCAGACCTGGGGCGCCCCATTCCTTAGGCTTAGGGAGCCCTAGGCCTGGGGACACCCAGCCCTTAGGCTTAGGGAGCCCCAGGCCTGGTACGGCCCAGCACTTAGTCTTAGGGAGCCCCAGGCCTTGGGCGCCCCAGCCCTTGGGCTTTTGGAGCCCCAGGCTGGGACGCCCCAGCCCATAGGTTTTGGGAGCCCCAGGCCTGGGGCGCCCAGCCCTTAGGCTTAGGGAGCCCCTGGCCTGGGGTGCCCCAGCCCTTAGGCTTTGGGATCCCCAATCCTGGGTTGCCCCAGCCCTTAGGCTTTGGGAGCCCCAGGCCTGGGACTCCCCAGCCCTTAGGCTTAGGGAGCCCAAGGCCTGCGACGCCCCAGCCCTTAGGCTTTGGCAGCCCCAAGCCACAAGTGCCCCAGCCCTTCGGCTTAGGGAGCCCCAGGCTGGGGCGCCATAGCCCTTAGGCTTTGGGAGCCCAAACCTTGGGGCGCACCAGCCCTTAGACATTGGGAGCCCCAGGCCTGGGGCGCCCCAGCCCTTAGGCTTTGGGAGCCCCAGGCCTGAGGCACCCTAAACCTTTGGCTTTGGGAGCCCCAGGTCTAGGGCTCCCCAGCCCTTCGGCATAGGGAGCCCCAGGCGTGGGGCGCCCCCGCCCTTAGGTTTTGGGAGCAACTGGCCTGGGGTGCCCCAGCCCTTAGGCTTTGGGATCCCCAGGCCTAGGGGCACCCAGCCCTTCGGCTTAGGGAGCCCCAGACCTGGGGCGCCCCATTCCTTAGGCTTAGGGAGCCCTAGGCCTGAGGACACCCAGCCCTTCGGCTTAGGGAGCCCCAGGCCTAGGGCGCCGCAGCCCTTAGGCTTAGGGAGCCCCAGGCCTGGTACGTCCCAGCCCTTAGTCTTAGGGAGCCCCAGGCCTTGGGCGCCACAGCCCTTAGGCTTTTGGAGCCCCAGGCTGGGACGCCCCAGCCCATAGGTTTTGGGAGCCCCAGGCTTGGGGCGCCCCAACTCTTAGGCTTTTGGAGCCACAGGACTGGGGCGCCCCATCCCTTAGGCTTATAGAGCCCCAGGCCTTTGGGGGACCCATCTATTCGGCTTAGGGAGCCCCAGGCCTGGGGCGTCCCTGCCCTTAGGCTTAGGGAGCCCCAGGCTCGGGGCCCCCCAGCCCTTAGGCTTTGGGAGTTCCAGACCTAGGCGCCAAAGCCCTTAGGCTTTGGGAGTCCCAGGCCTGGTATGCCCCAGCCCTTAGGCTTAGGGACCCCCAGGCCTGAAGCGCACCAGCCCTTAGGTTTTGGGAGCCCTAGGCCTGGGGCGCCTCTGCCCTTAGTCTTTGGGAACCCCAGGCCTAGGGGCACCCAGCCCTTCGGCTTAGGGAGCCCCAGACCTGGGGCGCCCCATTCCTTAGGCTTAGGGAGCCCTAGGCCTGGGGACACCCAGCCCTTAGGCTTAGAGAGCCCCAGGCCTGGTACGGCCCAGCACTTAGTCTTAGGGAGCCCCATGCCTTGGGCGCCCCAGCCCTTAGGCTTTTGGAGCCCCAGGCTGGGACGCCCCAGCCCATAGGTTTTGGAAGCCCCAGGCCTGGGGCGCCCAGCCCTTAGGTTTTGGGAGCCCCAGATTTGGGGCGCCCCAACTCTTAGGCTTTTGGAGCCACAGGCCTTGGGCGCCACAGCCCTTAGGCTTATGGAGACCCAGGCCCTGGGGGGACCCAACTCTTTGGCTTAGGGAGCCCCAGGCCTGGGGCGTCCCTGCCCTTAGGCTTAGGGAGCCCCAGTCTCGGGGCGCCCCAGCCCTTAGGCTTTGGGAGTTCCAGACCTAGGCGCCACAGCCCTTAGGCTGGGAGTCCCAGGCCTGGTTCGCCCAAATCCTTAGGCTTAGGGAGCCCCAGGCCTGGGGCACCCCAGCCCTTAGGCTTTGGGTGCCCCAGGCCTCGGGCGCCCCATCCCTTAGTCTTTGGGAGCTCCAGGCCTGTGGCGCTCCAGCCCTTATGCTTTGAGAGCCCCAGGCTTAGGGGAACCCAGCCCTTCGGCTTAGGGAGCCCCAGACCTGGGCGCCACAGCCCTTCGGCTTAGGGAGCCCCAGGCCTGGGGCGCCCCCGCCCTTAGGTTTAGGGTGCCCCTGGCCTGGGGCGCCCCAGCCCTTAGGCTTTGGGAGCCCCAGGCCGGGGCGCACCAGCCTTAGGCTTTGGGAGCCCCAGGCCTGGGGCGACCCAGCGCTTAGGCTTTGGGAGCCCCAGGCCTGGGGCGCCCCAGCCCTTAGACTTAGGGAGCCCCAGGCCTGTGGCGTCCCAGCCCTTAGGCTTTGGGAGCCCCAGCCCTTAGGCTTAGGGAGCCTATGGCCTGGGACGCCCCAGCCCTTCGGCTTAGGGCGCGACAGACCTAGGGCGCCCCAGCCCTTAGGCTTTGGAAGCCCCAGGCCTGTGGCACGCCAGCCCTTAGGATTTGGGAGTTCCAGGCCTGGGGCGCTCAAACCCTTAGGCTTTGGGAGCCCCAGGCTGGGAAGCCCCAGCCCATAGGTTTTGGGAGCCCCAGGTCTGGGGCCCCCAGCCCTTAGGGTTTGAGAGCCCCAGGCTTGGGGCCCCCCAGCCCTTAGGCTTTGGGAGCCACAGGCCTGGGGCACCCCAGCGCTTAGGCTAGGGAGCCCCAGGCCTGGGGGCACCCAGCCGTTCGGCTTAGAGAGCCCCAGGCCTGGGGCGTCCCAGCCCTTAGGCTTAGTGAGCCTATAGCCTGGGATGCCCCAGCCCTTCGGCGTAGGGCGCGACAGACCTAGGGCGCCCCAGCCCTCAGGCTTTGGGAGCCCCAGGCCTGTGGCACGCCAGCCCTTAGGCTTTGGGAGTCCC
This sequence comes from Tenrec ecaudatus, assembly GCF_050624435.1. NCBI lineage: Eukaryota > Metazoa > Chordata > Mammalia > Afrosoricida > Tenrecidae > Tenrec > Tenrec ecaudatus. Next base: position 171,894 of record NW_027459102.1, on the reverse strand, counting down.
AGGCCTTGGGGGCCCCAGCCCTTAGGCTTTGAGAGCCCAAGGCCTGGTATGCACCAGCCCTTAGGCTTTGGGAGCCCCAAGCCAGGTACGCCCCAGCCCTTAGGATTAGGGACCCCCTGGCCTGGGGCGCCCCCGCCCGTAGGAGTTGGGAGCCCCAGGCCTGGGGTGCACCAGCCCTTAGGCTTTGGGTGTCCCAGGCCTGGGGCGCCCAAGCCCTTAGGCTTTGAGAGCCCAAGGCCTGGTATGCACCAGCCCTTAGGCTTTGGGAGCCCCAGGCCAGGTACGCCCCAGCCCTTAGGATTAGGGACCCCCTGGCCTGGGGCGCCCCCGCCCGTAGGAGTTGGGAGCCCCAGGCCTGGGGTGCACCAGCCCTTAGGCTTTGGGAGTCCCAGGCCTGGGGCGCCCAAGCCCTTAGGCTTTGGGAGCCCCAGGCTACGTATGCCCCAGCACTTAGGATTAGGGAGCCCCTGGCCTGGGGGGCCCCAGCCCTTAGGTTTTGGGAGCCCCAGGCCTGGGGCGCCCCCACCCTTAGGATTTGGGAGCCCCAGGCCTGGGGTGCCCCAGCCCTTAGGCTTACGGAGCCCCAGGCCTAGGGCGCCACAGCCCTTAGGCTTTGGGCGCCGCAGACCTAGGGTGCCCCAGCCCTTTGGCTTAGGGAGCCCCTGGCCTGGGGCGTCCCAGCCCTTAGGCTTTGGGAGCCCCAGCCCGGGGGCGCCCCAGCCGTTAGGCTTTAGCAGCCCAAACCTGGTGCGACCAGCCCTTAGGTTTTGGGAGCCAAAGCCTGGGGCGCCCTAGCCCTTAGGCTTAGGGAACCCCTGGCCTGGGGCAACAAAGCCCATAGGCTTTGGGAGCCCCAGGCATGGGGCGCCCAGCTCTTAGGCTTAGGGAACCCCTGGCCTGGGGCACCAAAGCCCATAGGCTTTGGGAGCCCCAGGCATGGGGCGCCCAGCTCTTCGGCTTAAGGAGCCCCAGGCCAGGGGCGTCCCAGCCCTTAGGCTTAGGGAGCCCCAGGCCTGGGGCGTCCCAGCCCTTAGGCTTTGGGAGCCCCAGCCCTTAGGCTTAGGGAGCCTATGGCCTGGGACACCCCAGCCCTTCGGCTTAGGGCGCGACAGACCTAGGGCGCCCCAGCCCTTACGCTTTGGAAGCCCCAGGCCTGTGGCACGCCAGCCCTTAGGATTTGGGAGTTCCAGGCCTGGGGCGCTCAAACCCTTAGGCTTTGGGAGCCCCAGGCTGGGAAGCCCCAGCCCATAGGTTTTGGGAGCCCCAGGTCTGGGGCCCCCAGCCCTTAGGGTTTGAGAGCCCCAGGCTTGGGGCCCCCCAGCCCTTAGGCTTTGGGAGCCACAGGCCTGGGGCACCCCAGCGCTTAGGCTAGGGAGCCCCAGGCCTGGGGGCACCCAGCCGTTCGGCTTAGAGAGCCCCAGGCCTGGGGCGTCCCAGCCCTTAGGCTTAGTGAGCCTATAGCCTGGGATGCCCCAGCCCTTCGGCGTAGGGCGCGACAGACCTAGGGCGCCCCAGCCCTCAGGCTTTGGGAGCCCCAGGCCTGTGGCACGCCAGCCCTTAGGCTTTGGGAGTCCCAGGCCTTGGGGGCCCCAGCCCTTAGGCTTTGAGAGCCCAAGGCCTGGTATGCACCAGCCCTTAGGCTTTGGGAGCCCCAAGCCAGGTACGCCCCAGCCCTTAGGATTAGGGACCCCCTGGCCTGGGGCGCCCCCGCCCGTAGGAGTTGGGAGCCCCAGGCCTGGGGTGCACCAGCCCTTAGGCTTTGGGTGTCCCAGGCCTGGGGCGCCCAAGCCCTTAGGCTTTGAGAGCCCAAGGCCTGGTATGCACCAGCCCTTAGGCTTTGGGAGCCCCAGGCCAGGTACGCCCCAGCCCTTAGGATTAGGGACCCCCTGGCCTGGGGCGCCCCCGCCCGTAGGAGTTGGGAGCCCCAGGCCTGGGGTGCACCAGCCCTTAGGCTTTGGGAGTCCCAGGCCTGGGGCACCCAAGCCCTTAGGCTTTGGGAGCCCCAGGCTACGTATGCCCCAGCACTTAGGATTAGGGAGCCCCTGGCCTGGGGGGCCCCAGCCCTTAGGTTTTGGGAGCCCCAGGCCTGGGGCGCCCCCACCCTTAGGATTTGGGAGCCCCAGGCCTGGGGTGCCCCAGCCCTTAGGCTTACGGAGCCCCAGGCCTAGGGCGCCACAGCCCTTAGGCTTTGGGCGCCGCAGACCTAGGGTGCCCCAGCCCTTTGGCTTAGGGAGCCCCTGGCCTGGGGCGTCCCAGCCCTTAGGCTTTGGGAGCCCCAGCCCGGGGGCGCCCCAGCCGTTAGGCTTTAGCAGCCCAAACCTGGTGCGACCAGCCCTTAGGTTTTGGGAGCCAAAGCCTGGGGCGCCCTAGCCCTTAGGCTTAGGGAACCCCTGGCCTGGGGCAACAAAGCCCATAGGCTTTGGGAGCCCCAGGCATGGGGCGCCCAGCTCTTAGGCTTAGGGAACCCCTGGCCTGGGGCACCAAAGCCCATAGGCTTTGGGAGCCCCAGGCATGGGGCGCCCAGCTCTTCGGCTTAAGGAGCCCCAGGCCAGGGGCGTCCCAGCCCTTAGGCTTAGGGAGCCCCAGGCCTGGGGCGCACCAGCCCTTAGGCTTAGGTAGCCCCAGCCTTAGGCTTAGGGAGCCCCTGGCCTGGGGCGCCCCAGCCCTTAGGCTTTGGGAGCCCCAGGCCTGGGGCGCCCCAGCCCTTAGTATTTGGGAGCCTCAAGCTGGGACGCCCCAGCCCTTCGGCTTAGGGCGCGACAGACCTAGGGCGCCCCAGCCCTCAGGCTTTGGGAGCCCCAGGCATGGGCACGCCAGCCCTTAGGCTTTGGGAGTCCCAGGCCTTGGGCGCCCCAGCCCTTAGGCTTTGAGAGCCCAAGGCCTGGTATGCCCCAGCCCTTAGGCTTTGGGAGCCCCAGGCCAGGTACGCCCCAGCCCCTAGGATTAGGGACCCCCTGGCCTGGGGCGCCCCCGCCCTTAGGAATTGGGAGCCCCAGGCCTGGGGTGCACCAGCCCTTAGGCTTACGGAGCCGCAGGCCTGGGGCACCACCGCCCTTAGGCTTTGGGCGCCCCAGACCTAGGGCGCCCCAGCCCTTCGGCTTAGGGAGCCTCTGGCCTGGGGCTCCCCTGCCCTTAGTCTTTGGGAGCCCCAGGCCAGGGGTTCCCCATACGTTAGGCTTTGGGAGCCCAAGCCTGGTGCGACCCAGCCCTTAGGTTTTGGGAGCCAAAGCCTGGGGCGCCCCAGCCCTTAGGCTTTATGAGCCCCATGCCTGGGGCGGCCCAGCCCTTAGGCTTTGGAAGCCCCAGACCTGGGGCGCCCCAGCCCTTAGGCTTTGGAAGCCCCAGACCTGGGGCGCCCCAACCCTTAGGATTGGGGAGCCCCAGGCTGGGACGCCACAGTCCTTAGGTTTTGGGAGCCCCAGGCCTGGGGCGCCCAGCCCTTAGGGTTTGAGAGCCCAGGTTGGGGCGCCCCAGCTCTTAGGTTTTGGGAGCCACAGGCCTGGGGCGCCCCAGCGCTTAGGCTTAGGGAGGCCCAGGCCTGGGGGCACCCAGCCCTTCGGCTTAGGGAGCCCCAGGCCTGGGGAGTCCCAGCCCTTAAGCTTAGGGCGCGACAGACCTAGGGCGCCCCAGCCCTCTGGCTTTGGGAGCCCCAGGCCTGGGGCACGCCAGCACTTAGGCTTTGGGAGTCCCAGGCCTGGGGCGCCCACGCCTTTAGGCTTTGGGAGCCCCAGGCCAGGTACGCCCCAGCTCTTAGGTTTTGGGAGCCCCAGGCCTGGGGTGCCCCAGCACTTAGGCTTACGGAGCCCTAGGCCTGTGGCGCCACAGCCCTTAGGCTTTGGGCGCCCCAGACCTAGGGCGCCGCAGCCCTTTGGCTTAGGGAGCCCCTGGCCTGGGGCCTCCCAGCCCTTAGGCTTTGGGAGCACCATCCCGGGGGCGCCCCAGCCATTAGGCTTTGGCAGCCCAAGCCTGGTGCGACCCAGCCCTTAGGTTTTGGGAGCCAAAGCCTGGGGTGCCCTAGCCCTTAGGCTTTTGGAGCCCCAGGCCTGGGGCGCCCCAGCCCTTAGGCTTTGGGAGTCCCAGGCCTGGTAAGCCCCAGCCCTTAGGCTTAGGGAGCCCTAGGCCTTAGGCTTACGGAGCCCCTGGCCTGGGGCGCCCCAGCCCTTAGACTTTGGGAGCCCCTGGCCTGGGGCCCCACCCCTTAGACTTTGGGAGCCCCAGGCCCGGGGCACCCCAGCCCTTAGGCTTTGGGAGCTCCAGGCTGGGACGCCCCAGCCCTTCGGCTTAGGGCGCGACAGACCGAGGGCACCCCATCCCTCAGGTTTTGGAAGCCCCAGGCCTGTGGCACGCCAGCACTTAGGCTTTGGGAGTCCCAGGCCTGGGGCGCCCAAGCCCTTAGGCTTTGGGAGCCCCAGGCGAGGTATACCCCAGCCCTTAGGATTAGGGACCCCATGGCTTGGGGCGCCCCCGCCCTTAGGATTTGGGAGCCCCAGGCCTGGGGCGCCCCAAGCCTTAGACTTACGGAGCCCCAGGCCTGGGGCACCACAGCCCTTAGGCTTTGGGCGCCCCAGAACTAGGGCGCCCCAGCCCTTCGGCTTAGGGAGCACCTGGCCTGGGGCGCCCCAGCCTTTAGGCTTTGGGAGCCCAAGCCTGGTGCGACCCAGCCCTTAGGTTTTGGGAGCCCCAGGCTTGGGGCGTCCCAGCCCTTAGGCTTTGGGAGTCCCAGGCCTGGGGCTCCCCAGCCCTTAGGCTTTGGAAGCCCAAGGCCTGGGGCGCCCCAACCCTTAGGATTTGGGAGCCCAAGGCTGGGACGCCCCAGCCAATAGGTTTTGGGAGCCCCAGGCCTGGGGCGCCCAGCCCTTAGGGTTTGAGAGCCCCAGGCTTGGGTCGCCCCAGCTCTTAGTCTTTGGGAGCCACAGGCCTGGGGCGCCCCAGCGCTTAGGCTTAGGGAGCCCGAGGCCTGGGGGCACCCAGCCCTTCGGCTTAGGGAGCCCCAGGCCTGGGGCATCCCAGGCCTTAGGCTTAGGGAGCCCCAGACCTGGGGCGCCCCAGCCCTTAGGTTTAGGGAGCCTATAGCCTGGGACGCCCCAACCCTTCGGCTTAGGGCGCGACAGACCTAGGGCGCCCCAGCCCTTAGGCTTTGGAAGCCCCTGGCCTGGGGCACGCCAGCCCTTGGGCTTTGGGAGTCCCAGGCCTGGGCGCCCAAGCCCTTAGGCTTTGGGAGCCCCAGGCCAGGTACGCCCCAGCCCTTAGGATTGGGGTGTCCCTGGCCTGGGGCGCCCCAGCCCTTAGACTTTGGGAGCCCCATGCCTGGGGCGCCCCCGCCCTTAGGATTTGGGAGTCCCAGGCCTGGGGTGCCCCAGCCCTTAGGCTTAAAGAGCCCCAGGCCTGGGGCGCCACAGCCCTTAGGCTTTGGGAGCTCCTGTCCTGGGGCGCCCCACCCCTTAGACTTTGGGAGCCCCAGGCCAGGGGTGCCCCAGCCCTTAGGCTTTGGGAACTCCAGGCCTGGGGCGCCCCCACCCTTACGATTTGGGAGCCCCAGGCTGGGACGCCCCAGCCCTTCGGCTTAGGGCGCGACAGACCTAGGGCGCCCCATCCCTCAGGTTTTGGGAGCCCCAGGCCTGTGGCACACCAGCCCTTAGGCTTTAGGAGTCCCAGGCCTGGGGCTCCCAAGCCCTTAGGCTTTGGGAGCCCCAGGCCAGGTACACCCCTGCCCTTAGGATTAGGGACCCCCTGGCCTGGGGCGCCCCCGCCCTTAGGATTTGGGGGCCCCAGGCCTGGGGCGCCCCAGCCCTTAGGCTTACTGAGCCCCTTGCCTGGGGCACCACAGCCCTTAAGCTTTGGGCGCCCCAGAACTAGGGCGCCCCAGCCCTTCGGTTTAGGGAGCCCCAGCCCTTCGGCTTAGGGAGCCCCTGGCCTGGGGCGCCCTAGCCCTTAGGCTTTGGGAGCCCCAGGCCGGGGACGCTCCAGCCGTTAGGCTTTGGGAGCCCAAGCCTGGTGCGACCCAGCCCTTAGGTTTTGGGAGCCCCAGGCTTGGGGCGCCCCAGCCCTTAGGCTTTGGGAGCCCCAGGCCTGGGGCGCCCCAGCCCTTAGGCTTTGGAAGCCCAAGGCTGGGACGCCCCAGCCCATAGGTTTTGGGAGCCCCAGGCCTGGGGCGCCCAGCCCTTAGGGTTTGAGAGCCCCAGGCTTGGGGCGCCCCAACCCTTAGGATTTGGGAGCCCAAGGCTGGGACGCCCCAGCCCATAGGTTTTGGGAGCCCCAGGCCTGGGGCGCCCAGCCCTTAGGGTTTGAGAGCCCCAGGCTTGGGGCGCCCCAGCTCTTAGTCTTTGGGAGCCACAGGCCTGGGGCGCCCCAGCGCTTAGGCTTAGGGAGCCCCAGGCCTGGGGGCACCCAGCCCTTCGACTTAGGGAGCCCCAGGCCTGGGGTGTCCCAGCCCTTAGGCTTAGGGAGCCCCAGGCCTGGGGCGCCCAAGCCCTTAGGCTTAGGGAGCCTATAGCCTGGGACGCCCCAACCCTTCGGCTTAGGGCGCGACAGACCTAGGGCGCCCCAGCCCTCAGGCTTTGGGAGCCCCTCTCCAGGGGCACGCCAGCCCTTAGGCTTTGGGAGTCCCAGGCCTGGGGCGCCCAAGCCCTTAGGCTTTGGGAGCCCCAGGCCAGGTACGCCCCAGCCCTTAGGATTAGGTTGTCCCTAGCCTGGGGCCGCCCAGCCCGTAGACTTTGGGAGCCCCATGCCTGGGGCGCCCCCGCCCTTAGGATTTGGGAGTCCCAGGCCTGGGGTGCCCCAGCCCTTAGGCTTTGGGCCACCCAGACCTAGGGCGCCCCAGCCCTTTGGCTTAGGGAGCCCCTGGCCTGGGGCGTCCCAGCCCTTAGGCTTTGGGAGCCCCAGCCCAGGGGTGCCCCAGCCGTTAGGCTTTGGCAGCCCAAGCCTGCTGCGACCCAGCCCTTAGGTTTTGGGAGCCAAAGCCTGGGGCGCCCTAGCCCTTAGGCTTTGGGAGCCCCAGGCCTGGGGCCCCACAGCCCTTAGGCTTTGGAAGCCCCAGGCCTGGGGCGCCCCAGCCCTTAGGATTTGGGAGCCCCAAGCCTGGGGCACCGAGCCCTTAGGATTTGAGAGCCCCACGCTTGGGGCGCCCCAGCTCTTAGGCTTAGGGAGCCCCGGGCCTGGGGCGCCCAGCTCTTCGGCTTAGGGAGCCCCAGGCCAGGGGCGTCCCAGCCCTTAGGCTTAGGGAGCCCCAGGCTTGGGGCGCACCAGCCCTTATGCTGAGGGAGCCCATGGACTGGGACACCCCAGCCCTTCGGTTTAGGGCGTGCCAGGCCTAGGGCGCCCCAACCCTTAGGCTTTGGGAGCCCCAGGCCTGGTATGCCCCAGCCCTTAGGCTTAGGGAGCCCCAGGCCTTAGGCTTAGGGAGCCCCTGGCCTGGGGCGCCCCAGCCCTTAGACTTTGGGTGCCCCTGGCCTGGGGCGCCCTAGCCCTTAGACTTTGGGAACCCCAGGACAGGAGCGCCCCAGCCCTTAGGCTTTGGGAGCTCCAGGCCTGGGGAGCCCAGCCCTTAGGCTTTGGGAGCCCCTGGTCTGGGGTGCCCCAACCCTTAGGCTTTGGGAGCCCCTCTCTTGGGGCGCCCCAGCCCTTAGGTTTTGTGAGCCCTAGGCCTGGGGCGTCCCTGCCCTTTGGCTTTGGGAGCCCCAAGCCTGGGGCGCCCTAGCCCTTAGGCTTAGGGAGCCCCGGCCTGGGTCGCCCCAGCCCTTAGGCTTTGGGAGGCCGAGTCCTGGGGCTACCCAGCCCTTAGGATTAGGGAGCCCCAGGCCTGAGGCGTCCCAGCCCTTAGGCTTAGGGAGCTCCAGGCCTGGTACACCGCAGCCCTTAGTCGTAGGGAGCCCCTGGCATGGTGCGCCCCAGCCCTTAGGCTTTGGGAGCCCCTGGCCTGGGGCTCCCCCGCCCTTAGATTTGGGGAGCCCCGGCCTGGGGTGCCCCCTCCCTTAGGCTTCGGGAGCCCTAGGCCTGGGGCGCCCCAGCCCTTAGGGTTTGGGAGCCCCAAGCTGGGACGCCCCAGCCCATAGGTTATGGGAGCCCCAAGCCTGCGGCGCCCAGCCCTTAGGCTTTGGGAGCCCCAGGCCTGGTACGCCCCAGCCCTTAGGCTTAGGGAGCCCCTGGCCTGGGGCGCCCGAGCCCTTAGGCTTTGGGAGCCCCAGGCATGGGGCGCCCCAACCCATAGGTTTAGGGAGCCCTAGGACTGGGGCGCCTTTGCCCTTCGGCTTTGCGAGCCCCAGGCCTGGGGCGCCCCAGCCATTAGGCTTTGGGAGCCCCAGGCCTGGCGCGCCCCAACGCTTAGGCTTTGGGAGCCCCAATCCTGGGTTGCCCCAGCCCTTAGGCTTTGGGAACCCCAGGCCTGGGACTCCCCAGCCCTTAGGCTTAGGGAGCCCAAGGCCTGCGACGCCCCAGCCCTTAGGCTTAGGGAGCCTCAGGCCTGAGGGCACCCAGCCCTTCGACTTAGGGTGCCCCAGGCCTGGGGCGTCCCAGCACTTAGGCTTAGGAAGCCCCAGGCCTGGGGCTCCCCAGCCCTTAGGCTTAGGGATCCCATACCCTGGGACGCCCTAGCCCTTAGGATAAGGGAGCCCCAGGCTTGTGGCACCCCAGCCCTTAGGCTTTGGGAGTCCCAGGCCTGGGGCGCCCCAGCCCTTAGGCTTTGGGAGCCCAGGGCCAGGTACACCCCAGCCCTTAGGATAAGGGAGCCCCTGGCCTGGGGCGCCCCAGCCCTTAGGCTTAGGGAGCCCAATCCTGCGATGCCAGAGACCTTAGGCTTAGGGAGCCCCAGGCCGGTGCGCCCCAGTACTTAGGCTTGTGAGACCCAGGCCGGTGCGCCCCAGCCATTAGGCTTAGGGAGCCCCAGGCCTGGGGGGACGCAGCTCTTCGGCTTAGGGAGCCCCAGGATTGGGGCGTCCCAGCCCTAAGGCTTAGGGAACCCCAGGCGTGTGGTGCCCCAGCTGTTAGGTATGGGGTTTCCCAGACCTGGGGCGCCCCAACCCTTAAGTTTTGCGAGCCCCAAGCCTGGACGCCCCAGCCCTTAGGCTTTGGGAGCCCCAATCCTGGGTTGCCCCAGCCCTTAGGCTTTGGGAGCCCCAGGCCTGGGACTCCCCAGCCCTTAGGCTTAGGGAGCCCAAGGCCTGCGACGCCCCAGCCCTTAGGCTTTGGGAGCCCCAAGCCTCAAGCGCCCTAGCCCTTCGGCTTAGGGAGCCCCAGGCTGGGGCGCCATAGCCCTTAGGCTTTGGGAGCCCAAACCTTGGGGTGCACCAGCTATTAGAATTTGGGAGCCCCAGACCTGGGGCACCCCAGCCGTTAGGCTTTGGGAGCCCCAGGCCTGAGGCACCCTAAACCTTTGGCTTTGGGAGCCCCAGGCCTAGGGCTCCCCAGCCCTTCGGCATAGGGAGCCCCAGGCCTGGGGCGCCCCAGCACTTAGGTTTTGGGAGCACCAGGCCTGGGGCACCCCAGCCCTTTGTCTTAGGGATCCCCAGGCCTGGGGCGCCCCAGCCCTTAGGCTTTGGGAACCCCAGGCCTGGGGCTCCCAGCCCTTAGGCTTTGGGAGCCCCAGGCCTGGGGCGCCCCCGCCCTGAAGCTTTGGGAGCCCCAGGCTTGGGGGCACCCAGCACAAAGGCATAGGGATCCCAAGGCCGGCGACGCACCAGCCCTTAGGCTTTGGGAGCCCCAGCCGGGGCGCCACAGCCCTTAGGCTTTGGGAGCCCCAGGCCTGGGGCACCCCAGCGCTTAGGCTTTGGGAGCCCCACGCCTGGGGCACCCCAGCCATTAGCCTTAGGGAGCCCCAGGCCTGGGGGCACCCAGCCTTTCGGAGCCCCAGGCCTGGGGCTTCCCAGCCCTTAGGCATAGGGAGCCCCAGGCCTAGGGCGCCCCAGCCCTTAGGCTTAGGGAGTCCATGGCCTGAAACGCCCCAGGCCTTTGGCTAGGGCGCGACAGGCCTAGGGCGCCCTAGCCCTTACACTTTGGGAGCCCCAGGAATGGGGCACCCCAGCCCTTAGGTTTTGGGAGCCCCAGGCCTGGGGCGCCCCAGCCCTTATGCTTTGGGAGCCCCAGGCTTGGGGTGCCCCCGCCCTTAGGATTTGGGAGCCCCAGGCCTGGGGCGCTCCAGCCCTTAGGCTTAGGGAGCTCAAGGCCTGGGACGACCCAGCCCTTAGGCTTTGGGAGCCCCAGGCCTGCGACGACCCAGCCCTTAGGCTTTGGGAGCCCCAGGCCTGGGGGGACGCAGATCTTCGGCTTAGGGAGCCCCAGGCCTGGGGCGTCCCAGCCCTAAGGCTTAGGGAGCCCCAGGCGTGTGGCGCCCCAGCCGTTAGGTATTGGGTTTCCCAGACCTGGGGCGCCCCAACCCTTAAATTTTGGGAGCCCCAAGTCTGGACGCCCCAGCCCTTAGGCTTTGGGAGCCTAAACCTTGGGGGGCACCAGCCCTTAGACTTTGGGAGCCCCAGGCATGGGGCGCCCCAACCCTTAGTCTTACAGAGCCCCAGGCCTGAGGCGCCACAGCCCTTAGGCTTTGGGTGCCCCAGGCCTAGGGCGCCCCACCCTTCGGCTTAGGGAGCCCCAGGCCTGGGGCGCCCCAGCCCTTAGGTTTAGGGAGCCCCTGGCATGGGGCGCCTCTGCCCTTAGGCTTTGCGAGCCCCACCGGGGCGACACAGCCCTTAGGCTTTGGGAGCCCCAGGCCTAGGGCGCCCCAGCGCTTAGGCTTTGGGAGCCCCAAGCCTGGGGCGCCCCAGCCCTTAGGCTTAGGGAGCTTCAGGCCTGGGGGCACCCAGCCTTTCGGAGCCTCAGGCCTGGGGCTTCCCAGCCCTTAGGCATAGGGAGCCCCAGGCCTGGAGCGCCCAACCCTTAGGCTTAGGGAACCCATGGCCTGGGACGCCCCAGCCCTTCCGCTTAAGGCGCGACAGGCTTAGGTTGCCCCAGCCCTAAGACTTTGTGAGCCCCAGGAATGGGGCACCCCAGCCCTTAGGTTTGGGAGTCCCAAGCCTGGTACGCCCCAGCCCTTAGGTTTAGGGAGCCCCTGGCCTGGGGCGCCCCAGCCCTTAGGCTTTGGGAGCCCCAGGCCTGTGGCGCCCCAGCCCTTAGGCTTTGGGAGCCCCACGCCTGGGGCGCCCTTGCCCTTAGACTTAGGGAGCCCCAGCCTGGGGATACCCAGCACGTCGGCTTAGGAAGCCCCAGGCCTGAGTCGTCCCTGCCCTTAGGCTTAGGGAGCCCATGGCCTGGGACGCCCCAGCCCTTCGGCTTAGGGCGCGACAGTCCTAGGGTGCCCCAGCCCTTCGGCATACGGAACCCCAGGCCTGGTACGCCCCAGCCCTTGGGCTTAGGGAGCCCCAGGCCTGGAGCGCCCCAGCCCTTAGACTGGGAGCCCTAGCCCTGGGGCACCCCAGCCCTTAGGCTTTGGGAGCCCAAGCCCTGGGCGCCCCAGCACTTAGGCTTTGGAAGTCCCAGGCCTGGGGCGCCCCAGCCCTTAGGCTTAGGTAGCCCAAGCCCTGGGGCACCCCAGGTCTTAGGCTTTGGGAGCCCCAGGCATGGGGCGCCCCAGCCCTTAGGCTTTGGGAGCACCAGTCTTGGGGTGCCCCAGCCCTTAGGCTTTGGAAGGCCCAGGTCTGCGGCCCCCCCAGCCCTTAGGTTTTGGGAGCCCCAGGCCTGGGGCGCCCTGCCCTTAGGCTTAGGGAGCCCCAGGCCTGGGGCGGCCCAACCTTTAGGCTTAGGGAGCCCCAGCCCTGGGCGCCCCAGCTCTTAGGCTTAGGTAGCCCCAAGCCTGGGGTACCCCAGCTCTTGGGCTTTGGGAGTTCCAGACCTGGGGCACTCCAGCCTTTTGGCTTAGGGAGCCCCAGGCCTGGGAAGCACCAGCCCTTAGGCTTTGGGAGCCCTAGGCCTGTGGCGCCCCGTCCCTTAGGCTTAGGGAGCCCCAGGTCTTGGGCGCCCAGGCCTAGGCTTATGGAGCCCCAGGTTGGGGCGCTACATCATTTAGGCTTAAGGAGGCCCAGGCTTGGGGCACCGCAGCCCTTAGGATTTGGGAGCTCCAACCCTCGGGCACCCCAGCCATTAGGCTTAGGGAGCCCCAAGCCTTGGGCGCCCCAGCCCTAAGGCTTAGGGAGCCTCGGCTTGGGGCGACACAGCCCTTAGGATTTGGGAACCCCAGGCCTGGGGCGCCCCAGCCTTAGGCTTTAGGTGCCCCAGGCTTGGGGCGCCCCAACCCTTAGGCTTTGGGAGCTTCAGTCCTGTGGCGCCCAAGCCCTTAGGCTTTGGGAGCCCCAGGCCTGGGGGCACCCAGCCCTTAGGCTTAGGGAGCCCATGGCCTGGGACGCCCCAGCCCTTCGGCTTAGGGCGCGACAGGCCTAGTGCGCTCCAGGCCTTAGGCTTTGGGAGTCCCAGGCCTGGGGAGCCCCAGCCCTTAGGTTTTGGGAGCCGATGGCCTGGTATACCCCAGCCCTTAGGCTTAGGGAGCCCCTGGCCTGGGGCGCCGCAGCCCTTAGGCTTTGGGAGCCCCAGGCCTGGGACGCACCCGCCTTAGGCTTTGGGAGCCCCAGGCCAGGTGCGCCCCAACCCTTAGGCTTAGGGAGCCCAAGGCCTGCGACGTCCCAGCCCTTCGGCTTAGGGAGCCCCAGGCCTGGGGCGCCCCAGCTCTTAGGTTTAGGGAGCCCCTGGCCTGGGGCGCCCCAGCCCTTAGGCTTTGGGAGCCCCAGGCCTGGGGCGCCCAAGCGCATAGGCTTTTGGATCCCCACGCCTGGGACGCCACAGCCCTTAGTCTTAGGGAGCCTCAGGTCTGGGGGCACCCAGTCCTTCGACATAGGGTGCCCCAGGCCTGGGGCTTCCCAGCCCTTAGGCTTAGGGAGCCCCAGTCCTGGGGCTCCCCAGCCCTTAGCCTTAGGGATCCCATACCCTGGGACGCCCCAGTCCTACGGCTTAGGGCGCGACAGGACTAGGGCGCCCCAGCCCTTAGGCTTTGGGAGCCCCAGGCTTGGGGCACCCCAGCCCTTAGGTTTTGGGAGTCCCAGGCCTGGGGCGCCCCAGCCCTTAGGCTTTGGGAGCCCCAGGCCAGGTACGCCCCAGCGCTTAGGATAACGGAGCCCCAGACCTGGGGCACCCCTGCCCTTAGGCTTTGGAACCCCCAGGCCTGGGGCGTCCCCGCCCTTAGGATTTGGGAGCCCCAGGCCTGGGGCACCCCAGCCCTTAGGCTTAGGGAGCCCAATCCTGTGATGCCCCATCCCTTAGGTTTCGGGAGACCCAGGCCTGGGGCGCCCAAGCCCTTAGGCTTACGGAGCCCCAGGCCTGGGGCGCCACAGCCCTTAGGCTTTGGGCGCCCCAGGCCTATGGCGCCCCAGTCTTAGGCGTAGGCAGCCCCAGGCCGTTGCGCCCCCGCCCTTAGGTTTGGGAGCCCCAGGCCGGTGCACCCCAACCCTTAGGCTTTAGGAACACCAGGCCTGTGGCGCCCCAGCCCTTAGGCTTTGGGAACCCCAGGCCTGGGGCGCTCCAGCCCATAGGTTTTGGGAGCCCCAGGCCTGTGGCGCCCAGCTATTAGACATTGGGAGCCACAGGCCTGGGGCGTCCCAGCCCTTAGGCTTAGGCAGCCCCAGGCCTGGGGGGACCCAGCTCTTCGGCTTAGGGAGCCCCAGGCCTGGGGTGTCCCAGCCCTTAGGCTTAGGGAGCCCCAGGCCTGGGGTGCCCCAGCCCTTAGGCTTAGGGAGCCACAGGCTGGGGCGCCATAGCCCGTAGGCTTTGGGCGCCCCAGGACTAGGGCGCCCGAGCCCTTCCGCATAGGGAGTACCAGGTCTGGGGTGCCCCAGCCCTTAGGCTTAGGGATCCCTGGCCTGGGGCGCCCCAGCCCTTAGGATTTTGGAGCCCCTGGCCGGGGAGCCCCAGCCCTTAGATTTTGGGAGCCCCAGGCCTGGGGCGCCCCAGCCCTTAGGCTTTGGGAGCCCAAGCCTGGGGCGCCCCAGCCCTTAGGTTTTGGGAGCCTCAGCCTGGGGCGCACCAGCCCTTAGTCTTAGGGAGCCCCAGGCCTGGGGCGCCCCAACCCATAGACTTAGGGAGCCTCTGGCCTGGGGCGCCACAGCCCTTTGTCTTAGGGAGCCCCAGGCCTTGGGCGCCCCAGCCCTTAGGTTTTGGGAGCCCCAGGACAGGGGCGCCCCAGCCCTTAGGCTTTGGGTGCCCCAGGCCTGGAGCCCCCAGCCCTTAGGCTGTGGGAGCTCCAGGCCTGTGGCGCCCCAGCCCTGAGGCTTCGGGCGCCCCAGGCCTGGGGGCACCCAGCCCTAAGGCATAGGGAGCCCATGGCCTGTAACGCCCCAGCCCTTAGGCTTCGGGAGCCCAATGCCTGCGACGCCCCAGCCCTTAGGCTTTGGGAGCCCCAGGCCTGGGGCAACCCAGCCCTTAGGCTTACCGAGCCCCAGGCCTGGGGCGCCACAGCCCTTAGGCTTTGGGTGCCCCAGGCCTAGGGCACCCCAGCCCTTCGGCTTAGGGAGCCCCAGGCCTGGGGCGCCCCAGCCCTTAGGTTTAGAGACCGCCTGGCCTGGGGCGCCTCAGGCCTTAGGCTTTGGGTGCCCCAGCCGGGGCGCCACAGCCCTTAGGCTTTGGGAGACCCAGGCCTGGGGCGCCCCAGCGCTTAGGCTTTGGGAGCCCCACGCCTGGGGCGCCCCAGCCCTTAGGCTTAGGGAGCCCCTGGCCTGGGGGCACCCAGCCTTTCGGAGCCCCAGGCCTGGGGCTTCCCAGCCCTTAGGCATAGGGAGCCCCAGGCTTGTGGTGCCCCAGCCCTTAGGGTTAGGGAGCCCATGGCCTGAAACGCCCCAGCCCTTCGGCTTAGGGCACGACAGGCCTAGGTTACCCCAGCCCTTAAGTTTTGGTAGCCCAGGCCTGGGTCACCCCAGCCATTAGGTTTGGGAGTCCCAGGCCTGGTACGCCCCAGCTCTTAGGTTTAGGGAGCCCCTGGCCTGGGGCGCCCCAGCCCTTAGGTTTTGGGAGCCCCAGGCCTGGGGCGCCCCAGCCCTTAGGGTTTGGGAGCCCCAGGCCAAGGGCGCCCCAGCCCTTAGGCTTCGGGAGCCCAAGGCCTGCGACGCCCCAGCCCTTAGGCTTTCGGGGCCCCAGCGCTGGGGCGCCCCAGCCCTTAGGCTTACAGAGCCCCAGGCCTGGGGCGCCCCAGCCCTTAGACTTTGGGAGCCCCAGGCCAGGGGCAACCCAGCCCTTAGGCTTCGGGAGCCCAAGGCCTGCGACGCCCCAGCCCTTCGGCTTAGGGAACCCCAGGCCTGGGGCACCCCAGCCCTTAGGTTTAGGGAGCCCCTGGCCTGGGGCGCCTCAGCCCGTAGGCTTTGGGATCCCCATCGGGGCGCCCCAGCCCTTAGGCTTTGGGAGCTCCAGGCCTGTGGCGCCCCAGCGCTTAGGCTTTGGGAGCCCCACGCCTGGGGCGCCCCAGCCCTTAGACTTTGGGAGCCCCAGGCCAGGGGAACCCCAGCCCTTAGGCTTCGGGAGCCCAAGGCCTGCGACGCCCCAGCCCTTCGGCTTAGGGAACCCCAGACCTGGGGCACCCCAGCCCTTAGGTTTAGGGAGCCCCTGGCCTGGGGCGCCTCAGCCCGTAGGCTTTGGGAGCCCCATCGGGGCGCCCCAGCCCTTAGGCTTTGGGAGCTCCAGGCCTGTGGCGCCCCAGCGCTTAGGCTTTGGGAGCCCCACGCCTGGGGCGCCCCAGCCCTTAGGCTTAGGGAGCCCCAGGCCTGGGGGGACCAGCTCTTAGGCTTAGGGAGCCCCAGACCTGAGTCGTCCCTGCCCGTAGGCTTAGGGAGCCCATGGCCTGGGACGCCCCAGCCCTTCGGCTTAGGGCGCGACAGTCCTAGGGCGCCCCAGCCCTTCGGCATAGGGAGCCCCAGGCCTGGTACGCCCCAGCCCTTAGGCTTAGGGAGCCCCAGGCCTGGGGCGCCCCAGCCCTTAGGCTTTGGGAGCCCAAGCCTGGGGCGCCCAAGCTCTTAGGCTTTGGGAGGCCCAGGTCTGCGGTGCACCAGCCCTTAGACTGGGAGCCCTAGCCCTGGGGCACCCCAGCCCTTAGGCTTTGGGAGCCCAAGCCCTGGTCTCCCCAGCACTTGGGCTTTGGAAGTCCCAGGCCTGGGGCGCCCCAGCCCTTAGGCTTAGGTAGCCCCAGCCCTGGGGCACCCCAGCTCTTAGGCTTTCGGAGCCCCAGGCATGGGGCGCCCCAGCCCTTAGGCTTTGGGCGCCCCAGTCTTGGGGTGCCCCAGCCCTTATGCTTTGGAAGGCCCAGATCTGTGGCGCCCCATCCCTTAGGCTTTGGGAGCCCCAGTCCTGGGGCGCCCTGACTTAGGCTTAGGGAGCCCCAGGCCTGGGGCTGCCCAACCCTTAGACTTAGGGAGCCCCAGCCCTGGGCGCCCCAGCACTTAGGCTTAGGGAACCCCAGGCCTGGGACGCCCCAGCCATTGGGCTTTGGGAGCTCCAGACCTGGGGTACCCCAGCCTTTTGGCTTAGGGAGCCCCAGGACTGGGTAGCACCAGCCCTTAGGCTTTGGGAGCCCCAGGCCTGTGGTGCCCCAGCCCTTAGGCTTAGGGAGCCCCAGGTCTTGGGCGCTCCAGCCCTAGGCTTAGGGAGCCCCAGGTTGGGGCGCTACATCCTTTAGGCTTAAGGAGGCCCAGGCTTGGGGCGCCGCAGCCCTTAGGATTTGGGAGCTCCAGCCCTGCGGCACCCCAGCCATTAGGCTTAGGGAGCCCCACGCCTTGGGCGCCCCAGCCCTTAGGCTTAGGGACCCTCTGGCCTGGGGCGCCACAGCCCTTAGGATTTGGGAGCCCCACGCCTGGGGCGCCCCAGCCTTTAAGCTTTAGGTGCCCCAGGATTGGGGCGCCGCAACCCTTAGGCTTTGGGAGCTTCAGGCCTGTGGCGACCCAGCCCTTAGGCTTTTTGAGCCCAAGGCCTGGGGGCACCCAGCCCTTAGGCTTAGGGAGCCCATGGGCTGGGACGCCCCAGCCCTTCGGCTTAGGGCGCGACAGGCCTAGTGGGCCCCAGGCCTTAGGCTTTGGGAGTCCCAGGCCTGGGGAGCCCCAGCCCTTAGGTTTTGTGAGCCCATGACCTGGTATACCCCAGCCCTTAGGCTTAGGGAGCCCCTGGCCTGGGGCGCCCCAGCCCTTAGGCGTTGGGAGCCCCAGGCCTGGGACGCCCCCGCCCTTAAGCTTTGGGAGCCCCAGGCCAGGTGCGCCCCAGCCCTTAAGCTTAGGGAGCCCAAGGCCTGCGACGCCCCAGCCCTTCGGCTTAGGGAGCCCCAGGCATGGGGCGCCCCAGCTCTTAGGTTAAGGGACCCACTGGCCTGGGGCGCCCCAGCCCTTAGGCTTTGGGAGCCCCAGGCCGGGGCGCCCCAACCATTAGGCTTTGGGAGCCCCAGGCCTGGGGCGCCCCAGCCCTTAGGCTTTGGGAACCCCAGGCCTGGGGCGCTCCAGCTCTTAGGCTTTGGCAGGCCTAGGCCTGGGGCGCCACAGCCCTTAGGATTTGGGAGCCCCAAGCTGGGACGCCCCAGGCCATAGGTTCTGGGAGCCCCAGGCCTGTCGCGCCCAGCCCTTACGCTTTGAGAGCCCCAGGCTTGGGGCGCCCCAGGTCTTAGGCTTTGGGAGCCACAGGCCTCGGGCGCCCCAGCCCTTAGGTTTTGGGAGCTCCAGACCTGGGGCGTCCCAGCCTTTAGCCTTAGGGAGCCCCAGGCCTGGGAAGCCCCAGCCCTTAGGCTTAGGGAGCCCCAGGCCTGTGGCGCCCCAGCCCTTAGGCTTAGGGAGCCCCAGGTTGGGGCGCTACAGCACTTAGGCTTAAGGAGGCCCAGGCTTGGGGCGCCGCAGCCCTTAGTATTTGGGAGCTCCAACACTGGGGCACCCCAGCCCTTACGCTATGGGAGCCCCAGGCCAGGGGCGCACCAGCCCTTAGGCTTAGGGAACCCCAGGCCTGGGGCGCCCCAGCATTTAGGCTTAGGGAGCACAAGGCCTGGGGCGCCCCAGCACTTAGGCTTAGGGAGCCTCAGGTGGGGCGCCAAAGCCTTTAGGCTTAGGGAGCCTCAGGCCTTGGGCACCCTAGCCCTTAAGATTAGGGAGCCCCAGGGCTGGGGTGCCCAATCCCATAGGCTTTGGAAGCCCCAAGCATGGGGCGCACCAGCCCTGAGGCATTGGGAGCCCCAGGATTGGGGCGCCCCAGCCCTTAGGCTTTGGGACTCCAGGCCTGGTGTGCCCCAGCCCTTAGGCTTTGTGTGCCCTAGGCCTGGGGCGCCCCTGCCCTTAGGCTTAGGGAGCCCCAGGCCTGGGCACCCCAGCCCTTAGGCTTAGGGAGGCCCAGGCCTGTGGCGTCCAAGTCCTTAGGCTTTGGGTGCCCTAGGCCTCGGGCGGCCCTGCCTTTAGGCTTAGGGAGCCCCAGGCCTGGGGCGCTCAGCCCTTAGGCTTAGGGAGGCCCAGGCCTATGGCGCCCCAGCCCTTAGGCTTGGGAGCCCCAGGCCTGGAGTGCCCCAGTCCTTAGGAAAAGGGAGCCCCAGGCCTGGGGCGCCCCAGCCCTTAGGTTTTGGGAGCCGCAGGCTTGGGGTGCTCCAGCCCTTAGGCTTTGGGTGCCCCCGGACTGGGGCGCCCTAGTCCTTAGTATTAGGGAGCCCTAGGCCTGGTGTGCCCCAGCACTTAGGTTTAGGGAGCCCCAGTCCTTGGGCGCCCCAGCCCTTAGAGTTAGGGAGCCCCAGGCCTAGGGCACCCCAGCCCTTAGGTTTAGGGAGCCTCATGCCTGGGGCGCCCCAGCCCTTAGGTTTAAGGAGCCCCAGTCCTGGGACACCCCAGCTCTTAGGATTTGGGAGCCCCAGGCCTGGGGCGCCCGATCCCTTAGGCTTAGGGACCCCCAGGCCTGGGGCGCCCCAGCCCTTAGGCTTAGGCAGCCCTAGGCCAGGGGCACACCAGCCCTTAGGCTTAGGGAACCCGAGGCATGGGGCGCCCCAGCCCTTTGGCTTTGGGAGCACCAGGCCTGGGGCGCCCCAGCCCTTTGGCTTTGGGATCTCCAGGCCTGGGGCCCCCCAGCCCTTAGGCTTTGGGACCCCAGGCCTGGGGCGCCCCAGCCCTTAGAATTTGGGACCTCAAGCCTGCAGCGTCCCAGCCCTTAGGTTTTGGGACCCCGGGCTGGGGCGCCCCAGCCCTTAGGCTTAGGGAGCCCCAGGCCTGAGGAGCCCCAGCCCTTAGGCTTAGGGAGCCCCAGGCCTGGGGCGCCCCAGCCCTTAGGCTTTTGGAACCCCAGCCTAGGGAGCCCCAACCCTTAGGCTTAGGGAGCCCCAGGCCTTGGGCGCACCAGCCCTTAAGCATTGAGACCCCAGGCCTGTGGCGCCCCAGCCCTTTGGCTTTGGGAGCCCCAGGCCTGGGGCGCCCCAGCCCTTAGGCTTTGGGTGACCTAGGCCTCGGGCACCCCTGCCCTTAGGCTTAGGGAGCCCCAGTCCTGGGGCGCCCCAGCCCTTAGTCTTAGGGAGTCCCTGGCCTGTGGCGCCCCAGCCCTTAGATTTTGGGAGCCCAAGGCCTTCAGTGCCCCAGTCCTTAGGAAAAGGGAGCCCCAGGTCTGGGGCGCCCCAGCCCTTAGGTTTTGGGAGCCGCAGGCTTGTGGCGCTCCAGCCCTTAGGCTTTGGGTGCCCCAGGACTGGGGGGGCCACAGCCCTTAGGCTTTGTGAGCCTCAGGCCTTGGGGCCCCACCCTTGGGCTTTGGGAACCCCAGGTTGGGGCGCCCCTGCCCTTAGGCTTAGGGAGCGCCAGGCCTGGTGTGCCCCAGCACTTAGGCTTAGGTAGCCACAGTCCTTGGGCGCCCCAGCCCTTAGAGTTAGGGAGCCCCAGGCCTAGGGCGCCCCAGCCCTTAGGCTTAGGGAGCCTCATGCCTGGGGCGCCCCAGCCCTTAGGCTTAAGGAGCCACAGTCCTGGGACGCCCCAGCCCTTAGGATTGGGAGCCCCAGGCCTGATGCGCCCGATCCCTTAGGCTTAGGGACCCCAGGCCTGGGGCACCCCAGCCCTTAGACTTAGGGAGCCCCAGGCCTCGGGTGCACCAGCCCTTAGGCTTAGGCAGCCCCATGCCTGGGGCGCCCCAGCACTTAGGCTTAGGGAGCCCCAGGTGGGGAGATAAAGCCTTTAGGCTTAGTGAGCCCCAGGTTTTGGGCGCCCCAGTCCTTAAGCTTAGGGAGCCCCATGGCTGGGGCACCACAGCCCTTTGGCTTTGGGAGCACCAGGCCTGGGGCGCCCCAGCCCTTAGGCTTTGGGACCCCAGGCCTGGGGCGCCCCAGCCCTTAGAATTTGGGACCCCAGGCCTGCCGCGTCCCAGCCCTTAGGTTTTGGGTCCCCGGGCTGGGGCGCCCCAGCCCTTAGGCTTAGGGAGCCCCAGGCCTAAGGAGCCTGAGCCCTTAGGCTTAGGGAGCCCCAGGCCTGGGGTGCCCCAGCCCTTAGGCTTTTGGAACCCCAGCCTAGGGAGCCCCAACCCTTAGGCTTAGGGAGCCCCAGGCCTTGGGCGCACCAGCACTTAAGCATTGGGACCCCAGGCCTGTGGTGACCCAGCCCTTTGGTTTGGGAGCCCTAGGCCTGTGGCGACCAAGTCATTAGGCCTTGGGAGCCCCAGGCCTGGGGAGCCCCTACACTTAGGATAAGGAGCCCCAGGACTGGGGCACCCCAGCCTTTATGTTTAGTTAGCCCCAGGCCTGGGGCCCCCCAGCCCTTAGGCATAGGAAGCCCCAGGACGGGGCGCCCCATCCCTTAGGCTTTGAGAGCCCCAGGCCTGGGGCGCCCCAGCCCTTAGGCTTAGGGAGTCCCTGGCTTGAGGCGCCCCAGACCTTAGGCTTTGGGAGCCCCAGGCCTGGGTCGCCCCAGCCCTTCCGCTTAGGGAGCCCCAGGCCTGGGGTGCCCCAGACTTTGGAAAAGGGAGACCCAGGACTGGGGCACCCCAGCGCTTATGCTTAGGGAGCACCTGGCCTGGGGCGCCCCAGAACTTATGCTTAGGGAGGCCCAGGCCTGGGGGACCCATCCCATATGCTTAGGGAGCCCCAGTCCTTGGGCGCCCCAGCCCTTAGGCTTAGGGAGCCCCAGGCCAGAGGCGCACCAGCCCTTAGGTTTAGGGAACCCCATGCCTGGGGCGCCCCAGCACTTAGGCTTAGGGAGCCCCAAGTGGGGCAATAAAGCCTTTAGGCTTAGGGAGCCCCACCTGGGGTGCCCCAGCCCTTAAGCTTAGGGAGCCCCATGGCTGGGGCGCCCCAGCCCTTTGGTTTTGGGAGCACCAGGCCTGGGATGCCGCAGTCCTTTGGTTTTTGGGAGTCCCAGGCCTGGGTTTCCCCAGTCCTTAGGAAAAGGGAGCCCCAGGCCTGGGGCGCCCCAGCCATTAGGCTTTGGGTGCCCTAGGCATGGGGCGCCCCTGCCCTTAGTCTTATGGAGGCCCAGGCCTGTGGCGCCCCAGCCCTTATGCTTTGGGAGCCCCAGGCCTGGAGTGCCCCAGTCCTTAGGAAAATGGAGCCCCAGGCCTGGTGTGCCCCAGCACTTAGTTTTAGGGAGCCCCAGTCCTTGGGCGCCCCAGCCCTTAGGCTTAGGGAGCCCCAGGCTTTGGGAGCTCCAGCCATTAGGCTTTGGGAGCCACAGGCCTGGGGCGCCCCAGCCCTTAAGCTTTGGGAGCCCCTGGCCTGGAGTGCCCCTGTCCTTAGGAAAATGGAGCCCCAGGCCTGGTGTGCCCCAGCACTTAGTTTTAGGGAGCCCCAGTCCTTGGGCGCCCCAGCCCTTAGGCTTAGGGAGCCCCAGGCTTTGGGAGCTCCAGCCATTAGGCTTTGGGAGCCACAGGCCTGGGGCGCCCCAGCCCTTAGGCTTTGGGACCCCAGTCCTGGGGCGCCCCAGCCCTTAGGTTTTGGGAGCCGCAGGCTTGGGGTGCTCCAGCCCTTAGGCTTTGGGTGCCCCCGGACTGGGGCGCCCTAGTCCTTAGTATTAGGGAGCCCTAGGCCTGGTGTGCCCCAGCACTTAGGTTTAGGGAGCCCCAGTCCTTGGGCGCCCCAGCCCTTAGAGTTAGGGAGCCCCAGGCCTAGGGCACCCCAGCCCTTAGGTTTAGGGAGCCTCATGCCTGGGGCGCCCCAGCCCTTAGGTTTAAGGAGCCCCAGTCCTGGGACACCCCAGCTCTTAGGATTTGGGAGCCCCAGGCCTGGGGCGCCCGATCCCTTAGGCTTAGGGACCCCCAGGCCTGGGGCGCCCCAGCCCTTAGGCTTAGGCAGCCCTAGGCCAGGGGCACACCAGCCCTTAGGCTTAGGGAACCCGAGGCATGGGGCGCCCCAGCCCTTTGGCTTTGGGAGCACCAGGCCTGGGGCGCCCCAGCCCTTTGGCTTTGGGATCTCCAGGCCTGGGGCCCCCCAGCCCTTAGGCTTTGGGACCCCAGGCCTGGGGCGCCCCAGCCCTTAGAATTTGGGACCTCAAGCCTGCAGCGTCCCAGCCCTTAGGTTTTGGGACCCCGGGCTGGGGCGCCCCAGCCCTTAGGCTTAGGGAGCCCCAGGCCTGAGGAGCCCCAGCCCTTAGGCTTAGGGAGCCCCAGGCCTGGGGCGCCCCAGCCCTTAGGCTTTTGGAACCCCAGCCTAGGGAGCCCCAACCCTTAGGCTTAGGGAGCCCCAGGCCTTGGGCGCACCAGCCCTTAAGCATTGAGACCCCAGGCCTGTGGCGCCCCAGCCCTTTGGCTTTGGGAGCCCCAGGCCTGGGGCGCCCCAGCCCTTAGGCTTTGGGTGACCTAGGCCTCGGGCACCCCTGCCCTTAGGCTTAGGGAGCCCCAGTCCTGGGGCGCCCCAGCCCTTAGTCTTAGGGAGTCCCTGGCCTGTGGCGCCCCAGCCCTTAGATTTTGGGAGCCCAAGGCCTTCAGTGCCCCAGTCCTTAGGAAAAGGGAGCCCCAGGTCTGGGGCGCCCCAGCCCTTAGGTTTTGGGAGCCGCAGGCTTGTGGCGCTCCAGCCCTTAGGCTTTGGGTGCCCCAGGACTGGGGGGGGCCACAGCCCTTAGGCTTTGTGAGCCTCAGGCCTTGGGGCCCCACCCTTAGGCTTTGGGAACCCCAGGTTGGGGCGCCCCTGCCCTTAGGCTTAGGGAGCGCCAGGCCTGGTGTGCCCCAGCACTTAGGCTTAGGGAGCCACAGTCCTTGGGCGCTCCAGCCCTTAGAGTTAGGGAGCCCCAGGCCTAGGGCGCCCCAGCCCTTAGGCTTAGGGAGCCTCATGCCTGGGGCGCCCCAGCCCTTAGGCTTAAGGAGCCACAGTCCTGGGACGCCCCAGCCCTTAGGATTGGGAGCCCCAGGCCTGATGCTCCCGATCCCTTAGGCTTAGGGACCCCAGGCCTGGGGCGCCCCAGCCCTTAGACTTAGGGAGCCCCAGGCCTCGGGTGCCCCAGCCCTTAGGCTTAGGCAGCCCCATGCCTGGGGCGCCCCAGCACTTAGGCTTAGGGAGCCCCAGGTGGGGAGATAAAGCCTTTAGGCTTAGTGAGCCCCAGGTTTTGGGCGCCCCAGTCCTTAAGCTTAGGGAGCCCCATGGCTGGGGCACCACAGCCCTTTGGCTTTGGGAGCACCAGGCCTGGGGCGCCCCAGCCCTTTGGCTTTGGGACCTCCAGGCCTGGGGCGCCCCAGCCCTTAGGCTTTGGGACCCCAGGCCTGGGGCGCCCCAGCCCTTAGAATTTGGGACCCCAGGCCTGCCGCGTCCCAGCCCTTAGGTTTTGGGTCCCCGGGCTGGGGCGCCCCAGCCCTTAGGCTTAGGGAGCCCCAGGCCTAAGGAGCCTGAGCCCTTAGGCTTAGGGAGCCCCAGGCCTGGGGTGCCCCAGCCCTTAGGCTTTTGGAACCCCAGCCTAGGGAGCCCCAACCCTTAGGCTTAGGGAGCCCCAGGCCTTGGGCGCACCAGCACTTAAGCATTGGGACCCCAGGCCTGTGGTGACCCAGCCCTTTGGTTTGGGAGCCCTAGGCCTGTGGCGACCAAGTCATTAGGCCTTGGGAGCCCCAGGCCTGGGGAGCCCCTACACTTAGGCTAAGGAGCCCCAGGACTGGGGCACCCCAGCCTTTATGTTTAGGTAGCCCCAGGCCTGGGGCCCCCCAGCCCTTAGGCATAGGAAGCCCCAGGACGGGGCGCCCCATCCCTTAGGCTTTGAGAGCCCCAGGCCTGGGGCGCCCCAGCCCTTAGGCTTAGGGAGTCCCTGGCTTGGGGCGCCCCAGACCTTAGGCTTTGGGAGCCCCAGGCCTGGGTCGCCCCAGCCCTTCCGCTTAGGGAGCCCCAGGCCTGGGGTGCCTCAGACTTTGGAAAAGGGAGACCCAGGGCTGGGGCGCCCCAGCCCTTAGGCTTTGGGTGCCCCAGGACTGGGGCACCCCAGCGCTTATGCTTAGGGAGCACCTGGCCTGGGGCGCCCCAGAACTTATGCTTAGGGAGGCCCAGGCCTGGGGGGACCCATCCCATATGCTTAGGGAGCCCCAGTCCTTGGGCGCCCCAGCCCTTAGGCTTAGGGAGCCCCAGGCCAGAGGCGCACCAGCCCTTAGGTTTAGGGAACCCGATGCCTGGGGCGCCCCAGCACTTAGGCTTAGGGAGCCCCAAGTGGGGCAATAAAGCCTTTAGGCTTAGGGAGCCCCACCTGGGGTGCCCCAGCCCTTAAGCTTAGGGAGCCCCATGGCTGGGGCGCCCCAGCCCTTTGGTTTTGGGAGCACCAGGCCTGGGACGCCGCAGCCCTTTGGTTTTTGGGAGTCCCAGGCCTGGGGTTCCCCAGTCCTTAGGAAAAGGGAGCCCCAGGCCTGGGGCGCCCCAGCCCTTAGGCTTTGGGTGCCCTAGGCATGGGGCGCCCCTGCCCTTAGTCTTATGGAGGCCCAGGCCTGTGGCGCCCCAGCCCTTATGCTTTGGGAGCCCCAGGCCTGGAGTGCCCCAGTCCTTAGGAAAATGGAGCCCCAGGCCTGATGTGCCCCAGCACTTAGTTTTAGGGAGCCCCAGTCCTTGGGCGCCCCAGCCCTTATGCTTAGGGAGCCCCAGGCTTTGGGAGCTCCAGCCATTAGGCTTTGGGAGCCACAGGCCTGGGGCGCCCCAGCCCTTAAGCTTTGGGAGCCCAAGGCCTGGAGTGCCCCAGTCCTTAGGAAAATGGAGCCCCAGGCCTGGTGTGCCCCAGCACTTAGTTTTAGGGAGCCCCAGTCCTTGGGCGCCCCAGCCCTTAGGCTTAGGGAGCCCCAGGCTTTGGGAGCTCCAGCCATTAGGCTTTGGGAGCCACAGGCCTGGGGCGCCCCAGCCCTTAGGCTTTGGGACCCCAGTCCTGGGGCGCCCCAGCCCTTAGGCTTAAGGAGCCCCAGGCTTGGGGCGCCCAATCCTTAGGAAAAGGGAGCCCCAGCCCTTAGGTTTTCGGAGCCCCAGGCCTGGGGCACTCCAGCCCTTAGGTTTGGGTGCCCCAGAACTGGGGCGCCCCAGCCCTTAGGCTTAGGGAGCCCTAGGACTGGGGCGCCCCAACCCTTAGGCTTAGGGAGAACTTGGCCAGGGGCGCCCCAGCCATTAGGCTTAGGGACCCCCAGGCTTGGGGCGCCCCTGCCCTTAGGATTAGGGATCCCCAGACCTGGTGCGCCCCAGCCCTTAGGCTTAGGGTGGCCCAGGCCTGTGGCGCCCCAGCCCTTAGGCTTTGGGAGCCCCAGGCCTGGAGTGCCCCAGTCCTTAGGAAAAGGCAGCCCCAGGTCTGGGGCTCCCCAGCCCTTAGGTTTTGGGAGCCGCAGACTTGGGGCGCTCCAGCCCTTAGGCTTTGGGTGCCCCAGGACTGGGGGGCCCCAACCCTTAGGCTTTGTGAGCCACAGACCTTGGTGCCCTTCCCTTAGGCTTTGGGAACCCGAGGTTGGGGCGCCCGTGCTCTTAGGCTTAGGGAGCCCCAGGCCTGGTGTGCCCCAGCACTTAGGCTTAGGGAGGCCTAGTCCTTGGGGGCCACAGTCCTTAGAGTTAGGAAGCCCCTGGCCTCGGGCGCCCAGCCATTAGGCTTAGGGAGCCCCAGGCCAGGGGCGCACCAGTCCTTAGGCTTAGGGAACCCCAGGCCTGGGGCGCCCCAGCATTTAGGCTTAGGGAACCCCAGGCCTGGGGCGCCCCAGCATTTAGGCTTAGGGAGCACAAGGCCTGGGGCGCCCCAGCACTTAGGCTTAGGGAGCCCCAGGTGGGGCGCCAAAGCCTTTAGGCTTAGCGAGCCTCAGGCCTTGGGCGCCCTAGCCCTTAAGATTAGGGAGCCCCAGGGCTGGGGCGCACCATCCCTTAGGCTTTTGGAGGCCCAAACCTGGGGCGCACCAGCTCTGAGGCTTTGGGAGCCCCAGGATTGGGGCGCCCCAGCCCTTAGGCTTTGGGACTCCAGGCCTGGTGTGCCCCAGCACTTAGGCTTAGGGAGCCCCAGTCCTTGGGCGCCCCAGCCCTTAGAGTTAGGGAGCCCCAGGCCTAGGGCGCCCCAGCCCTTAGGCTTAGGATGCCTCATGCCTGGGGCGGCCCACCCCATAGGCTTAAGGAGCCCCAGTCCTGGGATGCCCCAGCCCTTAGGATTTGGGATCCCCAAGCCTGGCGCGCCCGATCCCTTAGGCTTAGGGACCCCCAGGCCTGGGGCGCCCCAGGCCTTAGGCTTAGGGAGCCCCAGGCCTGGGGCGCCCCAGCCCTTAGGCTTAGGCAGCCCCAGGCCAGGGGCGCACCAGCCCTTAGGTTTAGGGAACCCCAGGCCTGGGGCGCCCCAGCCCATTGGCTTTGGGACCCCAGGCCTGGGGCGCCCAGCCCTTAGAATTTGGGACCCCAGGCCTGCCGCGTCCCAGCCCTTAGGTTATTGGGAACCCGGGCTGGGGCGCCCCAGCCCTTAGGCTTAGGGAGCCCCAGGCCTGAGGAGCCCCAGCCCTTAGAATTTGGGACCCCAGGTCTGCCGCGTCCCATCCCTTAGGTTATTGGGAACCCGGGCTGGTGCGCCCCAGCCCTTTGGCTTATGGAGCCCCAGGCCTGAGGAGCCCCAGCCCTTAGGCTTAGGGAGCCCCAGGCCTGGGGCGCCCCAGCCCTTAGGCTTTTGGAACCCCAGCCTAGGGAGCCCCAACCCTTAGGCTTAGGGAGCCCCAGGCCTTGGGCGCACCAGCCCTTAAGCATTGGGACCCCAGGCCTGTGGCGCCCCTGCCCTTTGGCTTTGGGAGCCCCAGGCCTGGGGCGCCCCAGTCATTAGGCCTTGGGAGCCCAAGGCCTGGGGCGCCCCTACACTTAGGCTAAGGAGCCCCAGGACTGGGGCACCCCAGCCTTTATGTATAGGGAGCCCCAGGCCTGGGGCGCCCCAGCCCTTAGGCATAGGAAGCCCCAGGCCCGGGGCGCCCCAGCCCTTAGGCTTTGAGAGCCCCAGGCCTGGGGCGCCCCAGCCCTTAGGCTTAGGGAGTCCCTGGCTTGGGGCGCCACAGACCTTAGGCTTAGGGAGCCGCAGTCCTGGAGCACCCCAGCCCTTCGGCTTCGGGAGCCCCAGGCCTGGGGTGCCCCAGTCCTTAGGAAAAGGGAGCCCCAGGCCTGTGGTGCCCTGCCCTTAGGCTTTGGGTGCCCTAGGCCTGGGGCGCCCCTGCCCTTAGGCTTAGGGAGCCCCAGGCCTGGGGCGCCCCAGCACTTAGGCTTAGGGAGTCCCAGGCCTTTAGCGCCCCATCCCTTAGGCTTTGGAAGCCCCAGGCCTTGAGTGCCCCAGTCCTTAGGAAAAGGGAGCCCCAGGCCTGGGGCGCCCCAGCTCTTAGGTTTTGGGAGCCGCAGGCTTATGGCGCTCCAGCCCTTAGGCTTTTGGTGCCCCAGGACTGGGGGGGCCCCAGCCCTTAGGCTTTGTGAGCGTCAGGCCTTGGTGCCCCTCCCTTAGGCTTTGGGAACCCCAGGTTGGGGCGCCCCTGCCCTTAGGCTTAGGGAGCCCCAGGCCTGGTGTGCCCCAGAACTTAGGTTTAGGGAGCCTCAGTCTTGGGCGCCCCAGCCCTTAGAGTTAGGGAGCCCCAGGCCTAGGGCGCCCCAGCCCTTAGGCTTAGGGAGCCCCAGTCCTGGGACGCCCCAGCCTTTAGGATTTGGGAGCCCCAGGCCTGGCGTGCCCGATCCCTTAGGCATACGGACCCCCAGGCCTGGGGCACTCCAGCCCTAAGGCTTAGGGAGCCCCAGGCCTGGGGCTCCCCAGCCCTTCGGCTTAGGCAGCCCCAGGCCAGGGTCGCACCAGCCCTTAGGCTTAGGGAACTCCAGGCCTGGGGCGCCCCAGCACTTAGGCTTAGGGAGCTCCAGGTCGGGCGATAAAGCCTTTAGATTTAGGGAGCCCCAGGCTTTGGGCGCCCCAGTCCTTAAGCTTAGGGAGCCCCATGGCTGGGGCGCCCCAGCCCTTTGGCTTTGGGAGCACCAGGCATGGTGTGTCCCAGCCCTTTGGCTTTGGGACCTCCAGGCCTGGGGCGCCCCAGCCCTTAGGCTTTGGGACCCCAGGCCTGGGGTTCCCCAGTCTAAGGAAAAGGGAGCCCCAGGCCCGGGGTGCCCCAGCCCTTAGGCTTTGTGTGCCCTAGGCCTGGGGCGCCCCTGCCCTTAGGCTTAGGGAGCCCCAGGCCTGGGCACCCCAGCCCTTAGGCTTAGGGAGGCCCAGGCCTGTGGCGTCCCAGTCCTTAGGCTTTGGGTGCCCTAGGCCTCGGGCGCCCCTGCCTTTAGGCTTAGGGAGCCCCAGGCCTGGGGCGCCCAGCCCTTAGGCTTAGGGAGGCCCAGGCCTATGGCGCCCCAGCCCTTAGGCTTGGGAGCCCCAGGCCTGGAGTGCCCCAGTCCTTAGGAAAAGGGAGCCCCAGGCCTGGGGCGCCCCAGCCCTTAGGTTTTGGGAGCCGCAGGCTTGGGGTGCTCCACCCCTTAGGCTTTGGGTGCCCCCGGACTGGGGCGCCCTAGTCCTTAGTATTAGGGAGCCCTAGGCCTGGTGTGCTCCAGCACTTAGGTTTAGGGAGCCCCAGTCCTTGGGCGCCCCAGCCCTTAGAGTTAGGGAGCCCCAGGCCTAGGGCGCCCCAGCCCTTAGGTTTAGGGAGCCTCATGCCTGGGGCGCCCCAGCCCTTAGGTTTAAGGAGCCCCAGTCCTGGGACGCCCCAGCTCTTAGGATTTGGGAGCCCCAGGCCTGGGGCGCCCGATCCCTTAAGCTTAGGGACCCCCAGGCCTGCGGCGCCCCAGCCCTTAGGCTTAGGCAGCCCTAGGCCAGGGGTACACCAGCCCTTAGGCTTAGGGAACCCCAGGCATGGGGCGCCCCAGCCCTTTGGCTTTGGGAGCACCAGGCCTGGGGCGCCCCAGCCCTTTGGCTTTGGGATCTCCAGGCCTGGGGCGCCCCAGCCCTTAGGCTTTGGGACCCCAGGCCTGGGGCGCCCCAGCCCTTAGAATTTGGGACCCAAGGCCTGCCGCGTCCCAGCCCTTAGGTTTTGGGACCCCGGGCTGGGGCGCCCCAGCCCTTAGGCTTAGGGAGCCCCAGGCCTGAGGAGCCCCAGCCCTTAGGCTTAGGGAGCCCCAGACCTGGGGCACCCCAGCCCTTAGGCTTTTGGAACCCCAGCCTAGGGAGCCCCAACCCTTAGGCTTAGGGAGCCCCAGGCCTTGGGCGCACCAGCCCTTAAGCATTGAGACCCCAAGCCTGTGGCGCCCCAGCCCTTTGGCTTTGGGTGCCCTAGGCCTCGGGCGCCCCTGCCCTTAGGCTTAGGGAGCCCCAGGCATGGGGCGCCCAGCCCTTAGGCTTAGGGAGGCCCAGGCCTGTGGCGCCCCAGCCCTTAGGCTTTGGGAGCCCCAGGCCTCGAGTGCCCCAGTTCTTAGGAAAAGGGAGCCCCAGGCCTGGGGCGCCCCAGCCCTTAGGTTTTGGGAGCCGCAGGCTTGGGGCGCTCCAGCCCTTAGGCTTTGGGTGTCCCCGGACTGGGGCGCCCTAGTCCTTAGTATTAGGGAGCCCTAGGCCTGGTGTGCCCCAGCACTTAGGCTTAGGGAGGCCCAGGCCTGTGGCGCCCCAGCCCTTAGGCTTTGGGTGCCCTAGGACTCGGGCGCCCCTGTCCTTAGGCTTAGGGAGCCCCAGGCCTGTGGCTCCCAGCCCTTAGGCTTAGGGAGCTCCTGGCCTGGGGCGCCCGATCCCTTAGGCTTAGGGACCCCCAGGCCTGGCGTGCCCCAGCCCTTAGGCTTAGGCAGCCCTAGGCCAGGGGCGCACCAGCCCTTAGGCTTAGGGAACCCCAGGCCTGGGGCGCCCCAGCACTTAGGCTTAGGGAGCCCCAGGTGGGGCGATAAATCCTTTAGGCTTAGGGAGCCCGAGGCTTTGGGCGCCCCAGCCCTTAAGCTTAGGGAGCCCCAAGGCTGGGGCGCCCCATTCCTTTGGCTTTGGGAGCACCAGGCCTGGGGCGCCCCAGCCCTTTGGCTTTGGGACCCCCTGGCCTAGGGCACCCCAGCCCTTAGGCTTTGGGACCCCAGGCCTGGGGCGCCCCAGCCCCTAGATTTTGGGACCCTAGGCCTGCGGCGTCCCAGCCCTTAGGTTTTGGGACCCCGGGCTGGGGCACCCCAGTCCTTAAGCTTAGGGAGCCCCATGGCTTGGGCGCCCCAGCCCTTTGGTTTTGGAGCACCAGGCCTGGTACGCCCCAGCCCTTTGGCTTTGGGAGCCCCAGGCTTGGGGTTCCCCAGTCCTTAGGAAAAGGGAGCCTCATGCCTGGTGCGCCCCTGCCCTTAGGCTTTGGGTGCCCTAGGCCTGGGGCGCCCCTGCCCTTAGGCTTAGGGAGCCCCAGGCTTGGGGCGCACAAGCCCTTATGCTTCGGGAGGCCCAGTCCTGTGGCGCCCCAGCCCTTAGGATTTGGGAGCCCCAGGCCTTGAGTGCCCCAGTCCTTAGGAAAAGGAAGCCCCAGGCCTGGGGCGCCCCAGCTCTTAGGTTTTGGGAGCCGCAGGCTTGGGTCGCTCCAGCCCTTAGGCTTTGGGATCCCCAGGCCTGGGGGGGCCCCAGCCCTTAGGTTTTGTGTGCCTCAGGCCTTGGCGCCCCATCCTTTAGGCTTTGGGAACCCCATGCCTGGGGTGCCCCTGCCCTTAGGCTTTGTGTGCCTCATGCCTTGGCACCCCATACTTTAGTCTTAGGGACCCTCAGGTCTGGGGTGCCCCAGCCCTTAGGCTTAGGGAGCCCCAGGCCTGGGGCGCCCCAGCCCTTGGGCTTAGGCAGCCCCAGGCCAGGGGCGCACCAGCCTTTAGGCTTAGGGAACCCCAGGCCTGGGGCGTCCCAGGATTTAGGCTTAGGGAGCACCTGGTGGGGCGATAAAGCCTTTAGGCTTAGGGAGCCCCGGGTTTTGGGCGCCCCAGCCCTTAAGCTTAGGGAGCCCCATGGCTGGGGCACCACAGCCCTTTGGCTTTGGGAGCACCAGGCCTGGGGCGTCCCAGCCCTTTGGCTTTGGGACCCCCAGGCCTTGGGCGCCCCAGCCCTTAGGCTTTGGGACCCCAGGCCTGGGGCGCCCCAGCCCCTATAATTTGGGACCCCAAGCCTGCGGCGTCCCAGCCTTTAGGTTTTGGGACCCCGGGCTGGAGCGCCCCAGCCATTAGGCTTAGGGAGCCCCAGGCCTGGGGAGCCCCAATCCTTAGGCTTAGGGAGCCCCAGGCCTGTGGCGCCCCAGCCCTTAGGCTTTGGGAGCCCCAGGCCTGGGTTGCCCCAGTCCTTAGGAAAAGGGAGCCGCAGGGCTGGGGTGCCCCAGTCCTTAGGAAAAGGGAGCCGCAGGCCTGTCGCCCCAGCCCTTAGGATTTGGGAGCCACAGGACTGGGGCGCCCCAGCCCTTAGGCTTTGAGAGCCCCAGGTCTGGAGCGCCCCAGCCCTTAGGCCTTGGAAGCCCCAGGCCTGGGGCGCCACAGCCTTTAGGTTTAGGGAGCCCCAGGTTGGGGCGCCCCAGCCCTTAGGATTAGGGAGCCCCAGGCTTGGGGCGCCCCAGCCCTTAGGCTTTGGGAGCCCCACGCCTGGAGCGCCCCAACTCTTAGGCATAGGAAGCCCCAGGCCCGGGATTCCCCAGCCCTTATGCTTTAGGAGCCCCAGGCCTGGGGCGCCCCAGCCCTTAGGCTTAGGGTGCCCCAGGTCTGGCGCGCCCCAGCACTTATGCTTTGGGAGCCCAAGGCCTGGGGTGCCCAAGCCCTTAGGTTTAGGGAGTCCCCGGCTTGGGGCGCCCCAGCCCTTTGGCTTTGGGAGCCCCAGACCTGGGTGCCCCAACCCTTAGGCTTTGGGACCCCAAGGCCTGGGGCGCCCCAGCCCTTAGGATTTGGGATGCCAGTCCTGGGGCGCCCCAGCCCTTAGGCTTAGGGAGCCCCAGGTCTGTGGCGCCCCAAACCCTTAGCCTTTGGGACCCCTCGGCCTGGGGTGCCCCAATCCTTAGGAAAAGGGAGCCACAGGCCTAGTGCGCCCCAGCACTTAGGCTTAGGGAGCACCTCACCTAAGGCGCCCCAGAACGTAGACTCAGGGAGCCCCAGGCCTGGGGCTCCCCTGCACTTAGGTTTAGGGAGCCGCAAGCCTGGGGCACCCCTGCACTTAGGTTTGGGAGCCCCAGGCCTGGGACGCCCTAGCCCTTAGGCTTTGGGAGCCCCAGGACTGTGGCGCCCCAGCCCTTAGGCTTAGGGAGCCCGAGGACTGGGTCGCCCCAGCGCTTAGCCTTAGGGAGCCCGGGCCTGGGGCACACCAGCCCTTAGGCTTAGGGAGCCCCAGGCCTGGGGCACCCCTGCACTTAGGCTTAGGGATCCCTAGCCTTGGGCGCCCCAGCCATTATAGTTAGGGAGCCCTAGGCCTAGGGAGCCCAGCTCATAGGCTTAGGGAGCCTCATGCCTGGGGCGCCCCAGCCCTTAGGATTAAGGAACCCCAGGCCTAGGACGCCACAGCACTTAGGCTTAGGGAGCATCAAGCCTTGTGCGCCACAGCCCTTAGACTTAGGAAGAAACTGGCCAAGGGTGCCCCAGCCCTTAGGCTTTGGGAGCCGCAGGCCTGGGGCGCTCCAGGACTTAGGCTTAGGGAGCCCCAGGCCTGGGGCGCCAAGCACTTAGGCTTAGGGAGCCCCAGGCCTGGGGCGCTCTAGGACTTAGGCTTAGGGAGCCCCAGGCCTTGGGCGCCCAAGCCCTTAGAGTTAGGGAGCCCCAGGCCTAGGGCGCCCAGCCCTTAGGCTTAGGGAGCCTCATGCCTGGGGCGCCCCAGCACTTAGGCTTAGGGAGAAACTGGCCAGGGGCTACCCAGCACTTAGGCTTAGGGAACCCCAGGCCTGGGGTGCCCCAGCCATTAGGATTAGGGAGCACCAGACCTGGGGCGCCCCAGCCCTTAGGCTTAGGGAGCCCCAGGCCTGGGTCGCCTCAGCCCTTAGGCTTTTGGAGCCCCAGCCTAGGGAGCCCCAACCCTTAGGCTTAGGGAGCCCCAGGCCGTGGGCTCACCAGCCCTTAAGCATTGGGACCCCAGGCCTGGGGCGCCCCAGCCCTTTGGCTCTGAGAGCCCCAGGCCTGGGGCGCCCCAGCCATTAGGCCTTGGGAGGCTCAGGCCTGGGGAGCCCCTACCATTAGGCTAATGAGCCCCAGGCCTGGGGCGCCCCAGCCCTTAGGCTTAGGAAGCCCCAGGCCCAGGGCGCCCCAGCCTTTAGGCTTTGGGAGACCCAGGCCTGGGGCGACCCAGCAGTTAGGCTTTGGGACCCCAGGCCTGGGGCGCACCAGCCCTTAGGCTTTGGGACCCCAGCCCTCGGGCGCCCCAGCCTTAGGCTAAGGAGCCCCAGGACTGGGGCGTCCCAGCCCTTTCGCTTAGGGAGCCCCACTCCTGGGGCGCCCCAGCCCTTAGGGATAGGAAGCCCCAGGCCCGGGGCGCCCCAGCGCTTAAGCTTAGAGAGCCCCAGGCCTGGGGCGCCCAAGCCCTTAGGCTTAGGGAGTCCCTGGCTAGGGGCGCCCCAGACCTTATGCTTTGGGAGCCCCAGGACTGGGGTGCCCCAGTCCTTAGGAAAAGGGAGCCACAGGCCTGGGGCGCCCCAGCCCTTAGGCTTAGGGAGCCCCAGGCCTGGGTCGCCTCAGCCCTTAGGCTTTTGGAGCCCCAGCCTAGGGAGCCCCAACCCTTAGGCTTAGGGAGCCCCAGGCCGTGGGCTCACCAGCCCTTAAGCATTGGGACCCCAGGCCTGGGGCGCCCCAGCCCTTTGGCTCTGAGAGCCCCAGGCCTGGGGCGCCCCAGCCATTAGGCCTTGGGAGGCTCAGGCCTGGGGAGCCCCTACCATTAGGCTAATGAGCCCCAGGCCTGGGGCGCCCCAGCCCTTAGGCTTAGGAAGCCCCAGGCCCAGGGCGCCCCAGCCTTTAGGCTTTGGGAGACCCAGGCCTGGGGCGACCCAGCAGTTAGGCTTTGGGACCCCAGCCCTCGGGCGCCCCAGCCTTAGGCTAAGGAGCCCCAGGACTGGGGCGTCCCAGCCCTTTCGCTTAGGGAGCCCCACTCCTGGGGCGCCCCAGCCCTTAGGGATAGGAAGCCCCAGGCCCGGGGCGCCCCAGCGCTTAAGCTTAGAGAGCCCCAGGCCTGGGGCGCCCAAGCCCTTAGGCTTAGGGAGTCCCTGGCTAGGGGCGCCCCAGACCTTATGCTTTGGGAGCCCCAGGACTGGGGTGCCCCAGTCCTTAGGAAAAGGGAGCCACAGGCCTGGGGCGCCCCAGCCCTTAGGCTTTGGATGCCCCAGGATTGGGGTGCCCAAGCGCTTAGGCTTAGGGAGCACCTGGCCTGGGGCGCCCCAGAACTTAGGCTTAGGGAGCCCCAGGCCTGGGGCGACCCAGCCCTTAGGTTTTGGGAGCCGCAGGCTTGGGGCGCTCCAGCCCTTAGGCTTTGGGTGTGCTAGGACTGTGGCGTCTTAGTCCTTAGGCTTAGGGAGCCCAGGGCCTGGGGCGCCCCAGCCCTTAGGCTATGGGAGCCTCAAGCCTTTGCGCCCCATCCCTTAGGCTTTGGGAACCCCAGGCCTGTGGCGCCCCTGCCCTTAGGCTTAGGGAGCCCCAGGCCTGGTGTACCACAGCACTTAGGCTTAGGGAGCCCCAGTCCTTGGGCGCCCCAGCCCTTAGAGTTAGGAGCCCCAGGCCTAAGGCGCCCCAGCCCTTAGGCTTAGGGAGCCTCATGCCTGGGGCGCCCCAGCCCTTAGGCTTAAGGAGCCCCAGTTCTGGGACGCCCCAGCCCTTAGGCTTAGGGAACCCCAGGTCTGGGGTGCCCTAGCACTTAGTCTTAGGGTGCCCCAGGTGGGGCGATAAAGCCTTTAGGCTTAGGGAGCCCCAGGCTATGGGCGCCCCAGCCCTTAAGTTAGGGAGCTCCATGGCTGGGGCGCCCCCGCCCTTTTGCTTAGGGACCCCCAGGCCTGTGGCGCCCCAGCCCTTAGGCTTTGGGACCCCAGGCCTGGGGCGCCCCAGCCCCTAGAATTTGGGACCCCAGGCCTTGGGCGCACCAGCCCTTAAGCATTAGGACACCAGACCTGGGGCGCCCCAGGCATTAGGTCTTGGTAGCCCCAGCCATGGGGCGCCCCTACCCTTAGGCTAAGGAGCCCCAGGACTGGGGCTCCCCAGCCTTTAGGTTTAGGGAGCCCCAGGCCTGGGGCGCCCCAGTCATTAGGCTTAGGAAGCCCCAAACCCGGGGCGCCCCAGCCCTTAGTCTTAGTGAGCCCCAGGCCTTGTGTACCCCAGCACTTAGGCTTAGGGAGCCCCAGCCTGGGGCGTCAGATCCCTTAGGCTTAGGGACCCCCAGGCCTGGGGTGCCCCAGCCCTTAGGCTTAGGGAGCCCCAGGCCTGGGGCGCCGCAGCCCTTAGGCTTAGGAAGCCCCAGGCCAGGGGCGCACCAGCCCTTAGGCTTAGGGAACCCCAGGTCTGGGGTGCCCTAGCACTTAGTCTTAGGGTGCCCCAGGTGGGGCGATAAAGCCTTTAGGCTTAGGGAGCCCCAGGCTTTGGGCGCCCCAGCCCTTAAGCTTAGGGAGCCCCATAGCTGGGGCGCCCCAGCCCTTTGGCTTTGGGAGCACCAGGCCTTGGGCGCCCCAGCTCTTTGGCTTTGGGACCCCCAGGCCTGGGGCGCCCCAGCCCTTAGGCTTTGGGACCCCAGGCCTGGGGCGCCCCAGCCCCGAGAATTTGGGACCCCAGGCCTTGGGCGCACCAGCCCTTAAGCATTGGGACACCAGACCTGGGGCGCTCCAGCCCTTTGGCTTTGGGAGCCCCAGGCCTGGGGCGCCCCAGGCATTAGGCCTTGGGAGCCCCAGGCCTGGGGCGCCCCTACCCTTAGGCTAAGGAGCCCCGGGGCTGGGGCGCCCCAGCCTTTAGGTTTAGGGAGCCCCAGGCCTGGGGCGCCCCAGCCATTAGGCTTAGGAAGCCCCAAACCCGGGGCGCCCCAGCCCTTAGGCTTTGAGAGCCCCAGGCCTGGGGCGCCCCAGCCCTTAGGTATTGGGTGCCCCAGGACTGGGGCGCCCCAGCGCTTAGGCTTAGGGAGCCCGGGCCTCGGGCGCTCTAGGACTTAGGTTTAGAGAGCCCCAGGCCTTGGGCGCCCAAGACCTTAGAGTTAGGGAGCCCCAGGCCTAGGGCGCCCAGCCCTTAGGCTTAGGAAGCCTCATGCCTAGGGCGCCCCAGCCCTTAGGCTTAGGGAGAAACTGGCCAGGGGCGCCCCAGCACTTAGGCTTAGGGAACCCCAGGCTGGGGTGCCCCAGCCATTAGGATTAGGGAGCACCAGACATGGGGCGCCCCAGCCCTTAGGCTTAGGGAGCCCCAGGACTGGGGCTCCCCAGCCCTTAGGCTTTTGGAGGCCGGGCCTAGGGAGCCCCAACCCTTAGGCTTAGGGAGCCCCAGGCCTTGGGCTCACCATCCCTTAAGCATTGGGACACCAGGCCTGGGGCGCCCCAGCCCGTTGGCTTTGGGAGCCCCAGGCCTGGGGCGCCCCAGCCATTAGGCCTTGGGAGGCTCAGGCCTGGAGAGCCCCTACCATTAGGCTAAGGATCCCCAGGCCAGGGTCGCCCCAGCCCTTAGGCTTAGGAAGCCCTAGGCCCAGGGCGCCCCAGCCCTTAGGCTTTGGGAGACCCAGGCCTAGGGCGCCCCAGCAGTTAGGCTTTGGGACCCCAGGCCTGGCGCGCACCAGCCCTAAGGCTTTGGGACCCCAGGCCTCGGGCGCCACAGCCTTAGGCTAAGGAGCCCCAGGACTGGGGCTACCCAGCCCTTACGCTTAGGGAGCCCCACTCCTGGGGCTCTCAAGCCCTTAGGCATAGGAAGCCCCAGGCCCGCGGCGCCCCAGCCCTTAGGCTTAGAGAGCCCCAGGTCTGGGGTGCCCCAGCCCTTAGTCTTAGGGAGTCCCTGGCTAGGGACGCCCCAGACCTTAGGCTTTGGGAGCCCCAGGCCTGGGGCGCCCCAGCCCTTCGGCCTGGGAGCCCCAGGACTGGGGTACCCCAGTCCTTAGGAAAAGGGAGCCACAGGCCTGGGGCGCCCCAGCCCTTAGGCTTTGGGTGCCCCAGGATTGGGGTGCCCCAGCGCTTAGGCTTAGGGAGCACCTGGCCTGGGGTGCCCCAGAACTTAGGCTTAGGGAGCCCCAGGCCTGGGGCGCCCCAGCCCTTAGGTTTAGGGAGGCCGAGGCCTGTGGCGCCTCAGCCCTTAGGTTTTGGGAGCCGCAGGCTTGGGGCGCTCCAGCCCTTAGGCTTTGGGTGCCCCAGGACTGTGGCGCCCTAGTCCTTAGGCTTAGGGAACCCAGGGCTTGGGGCGCCCCAGCCCTTAGGCTTCGGGAGCCCCAGGCCTGGGGGTCCCCAGCCCTTAGGCTTTGGGAGCCTCAGGCCTTGGCGCCCCATCCCTTAGGCTTTGGGAACCCCAGGCCTGGGGCGCCCCTGCCCTTAGGCTTAGGGAGCCCCAGGCCTGGTGTGCCCCAGTACTTAGGCTTAGGGAGCCCCAGTCCTTGGGCGCCCCAGCCCTTAGAGTTAGGGAGCCCGAGGCCTAGGGCGCCCCAGCCCTTAGGCTTAGGGAGCCTCATGCCTGGGGCACCCCAGCCCTTAGGCTTAAGGAGTCCCAGTTCTGGGACGCCCTAGCCCTTAGGTTTGGGAGCCCCAGGCCTGGGGCGCCCGATCCCTTAGGCTTAGGGACCCCCAGGTCTGGGGTGCCCCAGCCCTTAGGTTTAGGTAGCCCCAGGCCTGGGGCGCCCCAGCCCTTAGGCTTAGGGAGCCCCAGGTTCGGCGATAAAGCCTTTAGGCTTAGGGAGCCCCAGGCTTTGTGCTCCCCAGCCCTTAAGTTTAGGGTGCCCCATGGCTGGGGTGCCCCAGCCTTTTGGCTTTGGGAGCACCAGTCCTGGTGCGCCCCAGCTCTTTGGCTTTGGGATCCCCAGGCGTGGGGCGCCCCAGCCCTTAGGCTTTGGGACCCCAGGCCTGGTGCTCCCCAGCCCCTAGAATTTGGGACGCCAGGCCTTGGGCGCACCAGCCCTTAAGCATTGGGACCCCAGACCTGGGGAGCCCCAGCCCTTTGGCTTTGGGAGCCCCAGGCCTGGGCGCCCCAGCCATTAGGCCTTGGGAGCCCCAGGCCTGGGGTGCCCCTACCCTTAGGCTACGGAGCCCCAGGTTGGGGTGCCCCAGCCTTTAGGTTTAGGGAGCCCCAGGCCTGGGGCACCCCAGCCCTTAGGCTTAGGAAGCCCCAAACCCGGGGTGCCCCAGCCCTTAGGCTTTGGGAGCCCCAGGCCTGGGCGGCCCCAGCAGTTAGGCTTTGGGACCCCAGGCCTGAGGCGAACCAGCCCTTAGGCTTTGGGACCCCAGGCCTGGGGCGCCCTAGCCCTTAGGCTAAGGAGCCCCAGGACTGGGGCGAACCAGCCCTTACGCTTAGGGAGCCCCACGCCTGGGGCGCACCAGCCCTTAGGCTACGGAGCCCCAGGACTGGGGCGAACCAGCCCTTACGCTTAGGGAGCCCCAGGCCTGGGGCACCCCAGCCCTTACGCTTAGGGAGCACCTGGCCTGGGGCGCCCCAGAATTTACGCTTAGGGAGGCCCAGGCCTGGGGGGACCCATCCCATTTGCTTAGGGAGCCCCAGGCCTTGGGCGCCCCAGCCCATAGGCTTAGGGAGCCCCAGGTCAGGGGCGCACCAGCCCTTAGGTTTAGGGAACCCCAGGCCTGGGGCACCCCAGCACTTAGGCTTAGGGAGCCCATTGTGGGGCGATAAAACCTTTAGGCTTAGGGAGCTCCAGGCTTTGGGCGCCCCAGCCCTAAGCTTAGGGAGCCCCATGGCTGGGGCGACCCAGCCCTTTGGCTTTGGGAGCACCAGGCCTGGGACGCCCCAGCCCTTAGGCTTAGGGAGCACCATGGCTGGGGCTCCCCAGCCCTTTGGCTTAGGGAGCCCGGGCCTGGAACACCCCAGCCCTTAGGCTTAGGGAGCACCTGGCCTGGGGCGCCACAGAACTTAGGCTTAGGGAGGTCCAGGCCTAGGGGGACCCACCCATATGCTTAGGGAGCCCCAGGCCTGGGGCGCCCCAGCCCTTAGGCTTAGGGAGCCCCAGGCCTGGGGCGCCCCAGCCCTTAGGCTTAGGGAGCCCCACTCATGGGGCCACCAGCCTTTAGGCTTTGGGACCCCAGGCCTGGGCGCCCCAGCTCTTAGGCTAAGGAGCCCCAGGACTGGGGCGCCCCAGTCCTTACGCTTAGGGACCCCCACGCCTGGGGCGCCCCAGCCCTTAGGCATAGGAAGCCCCAGGCCCGGGGCGCCCCAGGCCTTAGGCTATGAGAGCCCCATGCCCGGGGCGCCCCAGCCCTTAGGCTATGAGAGCCCCAGGCCTGGGGCTCCCCAGCCCTTAGGCTTAGGGAGACCCAGGCCTGGGGTGGCCCAGCACTTAGGCTTTGGGAACCCAAAGCCTGGGGCGCCCCAGCCCTTAGGCTTATGGAGTCCCAGGATTGGGCGCCCCAGCCCTTAGGCTTTGGGAGCCCCAGGCCTGGGGTGCCCCAGCCCTTCGGCTTTGGGAGCCCGAGGCCTGGGGCGCCCCAGCTCTTAGGATTTGGGACCCCAGTCCTGGGGCGCCCCAGGCCTTAGGCTTTGAGAGCCCCAGGTCTGGGGCTGCCCCAGTCCTTAGGAAAATGGAGCCCGAGCCCTGGGCGGCCCAGCCCTTAGGCTTATAGAGTCCCAGGCTTGGGCCGCCCCAGCCCTTAGGAAAAGGGAGCCAGCGTCCTGGGGCGCCCCAGCCCTTAGGCATTGGGTGCCCCAGGACTGGGGCGCCCCAGCCCTTAGGCTTAGGGAGCCCCAGGCCTGGGGCGCTCTAGGACTTAGGGTTAGGGAGCCCCAGGCCTTGGGGGCCCAAGCCCTTAGAGTTAGGGAGCCCCAGGCCTAGGGCGCCCAGCCCTTAGGCTTAGGGAGCCTCATGCCTGGGGCGCCCCAGCCCTTAGGCTTAGGGAGAAACTGGCCAGGGGCGCCCCAGCACTTAGGCTTAGGGAACCCCAGGCCTGGGGTGCCCCAGCCAATAGGATTAGGGAGCCCCAGACATGGGGCGCCCCAGCCCTTAGGCTTAGGGAGTCACAGGACTGGGGCGTCCCAGCCCTTAGGCTTTTGGAGGCCCAGCCTAGGGAGCCCCAACCCTTAGGCTTAGGGAGCCCCAGGCCTTGGGCTCACCATCCCTTAAGCATTGGGACCCCAGGCCTGGGGCGCCCCAGCCCTTTGGCTTTGGGAGACCCAGGCCTGGAGCACCCCAGCAGTTAGGCTTTGGGACCCCAGGTCTGGGGCGCACCAGCCCTAAGGCTTTGGGACCCCAGGCCTCGGGCGCCCCAGCCTTAGGCTAAGGAGCCCCAGGACTGGGGCGCCCCAGCCCTTACGCTTAGGGAGCCCAACTCCTGTGGCGCTCAAGCCCTTAGGCATAGGAAGCCCCAGGCCCGGGGCGCCCCAGCCCTTAGGCTTAGAGAGCCCCAGGCCTGGGGCGCCCCAGCCCTTAGAATAAGGGAGTTCCTCGCTAGGGGCGCCCCAGCCCTTTGGCTTTGGGAGGCCCAGGACTGGGGTACCCCAGTCCTTAGGAAAAGGGAGCCACAGGCCTGGGGCGCCCAGCCCTTAGGCTTTGGGTGCCCCAGGATTGGGGCGCCCCAGCGCTTAGGCTTAGGGAGCACCTGGCCTGGGGCGCCCCAGAACTTAGGCATAGGGAGTCCCAGGCCTGTGGCGCCCCAAACCCTTAGGCTTAGGGAGGCCGAGGCCTGTGGCGCCTCAGCCCTTAGGTTTTGGGAGCCACAGGCTTGGGGCGCTCCAGCCCTTAGGCTTTGGGTGCCCCAGGACTGTGGCGCCCTAGTCCTTAGGCTTAGGGAGCCCAGGGCCTGGGGCGCACCAGCCCTTAGGCTTCGGGAGCCCCAGGCCTGGGGGTCCCCAGCCATTAGGCTTTGGGAGCCTCAGGCCTGGGGCGCCCCTGCCCTTAGGCTTAGGGAGCCCCAGGCCTGGTGCCCCAGCACTTAGGCTTAGGGAGCCCCAAGTCCTTGGGCGCCCCAGCCCTTAGAGTGAGGGAGCCCCCGTCCTAGGGCGCCCCAGCCCTTAGGCTTAGGGAGCCTCATGCCTGGGGCACCCCAGCCTTTAGGCTTAAGGAGTCCCAGTTCTGGGACGCCCCAGCCCTTAGGATTTGGGAGCCCCAGGCCTGGGGAGCCCGATCCCTTAGGCTTAGGGACCCCCAGGTCTGGGGTGCCCCAGCCCTTAGGTTTAGGTAGCCCCAGGCCTGGGGCGCCCCAGCCCTTAGGCTTAGGGAGCCCCAGGTGGGGCGATAAAGCCTTTAGGCTTAGGGAGCCCCAGGCTTTGGGCGCCAAAGCCATTAAGCTTAGGGAGCCCCATGGCTGGGGCGCCCCAGCCCTTTGGCTTTGGGAGCACCAGTCCTGGGGCGCCCCAGCTCTTTGGCTTTGGGACCCCCAGTCCTGGGGCGCCCCAGCCCTTAGGCTTTGGGACCCCAGGCCTGGTGCGCCCCAGCCCCTAGAATTTTGGACCCCAGGCCTTGGGCGCACCATTCCTTAAGCATTGGGACCCGAGACCTGGGGAGCCCCAGTCCTTTTGCTTTGGGAGCCCCAGGCCTGGGCGCCCCAGCCATTAGGCCTTGGGAGCCCCAGGCCTGGGGTGCCCCTACCCTTAGACTAAGGAGCCCCAGGTTGGGGTGCCCCAGCCTTTAGGTTTAGGGAGCCCCAGGCCTGGGGCGCCCCAGCCCTTAGGCTTACGAAGCCCCAAACCGGGGCGGCCCAGCCCTTAGGCTTTGCGACCCCAGGCCTGGGGCGCCCCAGCCCTTAGGCTAAGGAGCCCCAGGACTGGGGCGAACCAGCCCTTACGCTTAGGGAGCCCCACGCCTGGGGCGCACCAGCCCTTAGGATAAGGAGCCCCAGGACTGCGGCGAACCAGCCCTTACGCTTAGGGAGCCCCAGGCCTGGGGCGCCCCAGCCCTTAGGCTTGGGAGTCCCAGGCTTGGGGCTCCCCAGACCTTAGGCTTTGGAAGCCCCAGGCAGAGGGCGCCCCTGCCCTTAGGCATTGGGTGCCCCAGGACTGGGGCGCCCCAGCGCTTAGGCTTAGGGAGCCCGGGCCTGGGGCACCCAGCCCTTAGGCATTGGATGCCGCAGGACTGGGGCGCCCCAGCGCTTAGACTTAGGGAGCCCGGGCCTGCGGCGCCCCAGCCCTTAGCCTTGGGAGCACCTGGCCTGGGGCGCCCCAGAATTTAGGCTTAGGGAGGCCCAGGCCTGGGGGGACCCATCCCATATGCTTAGGGAGCCCCAGGCCTGGGGCGCCCCAGCCCTTAGGCTTTGGGAGCCCCAGGCCAGGGGCGCACCAGCCCTTAGGTTTAGGGAACCCAAGGGCTGGGGCACCCCAGCACTTAGGCTTAGGGAGCCCCTTGTGGGGCGATAAAACCTGTAGGCTTAGGGAGCTCCAGGCTTTGGGCGCCCCAGCCCTAAGCTTAGGGAGCCCCATGGCTGGGGCGCCCCAGCCCTTTGGCTTTCGGAGCAGCAGGCCTGGGACGCCCCAGCCCTTAGGCTTAGGGAGCACCATGGCTGGGGTGCCCCAGCCCTTTGGCTTAGGGAGCCCGGGCCTGGGACACCCCAGCCCTTAGGCTTAGGGAGCACCTGGCCTGGGGCGCCACAGAACTTAGGCTTAGGGAGGTCCAGGCCTGGGGGGACCCATCCATATGCTTAGGGAGCCCCAGGCCTGGGGCGCCCCAGCCCTTAGGCTTAGGGAGCCCCAGGCCTGGGGCGCACCAGCCCTTAGGCTTACGGAGCCCCAGTCCTGGGGCCACCAGACTTTAGGCTTTGGGACCCCAGGCCTGGGCGCCCCAGCTCTTAGGCTAAGGCGCCCCAGGACTGGGGCGCCCCAGTCCTTACGCTTAGGGACCCCCACGCCTGGGGCGCCCCAGCCCTTAGGCATAGGAAGCCCCAGGCCCGGGGTGCCCCAGCCCTTAGGCTATGAGAGCCCCAGGCCTGGGGCTCCCCAGCCCTTAGGCTTAGGGAGACCCAGGCCTGGGGTGCCCCAGCACTTAGGCTTTGGGAACCCAAGGCCTGGGGTGCCCCAGCCCTTAGGCTTATGGAGTCCCAGGCTTGGGCGCCCCAGCCCTTAGGCTTTGGGAGCCCCAGGCCTGGGGCGCCCCAGCCCTTCGGCTTTGGGAGCCCGAGGCCTGGTGCGCCCCAGCTCTTAGGATTTGGGACCCCAGTCCTGGGGCGCCCCAGTCCTTAGACTTAGGGAGCCCCAGCCCTATGGCGCCCCAGCACTTAGGCTTTGAGAGCCCCAGGTCTGGGGCTGCCCCAGTCCTTAGGAAAAGGGAGCCCCAGGCCTGGGCGCCCCAGCCCTTAGCTTTGGGAGCCCCAGGCCTTGCGCGCACCAGCACTTATGCTTTGGTAGCCCAAGGCCTGGGGTGCCCCAGCCCTTAGGCTTAGGGAGTCCCAGGCTTGGAGCGGCCCAGCCCTTATGCTTTGGGAGTCCTAGACCTGGGCGCTCCAGCCTTTAGGCTTTGGGAGCCCAAGGCCTGGGGCGACCCAGCCCTTAGGATTTGGGAGGCCCAGGCCTGGGGCGCCCCAAACCCTTAGGCTTTGGGAGCCCCAGCCCTGGGGTGCCCCAGTCCTTAGGAAAAGGGAGCCACAGGCCTAGGGCGCCCGAGCACTTAGGCTTAGGGAGCCCCAGGTGGGGCGATAAAACCTTTAGGCTTAGGGAGATCCAGGCTTTGGGCGACCCAGCCCTTAAGCTTAGGGAGCCCCATGGCTGGGGAGCCCCAGCCCTTTAGCTTTGGGAGCACCAGACCTGGGATGCCCCAGCCCTTTGGCTTTGGGAGCCCCAGTCCTGGGGTGCCCCAGTCCTTAGGAAAAGGGAGCCCCAGGCCTGGGGCGCCCCAGCCCTTAGGCTTTGGGTGCCCCAGGACTGGGGCTCCCAAATCCTAAGGGTTGGGTCGCCGCAGATCTGAGGCTTCCAAAGCCTAAGGGCTGGGCCGCCCCAGGCCTGGGGCTCCCAAAGCCTATGGGCTCGGGCACCCCAGGCTTTGGCTCCCAAAACCTAAGGGCTGGATCGCACCAGGCTTGGACTCCCAAAGCCTAACGTATGGGGAAACCTTGGCCTGGGGCTCCCAAAGCCTAAGGGCTGGTGTGCCCCAGGCCAGGGGCTCCCTAAGCCGAAGGGCTGGGGCGCCCTAGGTCTGGGGCGCCCAAAGCCTAAGGGCTGTGGTGCCCCAGGACTGGGGCTCCGTAAGCCTAAGGGCTGGTGCGCCCCAGGCCTGGGGCTCCCAAATCCTAAGGGCGGGGGTGCCCCAGGCCAGGGGGTCCCTAATCCTAAGGGCTGGGGCATACCTGGCCTGGGGCTCCCAAAGCCTAAGGGCTTATGCGCCCCAGGACTGGGACTCCCAAAGCCTAAGTGCTAGCGTGCCACAGGCCTGGGGCTCCCAAAGCCTGAGGGCTCGGGCGCCCTAGGTCTGTCGCGCCCTAAGCCGAAGGGCTGGGGCGTCTCAGCCTGGGGCTCCCAAATTCTAAGGGCTGGGGCGCCCCAGGCCAGGGGCTCCCTAAGCCTAAGGCTGGGGCTCCCTAAGCCTAAGGGCTGGGGCATACCAGGCCTGGGGCTCCCAAAGCCTAAGGGTTGGGGCGCCCTAGGCCTGACGCGCCCTAATCCGAAGGGCTGGGGGGTCCCTGGCCATGGGCT
This sequence comes from Tenrec ecaudatus, assembly GCF_050624435.1. Lineage (NCBI taxonomy): Eukaryota > Metazoa > Chordata > Mammalia > Afrosoricida > Tenrecidae > Tenrec > Tenrec ecaudatus. The sequence continues at coordinate 126,917 of NW_027459102.1, read as the reverse complement.
CCCTAAGCCTAAGGGCTGGTGCGCCCCAGGCCTGGGGCTCCCTAAGCCTAAGGGCTGGGACGCCCCTGGCCTGGGGCTCCTTAAGCCGAAGAGCTGGGCGCCCCAGGCCTGGGGCTCCCAAAGCCTAAGGGCTGGGACGCCCCAGGCCAGGGGCTCCCTAACCCAAAGGGCTGGGGCGCCTTAGGTCTGGGGCGCCCAAAGCCTAAGGGCTATGGCGCCCTAGGCCTGGGGCTCCATAAGCCTAAGGACTGGGGTACCCCAGGCCTGGGGCTCCCAAATCCTAAGGGTGGGGGCGCCCCAGGCCTGCGGCTCCCAAAACCTAAGGGCTGGGGCCCCCCAGGCCAGGGGCTCCCTAATCCTAAGGGCTGGGGCATACCTAGCCTGGGTCTCCCAAAGCCTAAGGGCTTGGGCGCCCCAGGCCTGGGACTCCCAAAGCCTAAGGGCTGGCGTGCCCCAGGCCTGGGGCTCCCAAAGCCTGAGGGCTGGGGCCCCCTAGGTCTGTCGCGCCCTAAGCCGAAGGGCTGGGGCATCCCAGGCTATAGGCTCACTAAGCCTAAGGGCTGGGACGCCCCAGGCCTGGGGCTCCCTAAGCCCAACGGCTGGGTGCCCCCAGGCCTAGGGCTCCCTAAGACTAAGCGGTGGGGTGCCCAAGGCCTGTGGCTCCCAAAGCCTAAGAGCTGTGGCGCCTCAAGTCTGGGGCTCTCAAACCCTAAGGGCTGGGGGCCCCAGGCCTGGGGCTCCCAAAACCTATGGGCTGGGGCGTCCCAGCCTGGGGATCCCAAAGCCTAAGGGTTTGAGCGCCCCAGGCCTGGGACTCCCAAAGCCTAATGGCTGGCGTGCCACAAGCCTTGGGCTCCCTAAGTCTAAGGGCTGGGGCGCCCCAGGTCTGGGGCTCCCAAAGCCTAAGCGCTGGGACGCCCCAGGCCTGGGGCTCCCAAAGCCTAAGGCTGGTGCGCCCCGGCCTGGGGCTCCCAAAGCCTAAGGGCTGGGCGCCCCAGGCCAGGGGCTCCCTAAACCTAAGGGCGGGGGCGCCCAAGGCCTGGGGCTCCCTAAGCCGAAGGGCTGTGACGCCCAGGTCTGGGGCTCCCTAAGCCGAAGGGCTGGGTGCCCCTAAGCCTGGGACTCTCAAAGCATAAGGGCTGGGGCGCCACAGGCCTGGAGCTCCCAAAGCCTAAGGGCTGGTGCGTCTCAGGCCTGGGGCACCCAAAGCCTAAGGGCTGGGGCGCCCCTATCCGGGGGCTCCCAAAACCTAAGTGTTGGGATGCCCCAGGCCTTGGGCTTCCAAAGACAAAGGGCTGTGGCGCCCAAGGCCAGAGGCTCCCTAAGCCTAAGGGCTGGGGCGCCCCAGGCCTGGGGCTCCCAAAGCCTAAGGGCTGCGGTGCCCCAGGCCTAGGGCTCCCAAAACCTAAGGGCTGGGGCACCCCAGGCCAGGTGCTCCCTAAGCCTAAGGGCTGGGGCGTACCAGACCTGCGACTCCCAGCCTAAGGGCTGAGGCGCCTAGGTCTGGAACACCCAAAGCCTAAGGGCTGGGGCGCCCTGAGCCTGGGGCTCCCAAAGCCTAAGGGCTGGGACGCCCCAGGCCTGGGGCTCCCTAAGCCAAAGCGCTGGGTGCCCCCAGGCCTGGGGCTCCCTAAGCCTAAGGGCTGGGGCACCCCGGCCTGGGGCTGCCTAAGCCAAAGCGCTGGGTGCCCCCAGGCCTGGGGCTCCCTAAGCCTAAGGGCTGGGGCACCCCGGCCTGGGGCTCCCAAAGCCTAAGTGCTGGGGCGCCCCAGGCAAGTGGCTCCCTAAACCTAAGAGCTGGGGCCCCCCAGGCCTGGGGCTCTCAAAGCCTAACGGTTGGGGCGACCCAAGCCTGGGGCTCCCTAAGCCTAAGGGCTGGGGCACCCCAGGCCTGGGGCTCCCAAAGCCAAGGGCAGGGGCGCCCCAGGCCTGGGATCCCAAAGCCTAAGGGCAGAGGCGCCCCAGGCCTAGGGCTCCCAAAACCTAAGGGCTGGGGCGCCCCAGGCCAGGTGCTCCCTAAGCCTAAGGGCTGGGGCGTACCAGGCCTGCGACTCCCAGGCTAAGGGCTGTGGCGCCTAGGTCTGGAACTCCCAAAGCCTAAGGGCAGGGGCGCCCCGAGCCTGGGGCTCCCTAAGCCTAAGGGCAGGGACGCCCCAGGCCAGGGGCTCCCTAAGCCAATGAGCTGGGTCCCCCCAGGGCCTGGGGCACCAGAAGCCTAAGGGCTGTGGCGCCCCAGGCCTGTGGCTCCAAAAGCCTAAGAGTTGGGGCGCCCCAAATCTGGGGCTCCCAAAGCCTAAGGGCTGGGCGCCCCAGGCCTGGGGCTCCCAAAACCTATGGACTGGGGGGTCCCAGCCTGGGGCTCCAAAAGCCTAAGGGCTGGGGCGCCCAAGGCCTGGGGCTCCCTAAAACTAAGTGCTGGGCCGTACCAGGCCTGGGGCTCCCTAAGCCTAAGGGCTGGGTGTCCCCAGGCCTAGGGCTCCCTAAGCCTAAGGAATGGGGCACCCCAGGCCTGGGGCTCCCAAAGCATAAGCGCTGGGGCTCCCCAGGCCTGGGGCTCCCAAAGCCTAAGGGCTGGGGCGCCCCGGCCTGGGGCTCCCAAAGAAAAAGGGCTGTGGCGCCCCAGGCCAGAGGCTCCCTAAACCTAAGGGCGGGGGCGCCCCAGGCCTGGGGCTCCCTAAGCCGAAGTGTTGTGACACCCAGGTCTGGGGCTCCCTAAGCCGAAGGGCAGGGTGCCCCTAGGCCTGGGGCTCCCAAAGCATAAGGGCTGGGGCAACACAGGCCTGGAGCTCCCAAAGCCTAAGGGCTGGGGCACCCCAGCCTGGGGCTCCCTACCAAGGGCTGGGACGCCCAGGCAAGTGGCTCCCTAAACCTAAGAGCTGGGGCGCCCCAGGCCTGGGGCTCCCAAAGCATAAGCGCTGGGGCGCCCCAGGCCTGGGACTCCCAAAGCCTAAGGGTTGGGGCACCCTGGCCTGGTGCTCCCAAAGCCTAAGGGCTGGGGCGTCCCAGGCGAGTTGCTCCCAAAACCTAAGGGCGGGGGCGCCCCAGGACTGGGGCTCCCTACCCGAAGGGCTGGGACGCCCAGGCATGGGGATCCCTAAGCCTAAGGGCTGGGGCACCCCGGCCTGGGGCTCCCAAAGCCTAAGGGCTGGGGCGCCCCAGGCAAGTGGCTCCCTAAACCTAAGAGCTGGGGCGCCCCAGGCCTGGGGCTCTCAAAGCCTAAGGGTTGGGGCGCCCCAGGCCTGGGCTCCCTAAGAAAAAGGGCTGTGGCTCCCCAGGCCAGAGGCTCCCTAAGCCTAACGGTTGGGGCGACCCAGGCCTGGGGCTCCCTAAGCCTAAGGGCTGGGGCACCCCAGGCCTGGGGCTCCCAAAGCCAAGTGCAGGGGCGCCCCAGGCCTAGGGCTAACAAAACCTAAGGGCTGGGGCGTCTCAGCCCTGGGGCTCCCAAAGCCTAAGTGCTAGGGCGCCCCAGGTCAGGGGCTCCCTAAGCCTAAGGGATGGGGCGTACCAGGCCTGTGGCTCCCAAAGCCAAAGGGCTGGGGCGCCCCAGGCCAGGGGTTCCCTAATCCTAAGGGCTGGGGCGTACCTGGCCTGGGGCTCCCAAAGCCTAAGGGCTTGGCGCCCCAGGCCTGGGACTCCCAAAGCCTAAGGGCTGGCGTGCCCCAGGCCTGGGGCTCCCAAAGCCTGAGGGCTGGGGCGCTCTAGGTCTGTTGCACCCTAAGCCGAAGGGCTGGGGCGTCCCAGGCTATAGGCTCCCTAAGCCTAAGAGCTGGGGCGCCCCAGGCCTGGGGCTCCCTAAGCCGAAGGGCTGGGCGCCCCCAGGCCTGGGGTTCCCTAAGACTAAGCTCTGGGGAGCCCCAGGCCTGTGGCTCCCAAAGCCTAAGAGCTGGGGCGCCCCAAGCCTTGGGCTGTCAAACCCTAAGGGCTGGGCGCCCCAGGCCTGGGGCTCCCAAAAACTATGGGCTGCGGCGTCCCAGCCTGGGGCTCCCAAATCCTAAGGGTTGGGGCGCCCCATGCCTGGGGCTTCCAAAGCCTAAGGGCTGGGTCGCACCAGGCTTTAGCTCCCAAAGCCTAACGGCTGGGGCACCCCCGGCCTGGGGCTCCCTAAGCCTAAGGGCTGGGACGCCCCTGGCCTGGGGCTCCTTAAGCCGAAGAGTTGGGCGCCCCAGGCCTGGGGCTCCCAAAGCCTAAGGGCTTGGGTGCCCCAGGCCAGGGGTTCCCTAAGCCTAAGAGCTGGGGCGACCCAAGCGTGGGGCTCTCAAAGCCTAAGGGCTCGGGCGCCTCAGGCGTGGGGCTCCCAAAGCCTAAGGGCTAGGGCGCCCCAGGCTTTGGCTCCCAAAACCTAAGGGCTGGGTCGCACCAGGCTTGAGCTGCCAAAGCCTAACGGCTGGGGCGCCCCCGGGCTGGGGCTCCCAAAGCCTAAGGGCTGGGACGCCCCAGGCCAGGGGCTCCCTAAGCCAAAGGGCTGGGGCGCCTTAGGTCTGGGGCGCCCAAAGCCTAAGGGCTGTGGCGCCCAAGGCCTGGGGCTCCGTAAGCCTAAGGGCTGGGGTACCCCAGGCCTGGGGTTCCCAAAGCCTATGGGCTGGGGCACCCCAGGCTTTGGCTCCCAAAACCTAAGGGCTGGATCGCACCAGGCTTGGACTCCCAAAGCCTAACGTATGGGGAAACCTTGGCCTGGGGCTCCCAAAGCCTAAGGGCTGGGGCGCCCCAGGCCAGGGGCTCCCTAAGCCGAAGGGCTGGGGCGCACTAGGTCTGGGGTGCCCAAAGCCTAAGGGCTGTGGTGCCCCAGGACTGGGGCTCCGTAAGCCTAAGGGCTGGTGCGCCCCAGGCCTGGGGCTCCCAAATCCTAAGTGTGGGGGTGCCCCAGGCCATGGGGTCCCTAATCCTAAGGGCTGGGGCATACCTGGCCTGGGGCTCCCAAAGCCTAAGGGCTTGTGCGCCCCACTACTGGGACTCCCAAAGCCTAAGGGCTGGCGTGCCACAGGCCTGGGGCTCCCAAAGCCTGAGGGCTCGGGCGCCCTAGGTCTGTCGCGCCCTAAGCCGAAGGGCTGGGGCATCCCAGGCTATAGGCTCACTAAGCCTAAGGGCTGGGGCGCCCCAGGCCAGGGGCTCCCTAAGCCTAAGGCTGGGGCTCCCTAAGCCTAAGGGCTGGGGCATACCAGGCCTGGGGCTCCCAAAGCCTAAGGGTTGGGGCGCCCTAGGCCTGACGCGCCCTAATCCGAAGGGCTGGGGGGTCCCTGGCCATGGGCTCCCTAAGCCTAAGGGCTGGTGCGCCCCAGGCCTGGGGCTCCTTAAGCCGAAGAGCTGGGCGCCCCAGGCCTGGGGCTCCCAAAGTCTAAGGGCTGGGACGCCCCAGGCCAGGGGCTCCCTAAGCCAAAGGGCTGGGGCGCCTTAGGTCTGGGGCGCCCAAAGCCTAAGGGCTATGGCGCCCTAGGCCTGGGGCTCCGTAAGCCTAAGGACTGGGGTACCCCAGGCCTGGGGCTCCCAAATCCTAAGGGTGGGGGCGCCCCAGGCCTGCGGCTCCCAAAACCTAAGGGCTGGGGCCCCCCAGGCCAGGGGCTCCCTAATCATACGGGCTGGGGCATACCTAGCCTGGGGCTCCCAAAGCCTAAGGGCTTGGGCGCCCCAGGCCTGGGACTCCCAAAGCCTAAGGGCTGGCGTGCCCCAGGCCTGGGGCTCCCAAAGCCTGAGGGCTGGGGCCCCCTAGGTCTGTCGCGCCCTAAGCCGAAGGGCTGGGGCATCCCAGGCTATAGGCTCACTAAGCCTAAGGGCTGGGACGCCCCAGGCCTGGGGCTCCCTAAGCCCAAAGGCTGGGTGCCCCCAGGCCTAGGGCTCCCTAAGACTAAGCGGTGGGGTGCCCAAGGCCTGTGGCTCCCAAAGCCTAAGAGCTGTGGCGCCTCAAGTCTGGGGCTCTCAAACCCTAAGGGCTGGGGACCCCAGGCCTGGGGCTCCCAAAACCTATGGGCTGGGGCGTCCCAGCCTGGGGATCCCAAAGCCTAAGGGTTTGAGCGCCCCAGGCCTGGGACTCCCAAAGCCTAATGGCTGGCGTGCCACAGGCCTTGGGCTCCCTAAGTCTAAGGGCTGGGGCGCCCCAGGTCTGGGGCTCCCAAAGCCTAAGCGCTGGGACGCCCCAGGCCTGGGGCTCCCAAAGCCTAAGGCTGGTGCGCCCCGGCCTGGGGCTCCCAAAGCCTAAGGGCTGGGCGCCCCAGGCCAGGGGCTCCCTAAACCTAAGGGCGGGGGCGCCCAAGGCCTGGGGCTCCCTAAGCCGAAGGGCTGTGACGCCCAGGTCTGGGGCTCCCTAAGCCGAAGGGCTGGGTGCCCCTAAGCCTGGGACTCTCAAAGCATAAGGGCTGGGGCGCCACAGGCCTGGAGCTCCCAAAGCCTAAGGGCTGGTGCGTCCCAGGCCTGGGGCACCCAAAGCCTAAGGGCTGGGGCGCCCCTAGCCGGGGGCTCCCAAAACCTAAGTGTTGGGATGCCCCAGGCCTTGGGCTTCCAAAGACAAAGGGCTGTGGCTCCCAAGGCCAGAGGCTCCCTAAGCCTAAGGGCTGGGGCGCCCCAGGCCTGGGGCTCCCAAAGCCTAAGGGCTGTGGTGCCCCAGGCCTAGGGCTCCCAAAACCTAAGGGCTGGGGCACCCCAGGCCAGGTGCTCCCTAAGCCTAAGGGCTGGGGCGTACCAGGCCTGCGACTCCCAGCCTAAGGGCTGAGGCGCCTAGGTCTGGAACACCCAAAGCCTAAGTGCTGGGGCGCCCTGAGCCTGGGACTCCCAAAGCCTAAGGGCTGGGACGCCCCAGGCCTGGGGCTCCCTAAGCCAAAGCGCTGGGTGCCCCCAGGCCTGGGGCTCCCTACGCCTAAGGGCTGGGGCACCCCGGCCTGGGGCGCCCAAAGCCTAAGTGCTGGGGCTCCCCAGGCAAGTGGCTCCCTAAACCTAAGAGCTGGGGCGCCCCAGGCCTGGGGCTCTCAAAGCCTAACGGTTGGGGCGACCCAAGCCTGGGGCTCCCTAAGCCTAAGGGCTGGGGCACCCCAGGCCTGGGGCTCCCAAAGCCAAGGGCAGGGGCGCCCCAGGCCTGGGATCCCAAAGCCTAAGGGCAGAGGCGCCCCAGGCCTAGGGCTCCCAAAACCTAAGGGCTGGGGCCCCCCAGGCCAGGTGCTCCCTAAGCCTAAGGGTTGGGGCGTACCAGGCCTGCGACTCCCAGGCTAAGGGCTGTGGCGCCTAGGTCTGGAACTCCCAAAGCCTAAGGGCTGGGGCGCCCCGAGCCTGGGGCTCCCTAAGCCTAAGGGCAGGGACGCCCCAGGCCAGGGGCTCCCTAAGCCAATGAGCTGGGTCCCCCTAGGGCCTGGGGCGCCATAAGCCTAAGGGCTGTGGCGCCCCAGGCCTTTGGCTCCAAAAGCCTAAGAGTTGGGGCGCCCCAAATCTGGGGCTCCCAAAGCCTAAGGGCTGGGCGCCCAAGCCTGGGGCTCCCAAAACCTATGGACTGGGGGGTCCCAGCCTGGGGCTCCAAAAGCCTAAGGGCTGGGGCGCCCAAGGCCTGGGGCTCCCTAAGACTAAGTGCTGGGCCGTACCAGGCCTGGGGCTCCCTAAGCCTAAGGGCTGGGTGTCCCCAGGCCTAGGGCTCCCTAAGCCTAAGGAATGGGGCACCCCAGGCCTGGGGCTCCCAAAGCATAAGCACTGGGGCTCCCCAGGCCTGGGGCTCCCAAAGCCTAAGGGCTGGGGCGCCCTGGCCTGGGGCTCCCAAAGACAAAGGGCTGTGGCGCCCCAGGCCAGAGGCTCCCTAAACCTAAGGGTGGGGGCGCCCCAGGCCTGGGGCTCCCTAAGCCGAAGTGTTGTGACACCCAGGTCTGGGGCTCCCTAAGCCGAAGGGCAGGGTGCCCCTAGGCCTGGGGCTCCCAAAGCATAAGGGCTGGGGCAACACAGGCCTGGAGCTCCCAAAGCCTAAGGGCTGGGGCACCCCGGCCTGGGGCTCCCTACCAAGGGATGGGACGCCCAGGCATGGGGCTCCCTAAGCCTAAGGGCTGGGGTACCCCGGCCTGGGGCTCCCAAAGCCTAAGGGATGGGGCGCCCCAGGCAAGTGGCTCCCTAAACCTAAGAGCTGGGGCGCCCCAGGCCTAGGGCTCCCAAAGCATAAGCTCTGGGGCGCCCCAGGCCTGGGACTCCCAAAGCCTAAGGGCTGGGGCACCCCGGCCTGGGGCTCCCAAAGCCTAAGGGCTGGGGCGCCCCAGGCCAGTTGCTCCCGAAACCTAAGGGCGGGGGCGCCCCAGGACTGGGGCTCCTTACCCGAAGGGCTGGGATGCCCAGGCATGGGGATCTCTAAGCCTAAGGGCTGGGGCGCCCCAGGCAATTGGCTCCCTAAACCTAAGAGCTGGGGCGCACCAGGCCTGGGGCTCTCAAAGCCTAAGGGTTGGGGCGCCCCAGGCCTGGGGCTCCCTAAGAAAAAGGGCTGTGGCGCCCCAGGCCAGAGGCTCCCTAAGCCTACCGGTTGGGGCGACCCAGGCCTGGGGCTCCCTAAGCCTAAGGGCTGGGGCACCCCAGGCCTGGGGCTCGCAAAGCCAAGGGCAGGGGCGCCCCAGGCCTAGGGCTAACAAAACCTAAGGGCTGGGGCGTCTCAGCCCTGGGGCTCCCAAAGCCTAAGTGCTAGGGCGCCCCAGGCCTGGGGCTCTCAAAGCCTAACGGTTGGGGCGACCCAAGCCTGGGGCTCCCTAAGCCTAAGGGCTGGGGCACCCCAGGCCTGGGGCTCCCAAAGCCAAGGGCAGGGGCGCCCCAGGCCTGGGATCCCAAAGCCTAAGGGCAGAGGCGCCCCAGGCCTAGGGCTCCCAAAACCTAAGGGCTGGGGCCCCCCAGGCCAGGTGCTCCCTAAGCCTAAGGGTTGGGGCGTACCAGGCCTGCGACTCCCAGGCTAAGGGCTGTGGCGCCTAGGTCTGGAACTCCCAAAGCCTAAGGGCTGGGGCGCCCCGAGCCTGGGGCTCCCTAAGCCTAAGGGCAGGGACGCCCCAGGCCAGGGGCTCCCTAAGCCAATGAGCTGGGTCCCCCTAGGGCCTGGGGCGCCATAAGCCTAAGGGCTGTGGCGCCCCAGGCCTTTGGCTCCAAAAGCCTAAGAGTTGGGGTGCCCCAAATCTGGGGCTCCCAAAGCCTAAGGGCTGGGCGCCCAAGCCTGGGGCTCCCAAAACCTATGGACTGGGGGGTCCCAGCCTGGGGCTCCAAAAGCCTAAGGGCTGGGGCGCCCAAGGCCTGGGGCTCCCTAAGACTAAGTGCTGGGCCGTACCAGGCCTGGGGCTCCCTAAGCCTAAGGGCTGGGTGTCCCCAGGCCTAGGGCTCCCTAAGCCTAAGGAATGGGGCACCCCAGGCCTGGGGCTCCCAAAGCATAAGCACTGGGGCTCCCCAGGCCTGGGGCTCCCAAAGCCTAAGGGCTGGGGCGCCCTGGCCTGGGGCTCCCAAAGACAAAGGGCTGTGGCGCCCCAGGCCAGAGGCTCCCTAAACCTAAGGGTGGGGGCGCCCCAGGCCTGGGGCTCCCTAAGCCGAAGTGTTGTGACACCCAGGTCTGGGGCTCCCTAAGCCGAAGGGCAGGGTGCCCCTAGGCCTGGGGCTCCCAAAGCATAAGGGCTGGGGCAACACAGGCCTGGAGCTCCCAAAGCCTAAGGGCTGGGGCACCCCGGCCTGGGGCTCCCTACCAAGGGATGGGACGCCCAGGCATGGGGCTCCCTAAGCCTAAGGGCTGGGGCAACCCGGCCTGGGGCTCCCAAAGCCTAAGGGATGGGGCGCCCCAGGCAAGTGGCTCCCTAAACCTAAGAGCTGGGGCGCCCCAGGCCTAGGGCTCCCAAAGCATAAGCGCTGGGGCGCCCCAGGCCTGGGACTCCCAAAGCCTAAGGGCTGGGGCACCCCGGCCTGGGGCTCCCAAAGCCTAAGGGCTGGGGCGCCCCAGGCCAGTTGCTCCCGAAACCTAAGGGCGGGGGCGCCCCAGGACTGGGGCTCCTTACCCGAAGGGCTGGGATGCCCAGGCATGGGGATCCCTAAGCCTAAGGGCTGGGGCACCCCGGCCTGGGGCTCCCAAAGCCTAAGGGCTGGGGCGCCCCAGGCAATTGGCTCCCTAAACCTAAGAGCTGGGGCGCCCCAGGCCTGGGGCTCTCAAAGCCTAAGGGTTGGGGCGCCCCAGGCCTGGGGCTCCCTAAGAAAAAGGGCTGTGGCGCCCCAGGCCAGAGGCTCCCTAAGCCTACCGGTTGGGGCGACCCAGGCCTGGGGCTCCCTAAGCCTAAGGGCTGGGGCACCCCAGGCCTGGGGCTCGCAAAGCCAAGGGCAGGGGCACCCCAGGCCTAGGGCTAACAAAACCTAAGGGCTGGGGCGTCTCAGCCCTGGGGCTCCCAAAGCCTAAGTGCTAGGGCGCCCCAGGTCAGGGGCTCCCTAAGCCTAAGGGATGGGGCGTACCAGGCCTGTGGCTCCCAAAGCCAAAGGGCTGGGGCGCCCCAGGCCAGGGGTTCCCTAATCCTAAGGGCTGGGGCGTACCTGGCCTGGGGCTCCCAAAGCCTAAGGGCTTGGCGCCCCAGGCCTGGGACTCCCAAAGCCTAAGGGCTGGCGTGCCCCAGGCCTGGGGCTCTCAAAGCCTGAGGGCTGGGGCGCTCTAGGTCTGTTGCACCCTAAGCCGAAGGGCTGGGGCGTCCCAGGCTATAGGCTCCCTAAGCCTAAGAGCTGGGGCGCCCCAGGCCTGGGGCTCCCTAAGCCGAAGGGCTGGGACGCCCCAGGCCTGGGGTTCCCTAAGCAGAAGGGCTGAGCGCCCCCAGGCCTGGGGTTCCCTAAGACTAAGCTCTGGGGAGCCCCAGGCCTGTGGCTCCCAAAGCCTAAGAGCTGGGGCGCCCCAAGCCTTGGGCTGTCAAACCCTAAGAGCTGGGCGCCCCAGGCCTGGGGCTCCCAAAACCTATGGGCTGCGGCGTCCCAGCCTGGGGCTCCCAAATCCTAAGGGTTGGGGCGCCCCATGCCTGGGGCTTCCAAAGCCTAAGGGCTGGGTCGCACCAGGCTTTAGCTCCCAAAGCCTAACGGCTGGGGCACCCCCGGCCTGGGGCTCCCTAAGCCTAAGGGCTGGGACGCCCCTGGCCTGGGGCTCCTTAAGCCGAAGAGTTGGGCGCCCCAGGCCTGGGGCTCCCAAAGCCTAAGGGCTTGGGTGCCCCAGGCCAGGGGTTCCCTAAGCCTAAGAGCTGGGGCGACCCAAGCGTGGGGCTCTCAAAGCCTAAGGGCTCGGGCGCCTCAGGCGTGGGGCTCCCAAAGCCTAAGGGCTAGGGCGCCCCAGGCTTTGGCTCCCAAAACCTAAGGGCTGGGTCGCACCAGGCTTGAGCTGCCAAAGCCTAACGGCTGGGGCGCCCCCGGGCTGGGGCTCCCAAAGCCTAAGGGCTGGGACGCCCCAGGCCAGGGGCTCCCTAAGCCAAAGGGCTGGGGCGCCTTAGGTCTGGGGCGCCCAAAGTCTAAGGGCTGTGGAGCCCAAGGCCTGGGGCTCCGTAAGCCTAAGGGTGGGGTCGCCCCAGGCCTGCGACTCCCAAAACCTAAGGGCTGGGGCCCCCCAGGCCAGGGGCTCCCTAATCCTAAGGGCTGGGGCATACCTAGCCTGGGGCTCCCAAAGCCTAAGGGCTTGGGCGCCCCTGGCCTGGGACTCCCAAAGCCTAAGGGCTGGCGTGCCCCAGGCCTGGGGCTCCCAAAGCCTGAGGGATGGGGCGCCCTAGGTCTGTCGTGCCCTAAGCCGAAGGGCTGGGGCATCCCAGGCTATAGGCTCACTAAGCCTAAGGGCTGGGACACCCCAGGCCTGGGGCTCCCTAAGCCGAACGGCTGGGTGCCCCCAGGCCTAGGGCTCCATAAGACTAAGCGCTGGGGTGCCCAAGGCCTCTGGCTCCCAAAGCCTAAGAGCTGGGGCGCCCCAAGCCTGGGGCTCTCAAACCCTAAGGGCTGGGGGCCCCAGGCCAGGGGCTCCCAAAACCTATGGGCTGGGGCATCCCAGCCTGGGGCTCCCAAAGCCTAAGGGTTTGAGCGCCCCAGGCCTGGGACTCCCAAAGCCTAATGGATGGCGTGCCACAGGCCTTGGGCTCCCTAAGTCTAAGGGCTGGGGCGCCCGAGGCCTGGGGCTCCCAAAGCCTAAGGCTGGTGCGCCCCGGCCTGGGGCTCCCACAGCCTAAGGGCTGGGCGCCCCAGGCCAGGGGCTCCCTAAACCTAAGGGCGGGGGCGCCCAAGGACTGGGGCTCCCTAAGCCGAAGGGCTGTGACGCCCAGGTCTGGGGCTCCCTAAGACGAAGGGCTGGGTGCCCCTAAGCCTGGGACTCTCAAAGCATAAGGGCTGGGGCACCACAGGGCTGGAGCTCCCAAAGCCTAAGGGCTGGGGCGCCCCTGGCCTGGGGCACCCAAAACCTAAGGGCTGGGGCGCCCCTAGCCGGGGGCTCCCAAAACCTAAGTGTTGGGATGCCCCAGGCCTTGGGCTTCCAAAGACAAAGGGCTCTGGCGCCCAAGGCCAGAGGCTCCCTAAGGCTAATGGCTGGGGCGCCCCAGGCCTGGGGCTCCCAAAGCCTAAGGGCTGGGGTGCCCCAGGCCTAGGGCTCCCAAAACCTAAGGGCTGGGGCGCCCCAGGCCAGGTGCTCCCTAAGCCTAAGGCCTGGGGCGTACCAGGCCTGCGACTCCCAGCCTAAGGGCTGTGGCGCCTAGGTCTGGAACTCCCAAAGCCTAAGGGCTGGGACGCCCCAGGCCTGGGGCTCCCTAAGCCGAAGCGCTGGGTGCCCCCAGGCCTGGGGCTCCCTAAGACTAAGGGCAGGGACGCCCCAGGCCTGGGGCTCCCAAAGCCTAAGGCTGGTGCGCCCCGGCCTGGGGCTCCCAAAGCCTAAGGGCTGGGGCGCCCCAGGCCAGGGGCTCCCTAAACCTAAGGGCGGGGGCGCCCCAGGCCTGGGGCTCCCTAAGCCGAAGGGCTGTGACGCCCAGGTCTGGGGCTCCCTAAGCCGAAGGGCTGGGTGCCCCTTAGCCTGGGGCTCTCAAAGCATAACGGCGGGGGCGCCACAGGCCTGGAGCTCCCAAAGCCTAAGGGCTGGGGCGACCCAGGCCTGGGGCACCCAAAGCCTAATGCTGGGGCGCCCCAGGCCGGGGGCTCACAAAACCTAAGTGTTGGGGCGCCCCAGGCCTTGGGCTTCCTAAGACAAAGGGCTGTGGCCCCCAAGGCCAGAGTCTCCCTAAGCCTAAGGGCTGGGGCGCTCCAGGCCTGGGGCACCCAAAGCCTAAGGGCTGTGGTGCCCCAGGCCTGGGGCTCACAAAGCCTAAGGGCAGAGGCGCCCCAGGCCTAGGGCTCCCAAAACCTAAGGGCTGGGGCGCCCCAGCCCAGGTGCTCCCTAAGCCTAAGGGCAGGGGCGTACGAGGCCTGCGACTCCCAGACTAAGGGCTGTGGCGCCTAGGTCTGGAACTCCCAAATCCTAAGGGCAGGGACGCCCCAGGCCTGTGGCTCCCTAAGACAATGAGCTGGGTCCCCCCAGGGCCTGGGGCTCCATATGCCTAAGGGCTGTGGCGCCCCAGGCCTGTGGCTCCAAAAGCCTAAGAGTTGGGGCGCCCCAAATCTGGGACTCCCAAAGCCTAAGGGCTGGGCGCCCCAGGCCTGGGGCTCCCAAAACCTATGGACTTTGGCGTCCCAGCCTGGGGCTCCAAAAGCCTAAGGACTGGGGCGCCCAAGGCCTGGGGCTCCCTAAGACTAAGCGCTGGGGCTCCCCAGGCCTGGGGCTCCCAAAGCCTAAGGGCTGGGGCGCCCCGGCCTGGGGTTCCCAAAGACAAAGGGCTGTGGCGCCCCAGGCCAGAGGCTCCCTAAACCTAAGGGCGGGGGCGCCCAAAGCCTGAGGGCTGTGGTGCCCCAGGCCAGGGGCAACGTAAGCCTAAGGGCTGGGGCGCCCCAGGCCTGGGGCTCCCAAATCCTAAGGACGGGGGCGCCCCAGGCCAGGGGTTCCCTAATCCTAAGGGCTGGGGCGTACCTGACCTGGGGCTCCCAAAGCCTAAGGGCTTGGGCGCCCCAGGCCAGGGGGTCCCTAATCCTAAGGGCTGGGGCGTACCTGGCCTGGGGCTCCCAAAGCCTAAGGGCTGGGGCGTCCCAGGACTGGGGCTCCCAAAACCTAAGCGCTGGGGCGCCCCAGGCCTGGGGCTCCCAAAGCCTAAGGGCTGGGGTGCCCCGGCCAGGCGCTCCCAAAGCCTAAGGGCTGGGGCGCCCCAGGCCAGGGGCTCCCTAAACCTAAGTGCGGGGGCGCCCCAGGACTGGGGCTCCCTAAGCCGAAAGGCTTTGACGCCCAGGTCTGGGGCTCCCTAAGCCGAAGGACTGGGGCGACCCAGACCTGGCGCCCAAAGCCTATGGGTTGGGGCGCCCCAGGCCTTGGGCTTCCTAAGACAAAGGGCTGTGGCGCCCCAGGCCAGAGGCTCCCTAAGCCTAAGGGAAGAGGCGCCCCAGGCCTAGGGCTCCCAAAACCTAAGGGCTGGGACGCCCCAGGCCTGGGGCTCTGAAGCCTAAGGGCTGGGGCGCCCAAGGCCAGGTGCTCCCTAAGCATAAGGGCTGGGGCGTACCAGGCCTGGGACTCCTAAAGCCTAAGGTCTGGGGCGCCTAGGTCTGGGACTCCCAAAGCCTAAGGGCAGTGGCGCCTCGAGCCTGGGGCTCTCTAAGCCTAAGGGCAGGAACGCCCCAGGCCTGGGGCTCCCTAAGCCGAAAAGCTGGGTCTTCCCTGTCCTGGGGCTCCATAAGCCTAAGGGCTGGGGCGCCACAGGCCTGTGGCTCCAAAAGCCTAAGAGTTGGGGCGCCCCAAGCCTGGGGCTCCCAAAGCCTAAGGGCTGGGCGCCCCAGGCCTGAGGCTCCCAAATCCTATGGGCTGGGGCGCCCAGGAATGGGACTCCCAAAGCCTACGGGCTGGGGTGCCCCAGGCCTGGGACTCCCTAAGCCTAAGGGCAGGGACGCCTCAGGCCTGGTGCTCCCAAAGCCGAAGACCTGCGTCCCACCAGGTCTGGGGCTCCCTAAGCCTAAGGTCTGGGGGGCCCCAGGCCTGTGGCTCCCAGAGCCTACGAGCTGGGGCGCCCCAGGCCTGTGGCTCCCAGAGCCTACGAGTTGGGCGCCCCAGGCCTGTGGCTCCAAAAGCCTAAGAGTTGGGGCGCCCCAAGCCTGGGGCTCCCAAAGCCTAAGGGCTGGCGCCCCGAGCCTGGGGCTCCCAAATCCTATGGGCTGGGGCGTCTCAGCCTGGGGCTCCAAAAGCCTAAGAGCTGGAACGTACCAGGCCTGGGGCTCCCTAAGCCTAAGGGCTGCGGCGTCCTAGGCCTGGGGCTCCCTAAGCCGAAGGGCTGGGTGTCCCCAGGCCTAGGGCTCCCTAAGCCTATTGGATGGGGCGACCCCAGGCCTGGGGCTCCCAAAGTATAAGCGCTGGGGCGCCCCAGGCCTGGGTGTCCCAAAGCCTAAGGGCTAGGGCGCCCCGGCCTGGGGCTCCCAAAGCCTAAGGTCTGGGGCGCCCCAGGCCAGGGGCTCCCTAAACCTAAAGGCGTGGGCGCCCCAGGCCTGGGGCTCCCTAAGCCTAAGGGCTGGGGCGCCACAGGCCTGGAGCTCCCAAAGCCTAAGGGCAGGGGCGCCCCAGACCTGGAGCTCCCAAAGCCTAAGTGCAGGGGCGCCCCAGGCCTGGGGCACCCAAAGCCTAAGGGCTGGGGCGCCCCTGCCTGGGGCTCCCAAAACCTAAGGGTTGTGGCGCCCCAGCCTGGGGCTCTCTAAGAAAAAGGGCTGTGGCTCTCCAGGCCAGAGGCTCCCTTAGCCTAACTGCTGGGGCGACCCAGGCCTGGGGCTCCCTAAGCCCAAGGGCTGGGGCACCCCAGGCCTGGGGCTCCCTAAGCCAAGGGCAGGGGCGCCCCAGGCCTGGGGCTCCCAAAGCCTAAGTGCTGTGGCGCCCCAGGTCAGGGGCTCCCTAAGCCAAAGGGCTGGGGGGTAACAGGCCTGTGGCTTCCAAAGCCTAAGGGCTGGGGCGCCCAGGAATGGGACTCCCAAAACTAAGGGCTGGGGTGCCCCAGGCCTGGGACTCCCTAAGCCTAAGGGCAGGGATGCCCCAGGCCTGGGACTCCCTATGCCGAAGAGCTGGGTCCCCCCAGGTCTGGGGCTACTTAGGCCTAATGTCTGGGGCGCCCCAGGCCTGTGGCTCCCAGAGCCTACGAACTGGGGCGCCCGAGGCCTGGGGCTCCCAAAATCTATGGGCTGGGGCGTCCCAGCCTGGGGCTCCCAAATCCTAAGTTCGGGGGCACCCCAGGCCTGGGGCTTCCAAAGCATAAGGGCTGGTGCGCCCCAGGCCAGGGGCTCCCTAAGCCTAAGGGCTGGGCCCTACCAGGCCTGGGGCTCCCAAAGCCTAAGGGCTGGGGCGCCCCAGGCCTGGGGCTCCCAAAACTTAAGGCCTGGGCGCTCCAGGCCTGGGGCTCCCGAAGTCTAAAGGCTGTGGCGCCCCAGGCCAGGGGCTCCCTAAGCCTAAGGGCTGGGCTGTACCAGGCCTGGGGCTCCAAAAACCTAAGGGTTGGGGAGCCCCATGCCTGGGGCTCCCAAAGCCTAAGGCTTGGCGCGCCATAGGCCAGGAGCTCCGTAAGCATAAGGGCTGGGGCGTACCAGGCCTGGGGCTCTCAAAGCCTAAGGGCTGGGGCGCCGCAGGCCTGGGACTCCCAAAGCCTAAGGGCTGGGGCACCCCAGGCCTGGGGCTCCCTAAGACTAAGGGCTGGGCCGTACCAGGCCTGGGACTCCCTAAGCCTAAGGGCTGCGGCGCCCTAGGCCTGGGGCTCCCTAAGCCGAAGGGCTGGGTGTCCTCAGGCCTAGGGCTCCCTAAGCCTAAGGAATGGGGCGCCCCAGGCCTGGGGCTCCCAAAGCATAAGCACTGGGACGCCCAGGCATGGGGCTCCCTAAGCCTAAGGGCTGGGGCACCCCGGCCTGGGGCTCCCAAAGCCTAAGGGCTGGGGCCCCCCAGGCAAGTGGCTCCCTAAACCTAAGAGCTGGGGCGCCCCATGCATGGGGCTCTCTAAGCCTAAGGGTTGGGGCGCCCCAGGCCTGGGGCTCCCTAAGAAAAAGGGCTGTGGCGCCCCAGCCCAGAGGCTCCCTAAGCCTAACGGTTGGGGCGACCCAGGCCTGGGGCTCCCTAAGCTTAAGGGCTGGGGCAACCCAGGCCTGGGGCTCCCAAAGCCAAGTGCAGGGGCGCCAGGGGCTTAGGGCTCACAAAACCTAAGGGCTGGGGCGCCTCAGCCCTGGGGCTCCCAAAGCCTAAGTGCTAGGGCACCCCAGGTCAGGGGCTCCCTAAGCCTAAGGGATGGGGTGTACCAGGCCTGTGGCTCCCAAAGCCAAAGGGCTGGGGCGCCCCAGACCAGGGGTTCCCTAATCCTAAGGGCTGGGGCGTACCTGGCCTGGGGCTCCCAAAGCCTAAGGGCTTGGCGCCCCAGGCCTGGGACTCCCAAAGCCTAAGGGCTGGCGTGCCCCAGGCCTGGGGCTCCCAAAGCCTGAGGGCTGGGGCGCTCTCGGTCTGTTGCACCCTAAGCCGAAGGGGTGGGGCGTCCCAGGCTATAGGCTCCCTAAGCCTAATAGCTGGGGCGCCCCAGGCCTGGGGCTCCCTAGGCCTAAGGGCTGGGATGACCCAGGCCTGGGGCTCCCTAAGCTGAAGGGCTGGGCGCCCCCAGGCCTGGGGTTCCCTAAGCCTAAGCTCTGGGGAGCCCCAGGCCTGAGGCTCCCAAAGCCTAAGAGCTGGGGCGCCCCAAGCCTTGGGCTCTCAAACCCTAAGGGCTGGGCGCCCCAGGCCTGGGGCTCCCAAAACCTATGGGCTGGGGCGTCCCAGCCTGGGGCACCCAAATCCTAAGTGTTGGGGCGCCCCATGCCTGGGGCTTCCAAAGCCTAAGGGCTGGGGCGCCCCAGGCCTGGGGCTCCCAAAGCCCAGGGCTGGGGCGCCCAAGGCTTTGGCTCACAAAACCTAATTGCTGTGTCGCACCAAGCTTGAGCTCCCACAGCCTAACGGATGGGGCACCCCCGGCCTGGGGCACCCAAAGCCTAAGCGCTGGGGCGCCCCAGGCCATGGGCTCCCTAGCCAAAGGGCTGGTGCGCCCTAGGTCTGGGGCGCCCAAAACCTGAGGGCTGTGGTGCCCCAGGCCTGGCGCTCCGTAAGCCTAAGGGCTGGGGCGCCCCAGGCCTGGGGCTCCCAAATCCTAAGGGCGGGGGCACCCCAGGCCAGGGGGTCCCTAATCCTAAGGGCTAGGGCGTACCTGGCCTGGGGCTCCCAAAGCCTAAGGGCTTGGGCGCCCCAGGCCAGGGGGTCCCTAATCCTAAGGGCTGGGGCGTACCTGGCCTGGGGCTCCCAAAGCCTAAGGGCTGGGGTGTCCCAGGCCATAGGCTCCCTAAGCCTAAGGGCTGGGGCGCCCCAGGCCTGGGGCTCCCTAAGACTAAGGGGTGGGACGCCCCAGGCCTGGGGCTCCCTAAGCCGAAGGGCTGGGTGCCCCCAGGCCTGGGGCACCCTAAGCCTAAGGGCTGGGGCGCCCCAGGCCTGGGGCTCCCAAAACCTAAGCGCTGGGGCGCCCCAGGCCTGGGGCTCCCAAAGCCTAAGGGCTGGGGCGCCCCGGCCAGGGGCTCCCAAAGCCTAAGGGCTGGGGCGCCCCAGGCCAGGGGCTCCCTAAACCTAAGAGTGGGGGCGCCCCAGGACTGGGACTCCCAAAGCCTAAGGGCTGTGGCGCCCTTAGCCTGGGGCTCTTTAAGCCTAAGGGCAGGGACGCCCCAGGCCTGGGGCTCCCTAAGCCGAAGAGCTGGGTCCTCCCAGGCCTTGGGCTCCATAAGCCTAAGAGTTGGGGCGCCCCAAGCCTTGGGCTCCCAAAGCCTACGGGCTGGGCGCCCCAGGCCTGGGGCTCCCAAATCCTAAGGGCTGGGGCGCCCAAGGCCTGGGGCTCCCTAAGCGGAAGGGCTGGGTGTCCCCAGGCCTAGGGCTCCCTAAGCCTAAGGGATGGGGCGACCCCAGGCCTGGGGCTCCCAACGCTTAAGCGCTGGGGCGCCCCAGGCCTGGGTCTCCCAAAGCCTAATGGCTGGGGCGCCCCGGCCTGGGGCTCGCAAGCCTAAGGTCTGGGGCGCCCCAGGCCTGGGGCTCCCTAAGCCTAAGGGCTGGGGCGCCACAGGCCTGGAGCTCCCAAAGCCTAAGGGCAGGGGCGCCCCAGACCTGGAGCTCCCAAAGCCTAAGTGCAGGGGCGCCCCAGGCCTGGGGCACCCAAAGCCTAAGGGCTGGGGCGCCCCTGCCTGGGGCTCCCAAAACCTAAGGGTTGTGGCGCCCCAGCCTGGGGCTCCCTAAAAAAAGGGCTGTGGCTCTCCAGGCCAGAGGCTCCCTTAGCCTAACTGCTGGGGCGACCCAGGCCTGGGGCTCCCTAAGCCCAAGGGCTGGGGCACCCCAGGCCTGGGGCTCCCTAAGCCTAAGGTCTGGGGCGCCCCAGGCCTGTGGCTCACAGAGCCTACGAGCTGGGGCGCCCCAGGCCTGTTGCTCCCAGAGCGTACGAGCTGGGGCGCCCCAGGCCTGTGGCTGCAAAAGCCTAAGAGCTGGGGCGCCCCAAACCTGGGGCTCCCAAAGCCTAAGGGCTGGCGCCCCAGGCCTGGGGCTCCCAAATCCTATGGGCTGGGGCGTCCCAGCCTGCGGCTCCAAAAGCCTAAGGGCTGGGGCGCCCAAGACCTGGGGCTCCCTAAGACTAAGGGCTGGGACGTACCAGGCCTGGGGCTCCCTAAGCCTAAGTGCTGCGGCGCCCTAGGCCTGGGGCTCCCTAAGCCGAAGGGCTGGGTGTCCCCAGGCCTAGGGCTCCCTAAGCCTATTGGATGGGGTGACCTCAGGCCTTGGGCTCCCAAAGCATAAGCGCTGGGGCGCCCCAGGTCTGGGTCTCCCAAAGCCTAAGGGCTGGGGCGCCCCGGCCTGGGGCTCCCAAGGCCTATGGTTTGGGGCGCCCCAGGCCAGGGGCTCCCTAAACCTAAGGGCGTGGGCACCCCAGGCCTGGGGCTCCCTATGCCGAAGGGCTGGGACGCCCAGGCCTGGGGCTCCCTAAGCCGAAGTGCTGGGTGCCCCCAGGCCTGGGGCTCCCAAAGCCTAAGGGCTGGGGCGCCCCAGCCTGGGGCTCCCAAAACCTAAGGGTTGGGGCGCCCCAGGCCTGGGGCTCACTAAGAAAAAGGGCTGTGGCTCCCCAGGCCAGAGGCTCCCTTAGCCTAACGGCTGGGGCGACCCAGGCCTGGGGCTCCCTAAGCACAAGGGCTGGGGCACCCCAGGCCTGGGGCTCCCTAAGCCAAGGGCAGGGGCGCCCCAGGCCTGGGGCTCCCAAAGCCTAAGTGCTGGGGCGCCCCAGGTCAGGGGCTCCCTAAGCCAAAGGGCTGGGGAGTACCAGGCCTGTGACTTCCAAAGCCTAAAGGCTGGGGCGCCCAGGAATGGAACTCCCAAACCTAAGGGCTGGGGTGCCCCAGGCCTGGGACTCCCTAAGCCTAAGGGCAGGGATGCCCCAGGCCTGGGGCTCCCTAAGCCGAAGAGCTGGGTCCCCCCAGGTCTGGGGCTCCTTAAGCCTAAGGTCTGGGGCTCCCCAGGCCTGTGGCTCCCAGAGCCTACGAGCTGGGGCGCCCCAGGCCTGGGGCTCCCAAAATCTATGGGCTGGGGCGTCCCTGCCTGGGGCTCCCAAATCCTAAGGGCTGGGGCACCCCAGGCCTGGGGCTCCCAAAGCCTAAGGGCTGGGGCACCCCAGGCCTGGGGCTTCCAAAGCATAAGGGCTGGTGCACCCCAGCCCTGGGGCTCCCAAAGCCTAAGGGCGGTGGCGCCCCAGGCCTGAGGCTCCCAAATCCTAAGGGATGGGTTTCCCCTGGCCTGGGCCTCCCAAAGCCTAAGGGCTGGGGCGCCCCAGGCCTGGGGCTCACAAACCTAAGGCCTGGGGCGCTCCAGGCCTAGGGCTCCCAAAGCCTAAGGACTGGGGCGCCCCAGGCCTGGGACTCCCAAAGCCTAACGGCTGGGGTGCCCCAGGCCTGGGGCTCCCAAAGCCTAAGGGCAGTTGCCCCCCAGGTCTGGGGCTCCCAAAGCCTAAGGGCTGGGGCGCCCCAAGCCAGGGGCTCCCTAAGCCTAAGGGGTGGGCCGTACCAGGCCTGGGGCTCCCAAAGTCTAAGGCCTGGGGCGCTCCAGGCCTGGGACTCCCAAAGCCTAAATCCTGGGATGCCCCAGGCCAGGGGCTCCCTAACCCTAAGGCTGGGGCGTACCAGGCCTGGGCCTCCCAAAGCCTAAGGGATGGGGCGCCCCAGGCCAGGGACTCCCAAAGCCTAAGGCTGGGGCGCCCTAGGCCTCGGGCTTCCAAAGCCTAAGGCCTGGGGCGCTCCACGACTCGTGGTCCCAAAGCCTAAGGGCTGGGAGGTCCCAGGCCTGGGGCTCCCAAAGCCTAAGGGCTGGGGCGCCCCAGGCCTGGGGCTCCCAAAGCCTAAGGGCTGGTGCGCCCCAGGCCTGGGGCTCCCAAAGCTTAAGGGCGGGGGGCCCCAGGCCTGAGGCTCACAAAGCCTAAGGCGGGGGCGCCCGAGGCCTGGGGCTCCCAAAGCCTAAGGGCTGGTGCGCCCCTGGCAGGGGCCTCCCAAAGCCTAAGGGCTGGGGCACCCAAGGTCTGGGGCTCCCTAAGCCGAAGGGCTGGGTGTCCCCAGGCCTAGGGCTCCCTAAGCCTAAGGGCTGGGGCGCCCCAGCCTGGGGCTCCCAAAACTTAAGGGTTGGGGCGCCCCATGCCTGGGGCTCCCTAAGAAAAAGGGCTGTGGCTCCCAAGGCCAGAGGCTCCCTTAGCCTAACGGCTGGGGCGACCCAGGCCTGGGGCTTCCAAAGCCTAAGGGCTGGGGTGCGCAGGAATGGGACTCCCAAAGACTAAGGGCTGGGGTGCCCCAGGCCTGGGACTCCCTAAGCCAAAGGGCAGGGATGCCCCAGGCCTGGGGCTCCCTAAGCCGAAGACCTGGGTCCCACCAGGTCTGGGGCTCCCTAAGACTAAGGTCTGGGGCGCCCCAGGCCTGTGGCTCCCAGAGCCTACGAGCTGGGGCGCCCAGGCCTGTGGCTCCCGAGCCTACGAGTTGGGGCGCCCCAGGCCTTTGGCTCCAAAAGCCTAAGAGTTGGGGCGACCCAAGCCTGGGGCTCCCAAAGCCTAATGGCTGGCGCCCCAGCCGGGGCTCCCAAATCCTATGGACTGGGGCGTCCCAGCCTGGGGATCCAAAAGCCTAAGGGCTGGGGCGCCCAAGGCCTGGGGCTCCCTAAGACTAAGGGCTTGGACGTACCAGGCCTGGGGCTCCCTAAGCCTAAGTGCTGCGGTGCCCTAGGCCTGGGGCTCCCTAAGCCGAAGGGCTGGGTGTCCCAGGCCTAGGGCTCCCTAAGCCTATTGGATGGGGCGATCCCAGGCCTGGGGCTCCCAAAGCATAAGCGCTGGGGCGCCCCAGGCCTGAGTCTCCCAAAGCCTAAGGGCTGGGGCGCCCCGGCCTGGGGCTCCCAAAACCTAAAGTTTGGGGCGCCCCAGGCCAGGGGCTCCCTAAACCTAAGGGCGTGGGCGCCCCAGGCCTGGGACTCCCTAAGCCGAAGGGCTTGGACGCCCAGGCCTGGGGCTCGCTAAGCCGAAGTGCTGGGTGCCCCCAGGCCTGGGGCTCCCAAAGCCTAAGGGTTGGGGCGCCACAGGCTTGGAGCTCCCAAAGCCTAAGGGCTGGGGCGCCCCAGGCCTGGGGCTCCCTAAGAAAAAGGGCTGTGGCTCCCCAGGCCAGAGGTTCCCTTAGCCTAACGGCTGGGGCGACACTGGCCTGGGGCTCCCTTAGCCCAAGGGCTGGGGCACCCCAGGCCTGGGGCTCCATAAGCCAAGGGCAGGGGCGCCCCAGGCCTGGGGCTCCCAAAGCCTAAGTGCTGGGGCGCCCCAGGTCAGGGGCTCCCTAAACCAAAGGGCTGGGGCGTACCAGGCCTGTGGCTTCCAAAGCCTAAGGGCTGGGGCGCCCAGGAATGGAACTCCCAAACCTAAGGGCTGGGGTGCCCCAGGCCTGGGACTCCCTAAGCCTAAGGGCAGGGATGCCCCTGGCCTGGGGCTCCCTAAGCCGAAGAGCTAGGTCCCCCCAGGTCTGGGGCTCCTTAAGCCTAAGGTCTGGGGCGCCCCAGGCCTGTGGCTCCCAGAGCCTACGAGCTGGGGCGCACCAGGCCTGGGGCTCCCAAAATGTATGGGCTGGGGCGTCCCAGCCTGGGGCTCCCAAAATCTATGGACTGGGGCGTCCAAGCCTGGGGGTCCCAAATCCTAAGGGCTGGGGCACCCCAGGCCTGAGCCTCCCAAATCCTAAGGGCTGGGGTGCCCCTGGCCTGGGCCTCCCAAAGCCTAAGGGCTGGGGCGCCCCAGGCCAGGGGCTCCCTAAGCCTAAGGGCTGGGCCCTACCAGGCCTGGGGCTCCCAAAGCCTAAGGGCTGGGGCGCCCCAGGCCTGGGGCTCACAAAGCCTAAGGCCTGGGGCGCTCCAGGCCTGGGGCTCCCAAACCCTAAGGACTGGGGCGCCCCAGGCCTGGGACTCCCAAAGCCTAACGACTGGGGTGCCCCAGGCCTGGGGCTCACAAAGCCTAAGGGCTGGGGTGCCCCAGGCCTGGGGCTCACAAAGCCTAAGGACAGTTGCCCCCCAGGTCTGGGGTTCCCAAAGCCTAAGGGCTGGGGCACCCCAAGCCAGGGGCTCCCTAAGCCTAAGGGGTGGGCCGTACCAGGCCTGGGGCTCCCAAAGCCTAAGGGCTGGGGCACCCCAGGCCTGGGGCTCCCAAAGCCTAAGGCCTGGGGCGCTCCAGGCCTGGGGCTCCCAAAGCCTAAATCCTGGGATGCCCCAGGCCAGGGGCTCCCTAAGCCTAAGGGCTGGGGCATACCAGGCCTGGGGCTCCCAAAGCCTAAGGGCTGGGGCGCCCCAGGCCAGGGACTCCCAAAGCCTAAGGGCTGGGGCGCCCCAGGCCTCGGGCTTCCAAAGCCTAAGGCCTGGGGCGCTCCACGCCTCGGGCTCCCAAAGCCTAAGGGCTGGGACGCCCCAGGCCTGGGGCTCCCAAAGCCTAAGGACTGGTGCGCCCCATGCCTGGGGCTCCCAAAGCTTAAGGGCGGGGGGCCCCAGGCCTGGGGCTCCCAAAGCCTAAGGCGGGGGCGCCCGAGGCCTGGGGCTCCCAAATCCTAAGGGCTGGTGCGCCCCTGGCCGGGACCTCCCAAAGCCTAAGGGCTGGGGCGCTCCTGGCCAGGGGCTCCCTAAGCCTAAGGGCTGGGCCGTACCAGGCCTGGGGCTCCCTAAGCCTAAGGGCTGGGGCATACCAGGCCTGGGCCTCCCAAATCCTAAGGGCGGGGGCTCCCCAGACCTGGGGCTCACAACGCCTAAGGGCTGGGGCGGCCCAGGCCTGGGGCTCCCAAAACCTAAGGGCTGGGGCGCCCCTGGCCTGGGGCTCCCAAAATCTAAAGGCTGGGGCGCCCCAGGCCAGGGGCTCCCTAAGCCTAAGGGCCGGGCCGTACCAGGCCTGGGCCTCCAAAAACCTAAGGGTTGGGGAGCCCCATGCCTGGGGCTCCCAAAGCCTAAGGCCTGGGGCGCCCTAGACCAGGGGCTCCCTAAGCCAAAGGGCTGGGCCGTACCAGGCCTGGGGCTCTCAAAGCCTAAGGGCTGGGGCGCCCCAGGCCTGGGACTCCCAAAGCCTAAGGGCTGGGGCACCCCAGGCCTGGGGCTCCCAAAGCCTAAGGGCAGGGGCACCCCAGGCCTGGGGCTCCCATAGCCTAAGGGCGGGGGCGCCCTAGGCCTGGGGCTCCCAAAGCCTAAGGGCTGGGGCACCCCAGGCCTGGGACTCCCTAAGCCTAAGGGCAGGGACGCCCCAGGCCTGGGGCTCCCTAAGCCGAAGACCTGGGTCCCCCCAGGTCTGGGGCTCCCTAAGCCTAAGGTCTGGGGCGCCCCAGGCCTGTGACTACCAGAGCCTATGAGCTAGGGCGCCCCAGGCCTGTGGCTCCCAAAGCCTAAGGACTGGGGCGCCCCAGGCTTGGGACTCCCAAAGCCTAACGGCTGGGGCGCCCCTGGCCAGGGGCTCCCAAAGCCTAAGGGCTGGTGCGCCCCAGGCCTGGGCCTCCCAAAGCCTAAGGGCAGTTGCCCCCCAGGTCTGGGGCTCCGAAAGCCTAAGGGCTGGGGCGCCCAAGCCAGGGGCTCCCTAATCCTAAGGGGTGGGCCGTACCAGGCCTGGGGCTCCCAAAGCCTAAGGGCTGGGGCACCCCAGGCCTGGGGCTCCCAAAGCCTAAGGCCTGGGGCGCTCCAGGCCTGGGGCTCCCAAAGCCTAAATCCTGGGACGCCCCAGGCCAGGGGCTCCCTAAGCCTAAGGGCTGGGGCGTACCGGGCCTGAGGCTCCCAAAGCCTAAGGGCTGGGGCGCCCCAGGCATGGGACTCCCAAAGCCTAAGGGCTAGGGCTCCCCAGGCCTCGGGCTTCCAAATCCTAAGGCCTGGGGCGCTCCACGCCTCGGGCTCCCAAAGCCTAAGGGCTGGGACGCCCCAGGCCTGAGGCTCCCAAAGCCTAAGGGCTGGGGCGCCCCAGGCCTGGGGCTCCCAAAGCCTAAGGGCTGGGGCGCCCCAGGCCTGGGGCTCCCAAAGCTTAAGGGCGGGGGGCCCCAGGCCTGGGGCTCACAAAGCCTAAGGCGGGGGCGCCCGAGGCCTGGGGCTCCCAAAGCCTAAGGGCTGGGGCGCCCCTGGCCAGGGCCTCCCAAAGCCTAAGGGCTGGGGCGCTCTGGCCAGGGGCTCCCTAAGCCTAAGGGCTGGGCCGAACCAGGCCTGGGGCAACCTAAGCCTAAGGGCTGGGGCATACCAGGCCTGGGGCTCCCAAATCCTAAGGGCGGGGTCGCCCCAGGCCTGGGGCTCACAACGCCTAAGGGCTGGGGCGCCCCAGGCCTGGGGCTCCCAAAACCTAAGAGCTGGGGCGCCCCTGGCCTGGGGCTCCCAAAATCTAAAGGCTGCGGCGCCCCAGGTCAGGGGCTCCCTAAGCCAAAGGGCTGGGGCGTACCAGGCCTGTGGCTTCCAAAGCCTAAGGGCTGGGGCGCCCAGGAATGGGACTCCCAAAGCCTAAAGGCTGGGGTGCCCCAGGCCTGGGACTCCCTAAGCCTAAGGGCAGTGACGCCCCAGGCCTGGGGTTCCCTAAGCCGAAGACCTGGGTCCCACCAGGTCTGGGGCTCCCTAAGCCTAAGGTCTGGGGCGCCCCAGGCCTGTGGCTACCAGAGCCTACGGGCTGGGGCGCCCCAGGCCTGTGGCTTCCAGAGCCTACAAGCTGGGGCGCCCCAGGCCTGTGTATCCAAAAGCCTGAGAGTTGGGGCGCCCCAAACCTGGGGCTCCCAAAGCCTAAGGGCTGGCGCCCCAGGCCTGGGGCTCCCAAATCCTATGGGCTGGGGCGTCCCAGCCTGGGCCTCCAAAAGCCTAAGGGCTGGGGCGCCCAAGGCCTGGGGCTCCCTATGACTAAGGGCTGGGAAGTACCAGGCCTGGGGCTCCCTAAGCCTAAGGGCTGCGGCGCCCTAGGCCTGGGGCTCCCTAAGCCGAAGGGCTGGGTGTCCCCAGGCCTAGGGCTCCCTAAACCAAAGGGTGTGGGCGCCCCAGGCCTGGGGCTCCCAAAGCCTAAGGGCTGGGGTGCCACAGGCCTGGAGCTCCCAAAGCCTAAGGGCTGGGGCGCCCCAGGCCTGGGGCACCCAAAGCCTAAGGGCTGGGGCACCCCAGCCTGGGGCTCCCAAAACCTAAGGGATGGGGCGCCCCAGGCCTGGGGCTCCCTAAGAAAAAGGGCTGCGGCTCCCCAGGCCAGAGGCTCCCTTAGCCCAACGGCTGGGGCGACCCAGGCCTGGGGCTCCCTAAGCCTAAGGGCTGGGGCACCCCAGGCCTGGGGCTCCCTAAGCCAAAGGGCTGGGGCGTACCAGGCCTGTGGCTTCCAAAGCCTAAGGGCTGGGGCGCCCAGGAATGGGACTCCCAAACCTAAGGGCTGGGGTGCCCCAGGCCTGGGACTCCCTAAGCCTAAGGGCAGGGATGCCCCAGGCCTGGGGCTCCCTAAGCCGAAGAGCTGGGTCCCCCAAGGTCTGGGGCTCCTTAAGCCTAAGGTTTGGGGCGCCCCAGGCCTGTGGCTCCCAGAGCCTACGGGATGGGGCGCCCCAGGCCTGGGGCTCCCAAAATCTATGGGCTGGGGCGTCCCAGCCTGGGGCTCCCAAATCCTAAGGGCTGGGGCACCCCAGGACTGGGGCTCCCAAAGCCTAAGGGCTGGGGCACCCCAGGCCTGGGGCTTCCAAAGCATAAGGGCTGGTGCGCTAAGAGCGGGGGCGCCCCAGACCTGGGGCTCCCAAATCCTAAGGGCTGGGGTGCCCCTGGCCTGGGCCTCCCAAAGCCTAAGGGCTGGGGCGCCCCAGGCCTTGGGCTCCCAAAGCTTAAGGACTGGGGCGCTCCAGGCCTGGGGCTCCCAAAGCCTAAATCCTGGGATGCCCCAGGCCAGGGGCTCCCTAAGCCTAAGGGCTAGGGCATACCAGGCCTGGGGCTCCCAAAGCCTAAGGGCTGGGGCGCCCCAGGCCAGAGACTCCCAAAGCCTAAGGGCTGGGGCGCCCCAGGCCTCGGGCTTCCAAAGCCTAAGGCCTGGGGCGCTCCACGCCTCGGGCTCCCAAAGCCTAAGGGCTGGGACGCCCCAGGCCTGGGGTTCCCAAAACCTAAGGGCTGGGGCGCCCCTGGCCTGGGGCTCCCAAAATCTAAAGGCTGGGGCGCCCCAGGCCAGGGGCTCCCTAAGCCTAAGGGCTGGGCCGTACCAGGCCTGGGCCTCCAAAAACCTAAGGGTTGGGGAGCCCCATGCCTGGGGCTCCCAAAGCCTAAGGCCTGGGGCGCCCTAGAAGAGGGGCTCCCTAAGCCAAAGGGCTGGGCCATACCAGGCCTGGGGCTCTCAAAGCCTAAGGGCTGGGGCGCCCCAGGCCTGGGACTCCCAAAGCCTAAGGGCAGGGGCACCCCAGGCCTGGGGCTCCCATAGCCTAAGGGCGGGGGCGCCCTAGGCCTGGGGCTCCCAAAGCCTAAGGGCTGGGGCACCCCAGGCCTGGGGCTCCCAAAGCCTAAGGGCTGGGGCACCCAAGGCCTGGGGCTCCCAAAGCCTAAGGGCAGGGGCACCCCAGGCCTGGGGCTCCCATAGCCTAAGGGCGGGGGCGCCCTAGGCCTGGGGCTCCCAAAGCCTAAGGGCTGGGGCACCCCAGGCCTGGGACTCCCTAAGCCTAAGGGCAGGGACGCCCCAGGCCTGGGGCTCCCTAAGCCGAAGACCTGGGTCCCCCCAGGTCTGGGGCTCCCTAAGCCTAAGGTCTGGGGCGCCCCAGGCCTGTGGCTACCAGAGCCTATGAGCTAGGGCGCCCCAGGCCTGTGGCTCCCAAAGCCTAAGGACTGGGGCGCCCCAGGCTTGGGACTCCCAAAGCCTAACGGCTGGGGCGCCCCTGGCCAGGGGCTCCCAAAGCCTAAAGGCTGGTGCGCCCCAGGCCTGGGCCTCCCAAAGCCAAAGGGCAGTTGCCCCCCAGGTCTGGGGCTCCCAAAGCCTAAGGGCTAGGCGCCCAAGCCAGGGGCTCCCAAATCCTAAGGGGTGGGCCGTACCAGACCTGGGGCACCCAAAGCCTAAGGGCTGGGGCACCCCAGGCCTGGGGCTCCCAAAGCCTAAGGCCTGGGGAGCTCCAGGCCTGGGGCTCCCAAAGCCTAAATCCTGGGACGCCCCAGGCCAGGGGCTCCCTAAGCCTAAGGGCTGGGGCGTACCAGGCCTGAGGCTCCCAAAGCCTAAGGGCTGGGGCGCCCCAGGCATGGGACTCCCAAAGCCTAAGGGCTGGGGCTCCCCAGGCCTCGGGCTTCCAAAGCCTAAGGCCTGGGGCGCTCCACGCCTCGGGCTCCCAAAGCCTAAGGGCTGGGACGCCCCAGGCCTGAGGCTCCCAAAGCCTAAGGGCTGGGGCGCCCCAGGCCTGGGGCTCCCAAAGCCTAAGGGCTGGTGCGCCCCAGGCCTGGGGCTCCCAAAGCTTAAGGGCGGGGGGCCCCAGGCCTGGGGCTCACAAAGCCTAAGGCGGGGGCGCCCGAGGCCTGGGGCTCCCAAAGCCTAAGGGCTGGGGCGCCCCTGGCCGGGGCCTCCCAAAGCCTAAGGGCTGGGGCGCTCTGGCCAGGGGCTCCCTAAGCCTAAGGGCTGGGCCGAACCAGGCCTGGGGCAACCTAAGCCTAAGGGCTGGGGCATACCAGGCCTGGGGCTCCCAAATCCTAAGGGCGGGGGCGCCCCAGGCCTGGGGCTCACAACGCCTAAGGGCTGGGGCGCCCCAGGCCTGGGGCTCCCAAAACCTAAGGGCTGGGGCGCCCCTGGCCTGGGGCTCCCAAAATCTAAAGGCTGCGGCGCCCCAGGCCAGGGGATCCCTAAGCCTAAGGGCTGGGCCGTACCAGGTCTGGGGCTCCAAAAACCTAAGTGTTGGGGAGCCCCATGCCTGGGGCTCCCAAAGCCTAAGGTCTGGGGCGCCCTAGGCCAGGGGCTCCCTAAGCCTAAGGGCTGGGGCGTACCAGGCCTGGGGCTCTCAAAGCCTAAGGGCTGGGGCGTCCCAGGCCTGGGGCTCCCTAAGCCGAGGGCTGGGGCACCCCAGGCCTGGGGCTCCCTAAGCCAAGGGCAGGGGCGCCCCAGGCCTGGGGCTCCCAAAGCCTAAGTGCTGGGGCGCCCCAGGTCAGGGGCTCCCTAAGCCAAAGGGCTGGGGCGTACCAGGCCTGTGGCTTCCAAAGCCTAAGGGCTGGGGCGCCCAGGAATGGGATTCCCAAAGCCTAAGGGCTGGGGTGCCCCAGGCCTGGGACTCCCTAAGCCTAAGGGCAGGGACGCCCCAGGCCTGGGGTTCCCTAAGCCGAAGACCTGGGTCCCACCAGGTCTGGGGCTCCCTAAGCCTAAGGTCTGGGGCGCCCCAGGCCTGTGGCTACCAGAGCCTACGGGCTGGGGCGCCCCAGGCCTGTGGCTTCCAGAGCCTACAAGTTGGGGCGCCCCAGGCCTGTGGCTCCAAAGCCTAAGAGTTGGGGCGCCCCAAACCTGGGGCTCCCAAAACCTAAGGGCTGGCGCCCCAGGCCTGAGGCTCCCAAATCCTATGGGCTGGGGCGTCCCAGCCTGGGCCTCCAAAAGCCTAAGGGCTGGGGCGCCCAAGGCCTAGGGCTCCCTAAGACTAAGGGCTGGGAAGTACCAGGCCTGGGGCTCCCTAAGCCTAAGGGCTGCGGCGCCCTAGGCCTGGGGCTCCCTAAGCCGAAGGGCTGGGTGTCCCCAGGCCTAGGGCTCCCTAAACCTAAGGGCGTGGGCGCCCCAGGCCTGGGGCTCCCAAAGCCTAACGGCTGGATCGCCACAGGCCTGGAGCTCCCAAAGCCTAAGGGCTGGGGCGCCCCAGGCCTGGGGCACCCAAAGCCTAAGGGCTGGGGCGTCCCAGCCTGGGCCTCCAAAAGCCTAAGGGCTGGGGCGCCCAAGGCCTGGGGCTCCCTAAGACTAAGGGCTGGGAAGTACCAGGCCTGGGGCTCCCTAAGCCTAAGGGCTGCGGCGCCCTAGGCCTGGGGCTCCCTAAGCCGAAGGGCTGGGTGTCCCCAGGCCAGAGGCTCCCTTAGCCTAACGGCTGGGGCGACCCAGGCCTGGGGCTCCCTAAGCCTAAGGGCTGGGGCACCCCAGGCCTGGGGCTCCCTAAGCCTAAGGGCAGGGATGCCCCAGGCCTGGGGCTCCCTAAGCCGAAGAGCTGGGTCCCCCCAGGTCTGGGGCTCCTTAAGCCTATGGTCTGTGGCGCCCCAGGCCTGTGGCTCCCAGAGCCTACGAGATGGGGCGCCCCAGGCCTGGGGCTCCCAAAATCTATGGGCTGGGGCGTCCCAGCCTGGGGCTCCCAAATACTAAGGGCTGGGGCACCCCAGGCCTGGGGCTCCCAAAGCCTAAGGGCTGGGGCACCCCAGGCCTGGGGCTTCCAAAGCATAAGGGCTGGTGCGCCCCAGGCCTGGGGCTCCCAAAGTCTAAGGGCGGGGGCGCCCCAGACCTGGGGCTCCCAAATCCTAAGGGCTGGGGTGCCCCTGGCCTGGGCCTCCCAAAGCCTAAGGGCTGGGGCGCCCCAGGCCTGGGGCTCCCAAAGCCTAAGGGCTGGGGCGTCCCAGGCTGGGGCTCACAAAGCCTAAGGCCTGCGGCGCTCCAGGCCTGGGGCTCCCAAACCCTAAGGACTGGGGCGCCCCAGGCCTGGGACTCCCAAAGCCTAACGGCTGGGGTGCCCCAGGCTTGGGGCTCCAAAAGCCTAAGGGCTGGGGTGCCCCAGGCCTGGGGCTCACAAAGCCTAAGGGCAGTTGCCCCCCAGGTCTGGGGCTCCCAAAGCCTAAGGGCTGGGGTGCCCCAAGCCAGGGGCTCCCTAAGCCTAAGGGGTGGGCCGTACGAGGCTTGGGGCTCCCAAAGCCTAAGGGCTGGGGCACCCCAGGCCTGGGGCTCCCAAAGCCTAAGGCCTGGGGCGCTCCAGGCCTGGGGCTCACAAAGCCTAAATCCTGGGATGCCCCAGGCCAGGGGCTCCCTAAGCCTAAGGGCTGGGGCGTACCAGGCCTCGGGTTTCCAAAGCCTAAAGCCTGGGGCGCTCCACGCCTCGGGCTCCCAAAGCCTAAGGGCTGGGACGCCCCAGTCCTGGGGCTCTCAAAGCGTAAGGGCTGGGGCGCCCCAGGCCTGGGGCTCCCAAAGCGTAAGGGCTGGGGCGCCCCAGGCCTGGGGCCCACAAAGCTTAAGGGCGGGGGGCCCCAGGCCTGGGGCTCACAAAGCCTAGGGCGGGGGCGCCCGATGCCTGGGGCTTCCAAAGCCTAAGGGCTGGGGCGCCCCTGGCCGGGGCCTCCCAAAGCCTAAGGGCTGGGGCACTCCTGGCCAGGGGCTCCCTAAGCCTAAGGGCTGGGCCGTACTAGGCTTGGGGCTCCCAAAGCCTAAGGGCTGGGGCGCCCCAGGCCTGGGGCTCCCAAAGCCTAAGGCCTTGGGCGCTCCAGGCCTGGGGCTCCCTAAGCCTAAGGGATGGGGCATACCAGGCCTGGGGCTCCCAAATCCTAAGGGCGGGGCCACCCCAGGCATGGGGCTCACAATGCCTAAGGGCTGGGGCGCCCCAGGCCTGGGGCTCCCAAAGTCTAAAGGCTGGGGCGCCCCAGGCCAGGGGCTCCCTAAGCCTAAGGGCTGGGCCGTACCAGGCCTGGGGCTCCAAAAACCTAAGGGTTAGGGAGCCCCATGCCTGGGGCTCCCAATACCTAAGGCCTGGGGCGCCCTAGGCCAGGGGCTCCCTAAGCCTAAGGGCTGGGGCATACCAGGCCTGGGGCTCTCAAAGCCTAAGGGCTGGGGCGCCCCAGGCCTGGGACTCCCAAGCCTAAGGCCTGGGGCACCCCAGGCGTGGGGCTCCCTAAGCCGAAGTGCTGGGTGCCCCAAGGCCTGGGGCTCCCAAAGCCTAAGGGCTGGGGCGCCCCAGGCCTGGGGCACCCAAAGCCTAAGGGCTGGGGCGCCCCAGCCTGGGGCTCCCAAAACTTAAGGGTTGTGGCGCCCCAGGCCTGGGGCTCCCTAAGAAAAAGGGCTGTGGCTCCCAAGGCCAGAGGCTCCCTTAGCCTAACGGCTGGGGCGACCCAGGCCTGGGGCTTCCAAAGCTTATGGGCGGGGGGCCCCAGGCCTGGGGCTCACAAAGCCTAAGGCGGGGGCGCCCGAGGCCTGGGGATCCCAAATCCTAAGGGCTGGTGCGCCCCTGGCCGGGGCCTCCCAAAGCCTAAGGGCTGGGGCACTCCTGGCCAGGGGCTCCCTAAGCCTAAGGGCTGGGGCGCCCCAGGCCTCGGGCTCCCTAAGCCTAAGGGCTGGGGCATACCAGGTCTGGGCCTCCCAAATCCTAAGGGCGGGGGCTCCCCAGACCTGGGGCTCACAACGCCTAAGGGCTGGGGCGCCCCAGGCCTGGGGCTCCCAAAACCTAAGGGCTGGGGCGCCCCTGGCCTGGGGCTCCCAAAATCTAAAGGCTGGGGCGCCCCAGGCCAGGGGCTCCCTAAGCCTAAGGGCCGGGCCGTACCAGGCCTGGGCCTCCAAAAACCTAAGGGTTGGGGAGCCCCATGCCTGGGGCTCCCAAAGCCTAAGGCCTGGGGCGCCCTAGACCAGGGGCTCCCTAAGCCAAAGGGCTGGGCCGTACCAGGCCTGGGGATCTCAAAGCCTAAGGGCTGGGGCGCCCCAGGCCTGGGACTCCCAAAACCTAAGGGCAGGGGCACCCCAGGCCTGGGGCTCCCATAGCCTAAGGGCGGGGGCGCCCTAGGCCTGGGGCTCCCAAAGCCTAAGGGCAGGGGCACCCCAGGCCTGGGGCTCCCAAAGCCTAAGGGCTGGGGCACCCCAGGCCTGGGGCTCCCAAAGCCTAAGGGCAGGGGCACCCCAGGCCTGGGGCTCCCATAGCCTAAGGGCGGGGGCGCCCTAGGCCTGGGGCTCCCAAATCCTAAGGGCTGGGGCACCCCAGGCCTGGGACTCCCTAAGCCTAAGGGCAGGGACGCCCCAGGCCTGGGGCTCCCTAAACCGAAGACCTGGGTCCCCCCAGGTCTGGGGCTCCCTAAGCCTAAGGTCTGGGGCGCCCCAGGCCTGTGGCTCCCAAAGCCTAAGGACTGGGGCGCCCCAGGCTTGGGACTCCCAAAGCCTAACGCCTGGGGCGCCCCTGGCCAGGGGCTCCCAAAGCCTAAGGGCTGGTGCGCCCCAGGCCTGGGCCTCCGAAAGCCTAAGGGCAGTTGCACCCCAGGTCTGGGGCTCCCAAAGCCTAAGGGCTGGGGCGCCCAAGCCAGGGGCTCCCTAATCCTAAGGGGTGGGCCGTACCAGGCCTGGGGGTTCCCAAAGCCTAAGGGCTGGGGCACCCCAGGCCTGGGGCTCCCAAAGCCTAAGGTCTGGGGCGCTCCAGGCCTGGGGCTCCCAAAGCCTAAATCCTGGGACGCCCCAGGCCAGGGGCTCCCTAAGCCTAAGGGCTGGGGCGTACCAGGCCTGAGGCTCCCAAAGCCTAAGGGCTGGGGCGCCCCAGGCATGGGACTCCCAAAGCCTAAGGGCTGGGGCTCCCCAGGCCTCGGGCTTCCAAATCCTAAGGCCTGGGGCGCTCCACGCCTCGGGCTCCCAAAGCCTAAGGGCTGGGACGCCCCAGGCGTGAGGCTCCCAAAGCCTAAGGGCTGGGGCGCCCCAGGCCTGGGGCTCCCAAAGCCTAAGGGCTGGGGCGCCCCAGGCCTGGGGCTCCCAAAGCCTAAGGGCTGGTGCGCCCCAGGCCTGGGGCTCCCAAAGCTTAAGGGCGGGGGGCCCCAGGCCTGGGGCTCACAAAGCCTAAGGCGGGGGCGCCCGAGGCCTGGGGCTCCCAAAACCTAAGGGCTGGGGCGCCCCTGGCCGGGGCCTCCCAAAGCCTAAGGGCTGGGGCGCTCTGGCCAGGGACTCCCTAAGCCTAAGGGCTGGGCCGAACCAGGCCTGGGGCAACCTAAGCCTAAGGGCTGGGGCATACCAGGCCTGGGGCTCCCAAATCCTAAGGGCGGGGGCGCCCCAGGCCTGGGGCTCCCAAAACCTAAGGGCTGGGGCGCCCCTGGCCTGGGGCTCCCAAAATCTAAAGGCTGCGGCGCCCCATGCCAGGGGATCCCTAAGCCTAAGGTCTGGGCCGTACCAGGTCAGGGGCTCCAAAAACCTAAGTGTTGGGGAGCCCCATGCCTGGGGCTCCCAAAGCCTAAGGCCTGGGGCGCCCTAGGCCAGGGGCTCCCTAAGCCTAAGGGCTGGGGCGTACCAGGCCTGGGGCTCTCAAAGCCTAAGGGCTGGGGCGCCCCAGGCCTGGGGCTCCCTAAGCCGAGCGCTGGGGCACCCCAGGCCTGGGGCTCCCTAAGCCAAGGGCAGGGGCGCCCCAGGCCTGGGGCTCCCAAAGCCTAAGTGCTGGGGCGCCCCTGGTCAGGGGCTCCCTAAGCCAAAGGGCTGGGGCGCCCCAGGCCTGTGGCTACCAGAGCCTACGGGCTGGGGCGCCCCAGGCCTGTGGCTTCCAGAGCCTACAAGTTGGGGCGCCCCAGGCCTGTGGCTCCAAAAGCCTAAGAGTTTGGGCGCCCCAAACCTGGGGCTCCCAAAGCCTAAGGGCTGGCGCCCCAGGCCTGGGGCTCCCAAATCCTATGGGCTGGGGCGTCCCAGCCTGGGCCTCCAAAAGCCTAAGGGCTGGTGCGCCCAAGACCTGGGGCTCCCTAAGACTAAGGGCTGGGACGTACCAGGCCTGGGGCTCCCTAAGCCTAAGGGCTGCGGCGCCCTAGGCCTGGGGCTCCCTAAGCCGAAGGGCTGGGTGTCCCCAGGCCTAGGGCTCCCTAAACCTAAGGGCGTGGGCGCCCCAGGCCTGGGGCTCCCAAAGCCTAAGGGCTGGGGCGCCACAGGCCTGGAGCTCCCAAAGCCTAAGGGCTGGGGCGCCCCAGGCCTGGGGCACCCAAAGCCTAAGGGCTGGGGCACCCCAGCCTGGGGCTCCCAAAACCTAAGGGATGGGGCGCCCCAGGCCTGGGGCTCCCTAAGAAAAAGGGCTGCGGCTCCCCAGGCCAGAGGCTCCCTTAGCCTAACGGCTGGGGCGACCCAGGCCTGGGGCTCCCTAAGCCTAAGGGCTGGGGCACCCCAGGCCTGGGGCTCCCTAAGCCAAAGGGCTGGGGCGTACCAGGCCTGTGGCTTCCAAAGCCTAAGGGCTGGGGCGCCTAGGAATGGGACTCCCAAACCTAAGGGCTGGGGTGCCCCAGGCCTGGGACTCCCTAAGCCTAAGGGCAGGGATGCCCCAGGCCTGGGGCTCCCTAAGCCGAAGAGCTGGGTCCCCCAGGTCTGGGGCTCCTTAAGCCTAAGGTCTGGGGCGCCCCAGGCCTGTGGCTCCCAGAGCCTACGAGATGGGGCGCCCCAGGCCTGGGGCTCCCAAAATCTATGGGCTGGGGCGTCCCAGCCTGGGGCTCCCAAATCCTAAGGGCTGGGGCACCCCAGGCCTGGGGCTCCCAAAGCCTAAGGGCTGGGGCACCCCAGGCCTGGGGCTTCTAAAGCATAAGGGCTGGTGCGCCCCAGGCCTTGGGCTCCCAAAGTCTAAGGGCGGGGGCGCCCCAGACCTGGGGCTCCCAAATCCTAAGGGCTGGGGTGCCCCTGGCCTGGGCCTCCCAAAGACTAAGGGCTGGGGCGCCCCAGGCCTGGGGCTCCCAAAGCCTAAGGGCTGGGGCGTCCCAGGCCTGGGGCTCACAAAGCCTAAGGCCTGCGGCGCTCCAGGCCTGGGGCTCCCAAACCCTAAGGACTGGGGCGCCCCAGGCCTGGGACTCGCAAAGCCTAACGGCTGGGGTGCCCCAGGCCTGGGGCTCCAAAAGCCTATGGGCTGGGGTGCCCCAGGCCTGGGGCTCACAAAGCCTAAGGGCAGTTGCCCCCCAGGTCTGGGGCTCCCAAAACCTAAGGGCTGGGGTGCCCCAAGCCAGGGGCTCCCTAAGTCTAAGGGGTGGGCCGTATGAGGCTTGGGGCTCCCAAAACCTAAGGGCTGGGGCACCCCAGGCCTGGGGCTCCCAAAGCCTAAGGCCTGGGGCGCTCCAGGCCTGGGGCTCCCAAAGCCTAAATCCTGGGATGCCCCAGGCCAGGGGCTCCCTAAGCCTAAGGGCTGGGGCGTACCAGGCCTGGGGCCCCCAAAGCCTAAGGGCTTGGGCGCCCCAGGCCAGGGACTCCCAAAGCTTAAGGGCTGGGGCGCCCCAGGCCTCGGGTTTCCAAAGCCTAAAGCCTGGGGCGCTCCACGCCTCGGGCTCCCAAAGCCTAAGGGCTGGGACGCCCCAGGCCTGGGGCTCTCAAAGCGTAAGGGCTGGGGCGCCCCAGGCCTGGGGCTCCCAACGCGTAAGGGCTGGGGCGCCCCAGGCCTGGGGCCCCCAAAGCTTAAGGGTGGGGGGCCCCAGGCCTGGGGCTCACAAAGCCTAGGGCGGGGGCGCCCGATGCCTGGGGCTCCCAAAGCCTAAGGGCTGGGGCGCCCTGGCCGGGGCCTCCCAAAGCCTAAGGGCTGGGGCGCTCCTGGCCAGGGGCTCCCTAAGCCTAAGGGCTGGGGCGCCCCAGGCCTGGGGCTCCCAAAGCCTAAGGCCTTGGGCGCTCCAGGCCTGGGGCTCCCTAAGCCTAAGGGATGGGGCATACCAGGCCTGGGGCTCCCAAATCCTAAGGGCGGGGCCACCCCAGGCATGGGGCTCACAATGCCTAAGGGCTGGGGCGCCCCAGGCCTGGGGCTCCCAAAGTCTAAAGGCTGGGGCGCCCCAGGCCAGGGGCTCCCTAAGCCTAAGGGCTGGGCCGTACCAGGCCTGGGGCTCCAAAAACCTAAGGGTTAGGGAGCCCCATGCCTGGGGCTCCCAATACCTAAGGCCTGGGGCGCCCTAGGCCAGGGGCTCCCTAAGCCTAAGGGATGGGGCATACCAGGCCTGGGGCTCTCAAAGCCTAAGGGCTGGGGCGCCCCAGGCCTGGGACTCCCAAAGCCTAAGGGCTGGGGCACCCCAAGCGTGGGGCTCCCTAAGCCGAAGTGCTGGGTGCCCCCAGGCCTGGGGCTCCCAAAGCCTAAGGGCTGGGGCGCCCCAGGCCTGGGGCACCCAAAGCCTAAGGGCTGGGGCGCCCCAGCCTGGGGCTCCCAAAACTTAAGGGTTGGGGCGCCCCAGGCCTGGGGCTCCCTAAGAAAAAGGGCTGTGGCTCCCAAAACCAGAGGCTCCCTTAGCCTAACGGCTCGGGCGACCCAGGCCTGGGGCTTCCAAAGCCTAAGGGCTGGGGTGCGCAGGAATGGGACTCCCAAAGACTCAGGGCTGGGGTGCCCCAGGCCTGGGACTCCCTAAGCCTAAGGGCAGGGATGCCCCAGGCCTGGGGCTCCCTAAGCCGAAGACCTGGGTCCCACCAGGTCTGGGGCTCCCTAAGCCTAAGGTCTGGGGCGCCCCAGGCCTGTGGCTCCCAGAGCCTACGAGCTGGGGCGCCCCAGGCCTTTGGCTCCAAAAGCCTAAGAGTTGGGGCGACCCAAGCCTGGGGCTCCCAAAGCCTAATGGCTGCCGCCCCAGCCGGGGCTCCCAAATCCTATGGACTGGGGCGTCCCAGCCTGGGGATCCAAAAGCCTAAGGGCTGGGGCGCCCAAGGCCTGGGGCTCCCTAAGACTAAGGGCTGGGACGTACCAGGCCTGGGGCTCCCTAAGCCTAAGTGCTGCGGTGCCCAAGGCCTGGGGCTCCCTAAGCCGAAGGGCTGGGTGTCCCCAGGCCTATGGCTCCCTAAGCCTATTGGATGGGGCGATCCCAGGCCTGGGGCTCCCAAAGCATAAGCGCTGGGGCGCCCCAGGCCTGGGTCTCCCAAAGCCTAAGGGCTGGGGCGCCCCGGCCTGGGGCTCCCAAAGCCTAAAGTTTGGGGCGCTCAGGCCAGGGGCTCCCTAAACCTAAGAGCGTGGGCGCCCCAGGCCTGGGACTCCCTAAGCCGAAGGGCTTGGACGCCCAGGCCAGGGGCTCGCTAAGCCGAAGTGCTGGGTGCCCCCAGGCCTGGGGCTCCCAAAGCCTAAGGGCTGGGGCGCCCCAGGCCTGGGGCTCCCTAAGAAAAAGGGCTGTGGCTCCCCAGGCCAGAGGTTCCCTTAGCCTAACGGCTGGGGCGACACTGGCCTGGGGCTCCCTTAGCCCAAGGGCTGGGGCACCCCAGCCCTGGGGCTCCCTAAGCCAAGGGCAGGGGCGCCCCAGGCCTGGGGCTCCCAAAGCCTAAGTGCTGGGGCGCCCCAGGTCAGGGGCTCCCTAAACCAAAGGGCTGGGGCGTACCAGGCCTGTGGCTTCCAAAGCCTAAGGGCTGGGGCGCCCAGGAATGGAACTCCCAAACCTAAGGGCTGGGGTGC
The DNA here is from genome assembly GCF_050624435.1 of Tenrec ecaudatus. NCBI lineage: Eukaryota > Metazoa > Chordata > Mammalia > Afrosoricida > Tenrecidae > Tenrec > Tenrec ecaudatus. The sequence continues at coordinate 88,154 of NW_027459102.1, read as the reverse complement.
CCCAGGCCTGGGACTCCCTAAGCCTAAGGGCAGGGATGCCCCAGGCCTGGGGCTCCCTAAGCCGAAGAGCTAGGTCCCCCCAGGTCTGGGGCTCCTTAAGCCTAAGGTCTGGGGCGACCCAGGCCTGTGGCTCCCAGAGCCTACGAGCTGGGGCGCCCCAGGCCTGGGGCTCCCAAAATGTATGGGCTGGGGCGTCCCAGCCTGGGGCTCCCAAAATCTATGGGCTGGGGCGTCCCAGCCTGGGGGTCCCAAATCCTAAGGGCTGGGGCACCCCAGGCCTGAGCCTCCCAAATCCTAAGGGCTGGGGTGCCCCTGGCCTGGGCCTCCCAAAGCCTAAGGGCTGGGGCGCCCCAAGCCAGGGGCTCCCTAAGCCTAAGGGCTGGGCCCTACCAGGCCTGGGGCTCCCAAAGCCTAAGGGCTGGGGCGCCCCAGGCCTGGGGCTCACAAAGCCTAAGGCCTGGGGCGCTCCAGGCCTGGGGCTCCCAAAGGCTAAGGACTGGGGCGCCCCAGGCCTGGGACTCCCAAAGCCTAACGACTGGGGTGCCCCAGGCCTGGGGCTCACAAAGCCTAAGGTCTGGGGTGCCCCAGGCCTGGGGCTCACAAAGCCTAAGGACAGTTGCCCCCAGGTCTGGGGCTCCCAAAGCCTAAGGGCTGGGGCGCCCCAAGCCAGGGGCTCCCTAAGCCTAAGGGGTGGGCCGTACCAGGCCTGGGGCTCCCAAAGCCTAAGGGCTGGGGCACCCCAGGCCTGGGGCTCCCAAAGCCTAAGGCCTGGGGCGCTCCAGGCCTGGGGCTCCCAAAGCCTAAATCCTGAGATGCCCCAGGCCAGGGGCTCCCTAAGCCTAAGGGCTGGGGCATACCAGGCCTGGGGCTCCCAAAGCCTAAGGGCTGGGGCGCCCCAGGCCAGGGACTCCCAAAGCCTAAGGGCTGGGGCGCCCCAGGCCTCGGGCTTCCAAAGCCTAAGGCCTGGGGCGCTCCACGCCTCGGGCTCCCAAAGCCTAAGGGCTGGGACGCCCCAGGCCTGGGGCTCCCAAAGCCTAAGTGCTGGTGCGCCCCAGGTCTGGGGCTCCCAAAGCTTAAGGGCGGGGGGCCCCAGGCCTGGGGCTCACAAAGCCTAAGGCGGGGGCGCCCGAGGCCTGGGGCTCCCAAATCCTAAGGGCTGGTGCGCCCCTGGACGGGGCCTCCCAAAGCCTAAGGGCTGGGGCGCTCCTGGCCAGGGGCTCCCTAAGCCTAAGGGCTGGGCCGTACCAGGCCTGGGGCTCCCTAAGCCTAAGGGCTGGGGCATACCAGGCAAGGGCCTCCCAAATCCTAAGGGCGGGGGCTCCCCAGACCTGGGGCTCACAACGCCTAAGGGCTGGGGCGCCCCAGGCCTGGGGCTCCCAAAACCTAAGGGCTGGGGCGCCCCTGGCCTGGGGCTCCTAAAATCTAAAGGCTGGGGCGCCCCAGGCCAGGGGCTCCCTAAGCCTAAGGGCTGGGCCGTACCAGGCCTGTGCCTCCAAAAACCTAAGGGTTGGGGGGCCCCATGCCTGGGGCTCCCAAAGCCTAAGGCCTGGGGCGCCCTAGACCAGGGGCTCCCTAAGCCAAAGTGCTGGGCCGTACCAGGCCTGGGGCTCTCAAAGCCTAAGGGCTGGGGCGCCCCAGGCCTGGGACTCCCAAAGCCTAAGGGCAGGGGCACCCCAGGCCTGGGGCTCCCATAGCCTAAGGGCGGGGGCGCCCTAGGCCTGGGGCTCCCAAAGCCTAAGGGCTGGGGCACCCCAGGCCTGGGGCTCCCAAAGCCTAAGGGCTGGGGCACCCCAGGCCTGGGGCTCCCAAAGCCTAAGGGCAGGGGCGCCCCAGGCCTGGGGCTCCCATAGCCTAAGGGCGGGGGCGCCCTAGGCCTGGGGCTCCCAAAGCCTAAGGGCTGGGGCACCCCAGGCCTGGGACTCCCTAAGCCCAAGGGCAGGGACGCCCCAGGGCTGGGGCTCCCTAAGCCGAAGACCTGGGTCACCCCAGGTCTGGGGCTCCCTAAGCCCAAGGTCTGGGGCGCCCCAGGCCTGTGGCTACCAGAGCCTATGAGCTAGGGCGCCCCAGGCCTGTGGCTCCCAAAGCCTAAGGACTGGGGCGCCCCAGGCTTGGGACTCCCAAAGCCTAACGGCTGGGGCGCCCCTGGCCAGGGGCTCCCAAAGCCTAAGGGCTGGTGTGCATCAGGCCTGGGCCTCCCAAAGCCTAAGGGCAGTTGCCCCCCAGGTCTGGGGCTCCCAAAGCCTAAGGGCTGGGGCGCCCAAGCCAGGGGCTCCCTAATCCTAAGGGGTGGGCCGTACCAGGCCTGGGGCTCCCAAAGCCTAAGGGCTGGGGCACCCCAGGCCTGGGGCTCCCAAAGCCTAAGGCCTGGGGCGCTCCAGGCCTGGGGCTCCCAAAGCCTAAATCCTGGGACGCCCCAGGCCAGGGGCTCCCTAAGCCTAAGGGCTGGGCCCTACCAGGCCTGGGGCTCCCAAAGCCTAAGGGCTGGGGCGCCCCAGGCCTGGGGCTCACAAAACCTAAGGCCTGGGGCACCCCAGGCCTGGGGCTCCCAAAGCCTAAGGCCTGGGGCGCTCCAGGCCTGGGGCTCCCAAAGCCTAAATCCTGGGATGCCCCAGGCCAGGGGCTCCCTAAGCCTAAGGGCTGGGGCATACCAGGCCTGGGGCTCCCAAAGCCTAAGGGCTGGGGCGCCCCAGGCCAGGGACTCCCAAAGCCTAAGGGCTGGGGCGCCCCAGGCCTCGGGCTTCCAAAGCCTAAGGCCTGGGGCGCTCCACGCCTCGGGCTCCCAAAGCCTAAGGGCTGGGACGCCCCAGGCCTGGGGCTCCCAAAGCCTAAGTGCTGGTGCGCCCCAGGTCTGGGGCTCCCAAAGCTTAAGGGCGGGGGGCCCCAGGCCTGGGGCTCACAAAGCCTAAGGCGGGGGCGCCCGAGGCCTGGGGCTCCCAAATCCTAAGGGCTGGTGCGCCCCTGGACGGGGCCTCCCAAAGCCTAAGGGCTGGGGCGCTCCTGGCCAGGGGCTCCCTAAGCCTAAGGGCTGGGCCGTACCAGGCCTGGGGCTCCCTAAGCCTAAGGGCTGGGGCATACCAGGCCTGGGCCTCCCAAATCCTAAGGGCGGGGGCTCCCCAGACCTGGGGCTCACAACGCCTAAGGGCTGGGGCGCCCCAGGCCTGGGGCTCCCAAAACCTAAGGGCTGGGGCGCCCCTGGCCTGGGGCTCCTAAAATCTAAAGGCTGGGGCGCCCCAGGCCAGGGGCTCCCTAAGCCTAAGGGCTGGGCCGTACCAGGCCTGGGCCTCCAAAAACCTAAGGGTTGGGGGGCCCCATGCCTGGGGCTCCCAAAGCCTAAGGCCTGGGGCACCCTAGACCAGGGGCTCCCTAAGCCAAAGTGCTGGGCCGTACCAGGCCTGGGGCTCTCAAAGCCTAAGGGCTGGGGCGCCCCAGGCCTGGGACTCCCAAAGCCTAAGGGCAGGGGCACCCCAGGCCTGGGGCTCCCATAGCCTAAGGGCGGGGGCGCCCTAGGCCTGGGGCTCCCAAAGCCTAAGGGCTGGGGCACCCCAGGCCTGGGGCTCCCAAAGCCTAAGGGCTGGGGCACCCCAGGCCTGGGGCTCCCAAAGCCTAAGGGCAGGGGCGCCCCAGGCCTGGGGCTCCCATAGCCTAAGGGCGGGGGCGCCCTAGGCCTGGGGCTCCCAAAGCCTAAGGGCTGGGGCACCCCAGGCCTGGGACTCCCTAAGCCTAAGGGCAGGGACGCCCCAGGGCTGGGGCTCCCTAAGCCGAAGACCTGGGTCACCCCAGGTCTGGGGCTCCCTAAGCCCAAGGTCTGGGGCGCCCCAGGCCTGTGGCTACCAGAGCCTATGAGCTAGGGCGCCCCAGGCCTGTGGCTCCCAAAGCCTAAGGACTGGGGCGCCCCAGGCTTGGGACTCCCAAAGCCTAACGGCTGGGGCGCCCCTGGCCAGGGGCTCCCAAAGCCTAAGGGCTGGTGTGCATCAGGCCTGGGCCTCCCAAAGCCTAAGGGCAGTTGCCCCCCAGGTCTGGGGCTCCCAAAGCCTAAGGGCTGGGGCGCCCAAGCCAGGGGCTCCCTAATCCTAAGGGGTGGGCCGTACCAGGCCTGGGGCTCCCAAAGCCTAAGGGCTGGGGCACCCCAGGCCTGGGGCTCCCAAAGCCTAAGGCCTGGGGCGCTCCAGGCCTGGGGCTCCCAAAGCCTAAATCCTGGGACGCCCCAGGCCAGGGGCTCCCTAAGCCTAAGGGCTGGGCCCTACCAGGCCTGGGGCTCCCAAAGCCTAAGGGCTGGGGCGCCCCAGGCCTGGGGCTCACAAAACCTAAGGCCTGGGGCACCCCAGGCCTGGGGCTCCCAAAGCCTAAGGCCTGGGGCGCTCCAGGCCTGGGGCTCCCAAAGCCTAAATCCTGGGATGCCCCAGGCCAGGGGCTCCCTAAGCCTAAGGGCTGGGGCATACCAGGCCTGGGGCTCCCAAAGCCTAAGGGCTGGGGCGCCCCAGGCCAGGGACTCCCAAAGCCTAAGGGCTGGGGCGCCCCAGGCCTCGGGCTTCCAAAGCCTAAGGCCTGGGGCGCTCCACGCCTCGGGCTCCCAAAGCCTAAGGGCTGGGACGCCCCAGGCCTGGGGCTCCCAAAGCCTAAGTGCTGGTGCGCCCCAGGTCTGGGGCTCCCAAAGCTTAAGGGCGGGGGGCCCCAGGCCTGGGGCTCACAAAGCCTAAGGCGGGGGCGCCCGAGGCCTGGGGCTCCCAAATCCTAAGGGCTGGTGCGCCCCTGGCCGGGGCCTCCCAAAGCCTAAGGGCTGGGGCGCTCCTGGCCAGGGGCTCCCTAAGCCTAAGGGCTGGGCCGTACCAGGCCTGGGGCTCCCTAAGCCTAAGGGCTGGGGCATACCAGGCCTGGGCCTCCCAAATCCTAAGGGCGGGGGCTCCCCAGACCTGGGGCTCACAACGCCTAAGGGCTGGGGCGCCCCAGGCCTGGGGCTCCCAAAACCTAAGGGCTGGGGCGCCCCTGACCTGGGGCTCCCAAAATCTAAAGGCTGCGGCGCCCCAGGCCTGGGGATCCCTAAGCCTAAGGGCTGGGCCGTACCAGGCCTGGGGCTCCAAAAACCTAAGTGTTGGGGAGCCCCATGCCTGGGGCTCCCAAAGCCTAAGGCCTGGAGCGCCCTAGGCCAGGGGCTCCCTAAGCCTAAGGGCTGGGGCTTACCAGGCCTGGGGCTCTCAAAGCCTAAGGGCTGGGGCGCCCCAGGCCTGGGGCTCCCTAAGCCGAGGGCTGGGGCACCCCAGGCCTGGGGCTCCCTAAGCCAAGGGCAGTGGCGCCCCAGGCCTGGGGCTCCCAAAGCCTAAGTGCTGGGGCGCCCCAGGTCAGGGGCTCCCTAAGCTAAAGGGCTGGGGCGTACCAGGCCTGTGGCTTCCAAAGCCTAAGGGCTGGGGCGCCCAGGAATGGGACTCCCTAAGCCTAAGGGCAGGGACGCCCCAGGCCTGGGGTTCCCTAAGCCGAAGATCTGGATCCCACCAGGTCTGGGGCTCCCTAAGCCTAAGGTCTGGGGCGCCCCAGGCCTGTGGCTACCAGAGCCTACGGGCTGGGGCGCCCCAGGCCTGTGGCTTCCAGAGCCTACGAGCTGGGGCGCCCCAGGCCTGTGGCTCCAAAAGCCTAAGAGTTGGGGCGCCCCAAACCTGGGGCTCCCAAAGCCTAAGGGCTGGCGCCCCAGGCCTGGGGCTCCCAAATCCTATGGGCTGGGGCGTCCCAGCTTGGGCCTCCAAAAGCCTACGGGCTGGGGCCCCCAAGGCCTGGGGCTCCCTAAGACTAAGGGCTGGGACGTACCAGGCCTGGGGCTCCCTAAGCCTAAGGGCTGCGGCGCCCTAGGCCTGGGGCTCCCTAAGCCGAAGGGCTGGGTGTCCCCAGGCCTAGGGCTCCCTAAACCTAAGGGCATGGGTGCCCCAGGCCTGGGGCTCCCAAACCTAAGGGCTGGGGCGCCACAGGCCTGGAGCTCCCAAAGCCTAAGGGCTGGGGCGCCCCAGGCCTGGGGCACCCAAAGCCTAAGGGCTGGGGCACCCCAGCCTGTGGCTCCCAAAACCTAAGGGATGGGGCGCCCCAGGCCTGGGGCTCCCTAAGAAAAAGGGCTGCGGCTCCCCAGGCCAGAGGCTCCCTTAGCCTAACGGCTGGGGCGACCCAGGCCTGGGGCTCCCTAAGCCTAAGGGCTGGGGCACCCCAGGCCTGGGGCTCCCTAAGCCAAAGGGCTGGAGCGTACCAGGCCTGTGGCTTCCAAAGCCTAAGGGCTGGGGCGCCCAGGAATGGGACTCCCAAACCTAAGGGCTGGGGTGCCCCAGGCCTGGGACTCCCTAAGCCTAAGGGCAGGGATGCCCCAGGCCTGGGGCTCCCTAAGCCGAAGCGCTGGGTCCCCCCAAGTCTGGGGCTCCTTAAGCCTAAGGTCTGGGGCGCCCCAGGCCTGTGGCTCCCAGAGCCTACGAGATGGGGCGCCCCAGGCCTGGGGCTCCCAAAATCTATGTGCTGGGGCGTCCCAGCCTGGGGCTCCCAAATCCTAAGGGCTGGGGCACCCCAGGCCTGGGGCTCCCAAAGCCTAAGGGCTGGGGCACCCCAGGCCTGGGGCTTCCAAAGCATAAGGGCTGGTGCGCCCCAGGCCTGGGGCTCCCAAAGTCTAAGGGCGGGGGCACCCCAGACCTGGGGCTCCCAAATCCTAAGGGCTGGGGTGCCCCTGGCCTGGGCCTCCCAAAGCCTAAGGGCTGGGGCGCGCCAGGCCTGGGGCTCCCAAAGCCTAAGGGCTGGGGCGTCCCAGGCCTGTGGCTCACAAAGCCTAAGGCCTGCGGCGCTCCAGGCCTGGGGCTCCCAAACCCTAAGGACTGGGGCGCCCCAGGCCTGGGACTCCCAAAGCCTAAGGGCAGTTGCCCCCCAGGTCTGGGGCTCCCAAAGCCTAAGGGCTGGGGTGCCCCAAGCCAGGGGCTCCCTAAGCCTAAGGGGTGGGCCGTACGAGGCCTGGGGCTCCCAAAGCCTAAGGGCTGGGGCACCCCAGGCCTAGGGCTCCCAAAGCCTAAGGCCTGGGGCGCTCCAGGCCTGGGGCTCCCAAAGCCTAAGGGCTTGGGCGCCCACACCAGGGACTCCCAAAGCTTAAGGGCTGGGGCGCCCCAGGCCTCGGGCTTCCAAAGCCTAAAGCCTGGGGCGCTCCACGCCTCGGGCTCCCAAAGCCTAAGGGCTGGGACGCCCCAGGCCTGGGGCTCTCAAAGCGTAAGGGCTGGGGCGCCCCAGGTCTGGGGCTCCCAAAGCGTAAGGGCTGGGGCGCCCCAGGCCTGGGGCCCCCAAAGCTTAAGGGCGGGGGGCCCCAGGCCTGGGGCTCACAAAGCCTAAGGAGGGGGCGCCCGATGCCTGGGGCTCCCAAAGCCTAAGGGCTGGGGCGCCCCTGGCCGGGGCCTCCCAAAGCCTAAGGGCTGGGGCGCTCCTGGCCAGGGGCTCCCTAAGCCTAAGGGCTGGGCCGTACCAGGCCTGGGGCTCCCAAAGCCTAAGGGCTGGGGCGCCCCAGGCCTGGGGCTCCCAAAGCCTAAGGCCTTGGGCGCTCCAGGCCTGGGGCTCCCTAAGCCTAAGGGATGGGGCATACCAGGCCTGGGGCTCCCAAATCCTAAGGGCGGGGTCACCCCAGGCATGGGGCTCACAATGCCTAAGGGCTGGGGCGCCCCAGGCCTGGGGCTCCCAAAGTCTAAAGGCTGGGGCGCCCCAGGCCAGGGGCTCCCTAAGCCTAAGGGCTGGGCCGTACCAGGCCTGGGGCTCCAAAAACCTAAGGCTTAGGGAGCCCCATGCCTGGGGCTCCCAATACCTAAGGCCTGGGGCGCCCTAGGCCAGGGGCTCCCTAAGCCTAAGGGCTGGGGCATACCAGGCCTGGGGCTCTCAAAGCCTAAGGGCTGGGGCGCCCCAGGCCTGGGCCTCCCGAAGCCTAAGGGCTGGTGCACCCCAGGCCTGAGCCTCCCAATGCCTAAGGGCGGGGGCGCCCCAGGCCTGGGTCTCCCAAAGCCTAAGGGCGGGGAAGCCCCAGGCCTGGGGCTCCCAAAACCTAAAGCCTGGGGCGCCCCAGGCCAGGGGCTCCCTAAGGCTAAGGACTGGGGCGTACCAGGCCTGGGGCTCCCAAAACCTAAGAGCTGGGGCGCCCAAGGCCTGGGTCTCCCAAAGCCTAAGGGCTGGGGCGCCCTAGGCCTGGCTCGCCCTAAGCCTAACGGCTGGGGCGCCCCAGGCCTGGGGCTCCCTAAGCCGAATGGCTGGGTGCCCCCAGGCCTGGGACTCCCTAATCCTAAGGGCTGGGACGTCCCAGGCCTGGGGCTCCCTAAGCCGAAGAGCTGGGCTCCCCAGGCCTGGGGCTCCCAAAGCCTAAGGGCTGGGGCGCCCCAGGCCTTGGGCTCCCAAAGCCTAAGGGCTGGGTCGCCCCAGGCCTGGGGCTCCCTAAGCCGAAGGGCTGGGTGCCCCCAGGCCTGGGGCTCCCTAAGCCTAAGGGCTTGGGCGTCCCAGGCTGGGGCTCCCTAAGCCTAAGGGCTGGGGCGCCCCAGGCCTGGCGCTCCCTAAGCCTATGGGCTGGAGTGCCCCAGGCCTGGATCTCCCTAGGCCTTAGGGCTGGGCGCCCAACCACAGGATCGCTATGAGTCGGTATTGACTGGAATGCAGTGAGAATGGTGTCAGAGTTGGGTCAAAGGAATGTGGCATGGCAACCCTAAGAGTCTGCTACAGAACCATAAAGTGCCTGGGATAGATGAGTTTATTGTGCTTGGCCTTTTAACACCATCAAATGGGCAACAGTTAGAAAGACAAACATACCAAGTGTCATTTGAGATCCGGGGAAAGCAGAGAAACACTGCTAATGATGCAGGTTTGCTGCACAGCATTCTGGCAGAGCTTAGTGAAAGTCAATTGAATGGACCTTAGGACCTAGTGAGCCCCTCCTGGGTGTACAACCAAAGAAGCTCAGTCACTGAGTTGACTTTCATTCCTCGTGACCATATCAAACAAAGCTGAATGGTCCCATGATGTTTTCAAGGCTTCTATTGGGAAGAAGACAGCCGTGCCTTTATCCCACAGTGTGTGGAAGACGGCTTCAAACTACTGACCTTTGGGTTAGCAGCCAAGCACTTAATATCTCCCCCATCAAAGCTCTCTCCTGGATGTAGAAAAACAAACAAAACCCCAGTTGATTCTTCCTCATTAGCAACCCTACAAGCCACAGTAGATTTGCTGCTTTAGGTTTACAAAACTAAATTCTTACGACAGCAGACAGCCTCTCTTTGCTCCATGGAATAGCTGGTGGGTTGGAACTGCTCACCTTGGGGTTAGCAGCCCAACGCATAATTCCTGGGTATATAGGCCAAGCTTTTTATCCAATTCACAGGGCCCTTGAGGCATTTTTACAAGAATGGTCACCACACTGATACCTGCAGTAGAGAAGAGTTGGAGCCGAATTGGATGCCAATCAACAGACAACTGAAGAAGGAAACAAAAGAAAGATGATGATTGCTCATGACCAAGTGGCACGCAGCAGCACATGCAATTGATATGCAGCATGGCAATAACTCTTAATGACATTGCAAGGAGTTGAAAAGGTCAGAAACTGAATGAGATTTATATTGCAGTACCTACCATTCATGGAAGCTGAAAGCCCGTTCACCAAGCAGCATGGTCTAGTGCACATGGCTGTATGCCTATAAGGACACACACACACCAAGCACCCAGCAGGGGGTATTAGTCTGAAGAGGGGAATGGAAGTGATGTGAATGTGGAAAAGGAGGGACAAAACACAAGCAGGGCCTGACATTGATCAGGGTTCACGGTGTGCTATAAAGTAGGAATGATTAATCACTTCCCTGTACCAGAAGGCTGAGCTAGATTTTTAAAGCAAATCGAGTGCCTGGAACACAATGGTTGTTAGCTGCTGTTGAGTCAGCCTCCAGTCCAACTCACTGTGCCAACCAGCTCCCAGTGACTCCATGGGCAATATTCTCCCTGGTCCTGCACCATCTCTTTGGATGTGCATCAGATTGTGATTCACAGGGGTTTTCGTTAACTGTTTTTCAGAAGTAGAATGCCAGGCTCTTCTTCATCGCTCATCTTAGTCTGGACACATCACAGAAACAGGTTCAGTCTCATAGCCGCACCCAACCAAGCTTCCCCATTTCAGTATGATAGCAACACAGAATCAGTTCAGTACCTCAGCCATAACCAAGCATCCCCCTGACAAATGAGTGTTGGATGCACATGAGTTTCATTGTCTTGGACTCAAACCCAGATCTCCCACATGGAAAAGGAGAATTCTACAACTGAACCACCAATTTACCCTCAGAATATAATATGTATCCAGTAAATGGTTATTAAGAATGTGGCTGACAGGAAAATCCAGCAATTTCCTGCCAATGCTTAACACTAATATCTTCCCCCACACACTAGAAGGCTGCAGAGGAATGACTTTCTCCATGCCAGCCCTGGTATCTAGACAAGGGACCCTAACACTGAGCCACTGAGCCCCAGAAGGCTGGGGAGCAATGTCAAATTGGATGAGGTCAATCCTGGTTGAGTTAGTTTCCCTAAGCTCGCAGGGCAGTTTAGCATGTCCACAGCTGTGTTCTGAATAGCCATGCGATTACCACCGAGAGAAATTCTACATGCTTTCACACCCCATGCTAGTCGTTGCAGCCATCGTTGAGTACAGTTCATGCTCATCATTATCTAGAACTCACAGTGACGCTCTGGGTGAGCCATTTGGCAGGTAACCTCAAGGTTGGCAGTTCAAAGGCACCAGTTGTTCTCTGAGAGGAAGGTGAGACGATCTGCTCCTGTCAAGATTTAGCCTGAGGAATTTTATATAGGGTCACAGTGAGTCAGGATCAACTCAATGGTGTGGGTTTGGTTTATTAGACCCACCATCAGATCATATTTAATGGATTTATTAACATGTATATTTGCCACAAATCCAATGTCTTTTATTTTTATCACTGCATTTCAATACAATTTGTGCCTTTGTGATTCTGTATTTCATTGGAGGTATTTGGAAATATTATTCTGGGGAGTGGGCAGGTGTTCCATAGCCTTTCCTAAATGCCAAAAGGATCCATGGGGTTGCAATGGTTAAGACCCTCTAATAGAGTTTATCAAAGAGCCCTGGAGGCACAATGGTTAAGTGCTCAGCTGCTATCCAAAAGGTTGAAGGTTTGAACCCACCAGTGGCTCTGTTCTTGGAAGAAAAACAGGGAACTCATTCTTGTAAAGATTACAGCATAGAGAAGCCTAGAGCAGTGGTTCTCAAACTTCCTAATGCCACAACCCTTTCATACAGTTCCTCATGTTGTGGTGACCTCCACAACCATAAAAATATTCTCATTGCTGCTTCATAACTGTAATTTTGTTACAGTCACCCTGTGCAAGGGTCCCACAGGTTGAGAACCATTGGTCTAGAGAGCTCTGCACTGATGCATTGAGTCACTATGAGTTGGACTGGACTAGAAGGTTACTAACAAAAACACCAACAATCCTTTTTTACCATGACCTTGTTAACTCAAAAAGATTAATAAGCAAATTCACAAATGAGGACATCCAGTTGCCCCTCCAAACTGGAGAAGCATAAGTTAAATGGTGACCCTGACCCCACGGTGTCCTCCAGCTGGTGCCATGATGCCTTTATTCCTTCTGCCTCTCAGTTCTGTGGAGAAGGGGAAAGGGAGGGAAAGAAAAAGAAAGAAATGAAAAGATAATTTTCCCAGCTTCTTCACATCACTGAATTGAACTTTACTTTTAGTAAAATTATTATGAAATGGAAATGGTGCTTTCACTATTTTGCTTTTAGGTGAATTCAGAGACATGGTGCTGGTCATTATTTGAGCCGGGGAGGTTAGTGTGCAGATTTTCTGAATATGGTTGAGCCAGCATGCCCCCTTCCAGGCCTAGCATTTCCCTGGGCTATGAGAAGTTATAGACAGTCTACCCTCTTCTTCCTCTAACTTCGCTGCTAACCATGGACACACTGGTTCTGACTTGACCTGGCTCCAGTACAGAAAAAAATATCCTCCTTGCATAATTGTAGTGCTTGCATTGGAAGGCACCCAGAGACAAATCTCTCTTCTGGTGGCATAATGGGTTATGTGTTGGGCTATTAACTGCAAGGTCAGCAGTTGGAATTCACCAGTCGCTCCTTTGGAGAAAGATGAGGCTTTCCTCTCCCATAAAGAGTTATAGCCTTAGATGAGTATAAAAACTCAAAATGCATTGGCAGAGATTCCACAGAGAATAAGCCTCCATTAAATCCCCTGGGACCATTCACCAAGGATGGGATTAAACCCTGCTCACCATCAGTACATCAGAAAGTGTATTGTTGCAGATATGATTAGGTTAAAAATTAACATCTTATCATTTGTCTTTACTCTTAACACATTTTTCATTTGTTCTTTTTTTAATTTTCTGCTGTCCTTTTTATTGAAAAAAGTAACTAATGTCACTAAACAAGTAGAGAATTTGTTAAATGAGAATCTAATCGGTTATGTAAACTTTCACTGAAAACATTACACACTTTTATTTTTACAAAGAGTTATAGCCTTGGAAACCCAGGAAGCCGGAGTATTTTCTCTCGATTGGATAGTTATGCACCCAATGGCAATAAGTGTTGTTGGATTTTGTTTCTTTATTGTTTTCTGTAGCTATGGTGGGGTATAGGGTTTATGTGTTGGGCTGCTGAACGCAATGTCTGAAATGGCAAATTTGAAATTCCCAACCACTCCAAGGGAGAAAGATGAGGCTTTCTACTCCCCTAAAGAGTTCCAGTCTCAGAGCAGCCAGTCCACAAAGAGAACAACATGGCTGGCCCCACTATGAGACATGATGCCCCTCAGTGACCAAGGGTGATACAGGGGACAGCACTGGAGACACAGTGTGCGAATTGCACCTAACCTGATTCCACCACACCGAGGCAAAGTGTGGTGGAGTGCAGTGGAACATCAAGGGAATGGAGTGGCAAGGTCCCCAGGAAATGCTGAAAGTGGACTTTGGGGCCAGGTTGTGGTGCCTCAACAGACTGGATTGGAAAACACTCCTAAGGTCCAACAAATGATCCTTGAACTAACTACAAGCTCTTCTTTCTTGATGTGTTTTGTTTTGTTCTTTGTCAGTGGTTTGTTTTTGTTGTTTTGTTGTCTGGTTGTATACTGTTGCTTTGTTTTCCTCTGTCTTGTTTTTGTGCATGTTAGTGGCTCCACAGGTCTCTCTAAATAAGACAGGCTGGATGAACTATCTGGAAGAAAAACAACAGGACCGACAGTTCCGGGGGCACTTGGGATAGGGGGAGGTGCGGGGGGGTAAGGAAGTGGTGTTAACAAACACAGGGACAAGGGAACAACATGGGACTCAAAATGGTAGTGAGGGGAAGTGGCAGGCCTGGTAGGGAATGATCAAGGGTAAGGTTACGTAAAGAAGAGGTATAGCTGTAACCCAGGTGGGGACGGAGCATAGTAGTGGGAGAGGAGGAAAGTCAAGGGAGATGGAGGAAAGAGCTAGGAGTCAAAGTGCATTTATAGAGGTCTAGACAAAGACATGTACATGCAAATATAAATATCATACAGTTTCCTTTGTAGTGGTAGACCCCCAATCATAAAATTATATTCTTTGCTACTTCGTAACTCTCATTTTGTTACAAGTTATGGATAGTGCCACCCTGTAAAGGGTTCGTCTAAGCCCCAAAGGGGTCACGACCCACATGGTGAGAACCGCTGCTCTAAATTTAGAGGAGTTTCTCATAAGGTCTATTTCACCATACTGTTAGAAGCTCAAGTCCATTTGTTGTTGTTGTTGGGTGCCGTCGAGTGGGTATGTCTCATAGCAACTCTACGCACAATATAATGAAACGCCGCCCTGTCTTGTGACATCCTCACAGTGGTTCTATGCTTGCGCTCATTGTTGCAGCCACTGTGCTAATGCATCTTGTTGGGGACCGCCTCCCTTTTCCTGCCCTTTCATACCAAGATTTGGGACTTCCTCTAGAGCAGTGGTTCTCAACTTTCCTTATGCTATGATATTTTCATATCGATTCTCATTTAGTGGTGACCCCCCCAACCATAAAAATGATTTCATTGCAGCTTCATAACTGCAATTTTGTTACTGTTATGAGTCACGACACCCCTGTGAAATTTTCATTCCATACCCACAAAGGGGTCGCGACACACAGGTGAAGATCCCCTGCTCTAAACTAAGAGGAGATTCTCTTAAGATAGAATTCAGCATACTGGTAGATGCACAAGTTCTGTTGTTATTGGTGTTAGGTACCATCGAGTGGGTTTTGGCTCATAGTAACTCGATGCACAATATAATGAAATGCTTTCCCATCCTATGCCATTCTCACAGTGGTTCTTTTGCTTGTGCTCATTGTTGCAGCCACTGTGCTAATCCAACTTTTGGGTAGCTGCCTCTTTTTTGTGGCCTTTCAACTGTACCAAGACTTGTGTCTTCCTCTAGGGCAGTGGTTGTCAAATTTCCTAATGCCATGACCCTTTCACACAGTTCCTCATGTAGTGGTGACCCCCATCATAACATTATTGTTACTTCGTAACTGTAATTTTCCTACAGTTATGAATCATTTCACACCTGTGAAAGGGTCATTCGATCGCCAAAAGTGGTCGCAAACCACAGGATAAAAACTGCTGGTCTAAACTAAGAGGAGTTTCTCTTAATATCTACTTCACCCTATTGTCAGAAGCACAAATCCTATAGTTATTGTTAGATTCTGTTGTGTAGCTTTCGACGCCTAGCAACTCTAAGCACAATATGATGGAAAGGTGTCCTCTCCTGCGCCATCCTCCCAGTGGTTCTTTTGCTTGTGCGGATTGTTGCAGCCACTGTTGTATTCCACCGTGCTGTGGGCTGCCTCTTTTTGCTGCCCTTCTACTGTACCTAGATCTATGTCTCCCTCTAGGGCAGTGGTTCTCAACCTTCCTAATGTCATGACTCTTTCTCACCATTTCTCATGTACTAGTGACCTCCCCCCAATCATAAAGTTATTTTCCTTGTTACACCATAACTATAAATTTGCTATTGTTATGAATCAGGTCACCCATGTGAAATGCTCATTGTTCCCTCCTAAGACGTCGTGACCCACAGTTAGAGAACTGTTACTCTACACTAAGAGTTTCTTTTAAAGTCTTCTTCAGCATATTGTTAGAGGCACAAATCCTGTTGTTTGGTGCCTTCGAATGGGTTTAGGCTCATGCCAACTCTATGCACCATGTAATGAAATGCTTTCCCGTCCTGTGACTTCCATACAGTGGTTCCTTTGCTCACACTCATTTTTGCAGCCACTGTGCTAATCCATCTTGTTGGGCACTGCCTCTCTTTTCCTGCCCTTCTGTACCGAGATATGTGTCTTCCTCTAGAGCAGTGGTTCTCAACTTTCCAAATGCCACAACCACTTCACACCATTCCTCATGTAGTGGTGACATCCAACCATAAAATATTTGCATTGCTACATCATCATTGTAATTTTGCTTCTGTTATGGATCAGGCCACCCATGTGAAAGGTTCGTTAGTCTCCTCAAAGGCGTCTCGACACACAGTTGGAGAACCAATGGTCTAAACGAATAGGAGTTTCTCGTAAGGTCTACTTCAGAATATTCTTAGAAGCCCAAGTTCTTTTTATTATTGTTTGGTGCCTTTGAGTGTGTGTTGGCTCATAGCAACTGTATGCACAATATAATGAAACTCGGCCCCATCTCGTGCCATCTCACTGTGGTCCTTTGCTTGCGCTCACTGCTGCATCTATTCCATCTTGTAGGGGCTGCCTGACTTTTGCAGCCCTTCTGCTGTACCAACATTTGTGTCTTCCTCTAGGACAATGTTTCTCATACATCCTAATTCTGCGGCCCTTTCGTACAGTTCCCAATGTAGTGGTGGACCCCAAACATAAAATTATAAAATTATATTCATTGATATTTCATAACTGTACTTTTGCTACTGTTATGAATCAGGCCATCACTGTGAAGGGGTGTTTCGAAACACCCCCCACCTGAAAGTGTTCACGACCCAATGTTGAGAACCCTGCTGTAAACTAAAAAGAGTTGCTCTTAAGATTTACTTCAGCATATTGTTAAACACACAAGCCCTGTTGTTATTGTTGTTAAGTTCCGCGGAGGGGGTTTTGGCTCATCGCATCTCTGCACAATATCATGAAATGCTTCCCAGACCTGTGCCATCCTGACAGTGGTTGTTTGCTAGTGCTCATTGTTGGAGCCATATTGGGGGGGGGGGGGCTGGCTATTTTTTGTTGCCCTTCTGCTCTACCAAGATTTATGTCTTCCTTTAGGGCAGTGGTTCTCAACCTTCCTAATGCCACAACATTTTCATACCGTTCCTCATATAGTGCTGACTGCCAAATCATAAAATTATTTTCATTGCAACTTTGTAACTCTAATTTTTCTACTGTTATGACTGGGCGACCACTATGAAAGGTTCATTCATCCCCCAACAGGGCTCGTGACCCAAAAGTTGAGAACCGCTGCACTAAACTAATAGAAGTTTCTCTTAAGGTCTACTTCAGCACATTATAAGAAACACAAGTCCTGTTGTTTTGTTGTCAGGTGCAGTCGAGTGGGTTCTGACTCATAGCAACTCTATGCTCCATATAATGTAACGCTGCCCCATCTTATGCCATCCTCACAGTGTTCCCTTAGCTTGAGCTCATTGCTGCAGCCACTATGCTATACCATCTATTTGGGGGCTGACTCTATATTGTGGCCCTTCAACTGTATCAAGACTTGTGTCTTCCTGTAGGACTGTGGTTTTCAACAATCCTAATGCCACGACCCTTTCATACAGTGCCTCGTGTAGTAATGACCCCCCCCACCCAAAAAAATTATACTGTTGCTACTTCATAACTGTAATTTTGCTACTGTTACGTATCGGCCCACGCCTATGGGAGGGTCATTTGAACACCCCCAAAGGATTTACCACTCACAAGTTGAGAACGGCTGCTCTAAACTAAGAGCAGTTTCTCTCAAGGTTTAGTTGAGCATACTGTTAGATGTATGATTCCTCCTGTTATTGATGTTCGGGCCGTGGAGAGGGTTTCGGCTCATAGCAACCCTGTGCACAATATAATACAGGCCTGCCCAGACTTGCATCATCCTCACAGTGGTTCTTTGCTTGCGCTCATTGTTGCAGCCACCGTGCAAATCCGTCTTGTAGGGACTTCCTCTCTTCTGCTGCCCTTCTACTGTATTTGCGTCTTCCTCTAGGACAGTGTTTCTCACCTTTCCTATTTCTATGACCTTTCCATACACTTCCCAATGTGTAGTGGTGGTCCCCAAAGAATTAAGGTTTTTTTCTACTGTTTTTCCATAACTGTAATTTTGCAAGTCTTATGAATCTAGTCACCCTGTGAAAGGGTTGTTAACCAACCAAAGTGGTCACAAATCACAGGTTGAGAACCGCTGTTCTAAATTAAGAGCAGTTTCTCCTGTGGTCTAGCTCAGTATATTATTACACGCACGAGTCCTGTTCTTATTGTTGTTAGGGGCTGTCGAGTGGGTTTGGCTCATAGTTGGCTCATAACAACTCTATGCACAGTATCATGAAACACTGTTCCATCCTCTAATACCCTCACACTTTTCTTTTGCTTTCGCTCATTGTTGCAGTCTCTGTGCTAATCCATCTTTTGGGGGACTGCCTCTCATTTGCTGACCTTCTACTCTACCCAGATTTGTGTCTTCCTCTAGGGCAGTGGTTCTCAAACTTCCTAATGCACGACGCTCTCACACCATTCCTCATGTATTGGTGACCCCCCCCCAATCATAAAATTACTTTCCTTGTTACTTTATAACTAAAATTATGCTACTGTTATGAATCAGGCCACCATGTGATATAGTCATTCTCTCCCCCACCCCCCAAAAGGCATCACGACCCACAGTTTGAGAACTGCTATTCTACACTAAGAGGAGTTTCTTTTTAAGGTATGTTTCAGCATATTGTTAGAAGCACAAATCCTGTTCTTGTTTTTGGCTGCCTTCGAGTGGGTTTTGGTTCATACCAACTCTATGCACAATGGAATGAAACGTTGTCCTGCCCTGTGGATCCTCACAGTGGTTCTTCTGTTTGCGCTCATTGTTGCGGCCACTGTGGTAATCCATCTTGTTAGGGACTACCTCTCTTTTCCTGGCCTTCCGTACCAAGATTTGTGTCTTCCTCAAGAATAGTGGTTCTCAACTTTCTGAATGCCACTACTATTTCATACCAGTCATCATGTAGTGGTGACACCCCAACCATAAAATATTTTCATTGCTACATCATAACTGTAATTTCGCTTCTGTTATGGATCAGGCCACCCATGTGAAAGGTTCATTAGTCTTCTAAAGGCACTGTGACACAGTTTGAGAACCACTGGTCTAAACTAAGGGGAGTTTCTCTTAAGGTCTACTTCAGCATATTCATAGAAGCACAGTCCTGTTGTTTTTGTTTGGTGCCTTTGAGTGTGTGCTGGCTCATAGCAACTCTATACACAAGATAATGAAACGTGACCCTGTCTCGGGCCACCGTCACAGTGGTTATTTTGCTTGTTGTCATTGTTGCAGCCATGGGCTAATCCAACTTTTGGGGGGCTCCCTCTCTTTTGCTGCCCCTCTACTGCCCTTTCATTCATTTTCTCAGGTAGTGATGAACCCCCAATCATAAAATTATTTTCATTGCTACTTCGTAACTTTAATTTTGCTACAGTTATGAATCAGGCCTCCACTGTGAAAGGGTCATTTGACCCCCCCAAAGGGCTAGCGACCCACAGGTTGAGAACCACTGCTCTATACTAAGAGGAGTTTCTCTTAGGATCTACAGCACCATATTGTGAAAAGCATGAGTCCTACAGTGATTGTTGTTAGGTGTTGCCCAGTGGGTTTCAACTCTCAGCAACTCTACGCACAAGATAATGAAACGCTGCCCCGTCCTGTGCCATCCTCACAGTGGTTTCTTGTCTGCACTCATTGTTGCAGCCACTGCGCTAATCTATCATCTGGGGGTCTGCCTCTCATTTTCTGCCTTTCTGCTCTGCCAAGATTTCTGTCTTGCTCGAGGACAGTGGCTCTCAACCTTCCTATAATGCCACAGGCCTTTTATACCACTCCTCATGTAGTGGGTACAATCCCAGTCATAAATTTATCTTCATTGCTACTTCATAACTGTAATGAAGCTACTGCTATGAATTGGGCGACCCCTGTGCAAGGGTAGTTCATCACCCAAATGGAGTCGTGACCCACAGGTTGAGAATTTCTGCTCCAAACTATGAAGAATGTCTCTTAAGATATATTTCAGCACATTGTTAGAAGCAAAAGTCCTGTGGTTATTGTATTTAGGTGCCTTCAAGTGGGTTTTGGCTCATAGCAACTCTATGCAAAATATAACGAAACGCTCCCCCATCCTGTGCATTCCTCACAGTGGTTCCTTGCTTGCGCTGGTTGTTTCAGCCACTGAGCTATTCCAACTTGGAGGGGCTGCCTCTCCTTTGCTGCCCTTCTACTCTACCAACATTTGTGTCTTCCTCTCGGACAGTGGTTCTCAATCTTCCTAATTCCACGACCCTTTCATGCAGTTCCCAATATAGTGGTGGACCCCCAGTCATACAAAATTTTCGCTGATATTTCATTACTGTAATTTTGCTAATCTTATGAATCAGGCAACCCTTGTGAAAGGGTCATTCAACCCACTCACTCCCCAAAAGGGTTCGTGATTCATAGATTGAGAACCCTGCTCTAAACTAAGAGGATTTCTCTTAAGATCTACATCAGCATATTGTTAGAAGTTCAAGTCCTTTTTGTGTTGCTGTTAGTTGCCATCGAGTGGGTTTTGACTCTCAGCAACTCTATGCACAATATAATGAAACGCTGCCCCGTCCTGTGCCGTCCTCACAGTGGTTTGTTGATGGCACTCATTGTTGCAGCCACTGAGCTATTCCATCTTGTAGGGTCTGCCTCTCACTTGCTGCCCTTCTGCAGTACCACGTTTTGTGTATTCCTCTTGGGCAGTGTTTCTGAACCTTCTTAATGGCATGGCTCCTTTATACAATTCTTAATGTTTTGGTGATCCTCCAACAGTAATTTTTTTTCATTGTTACTCCATTACTGTGATTTTTCTACTGTTATGAATTGGGCAACACCTGTGAGAGGCTCGTCTGAAACCCCATAGGGGTCGCGACCCACAAGTTAAGAACCACTACTCTAAATTTAGAGGAGTTTCTCTTAAGATCTAGTTCAGCATATTGTTAGAAGTACACGTCCTGTAGTTATTGTCGTTAAGTTCCGTCGAGTGGGTTTTGACTCTTAGCAACTCTATGCACAATATAATGAAACGCTGCCCTGTCCTGTGCCACCCTCACCGTGCTTGTGTGCTTGGCCTCAGTGTTGCAGCCACTGTGCTAATCCAACTTGTTGGAGACTGCCGCTCTCTTCCTTCCCATCTGTACCAAATTTGTGTCTTGCCCTAGAGAAGTGGTTCTTAACCTTCCTAATGCCACTACCCTTTCATATCGATTCTCATTTAGTGGGGACCAGCAACCATAAAATTATTTTCATTGGTACTTTGTCACTGTAATTGTACTACAGTTATGAATTGGGCCACCCCTGTGAAAGGGTCATTCTACCCTCCCAAGGGGCGCGACCCACAGGTTGAGAACTGCTGCTCTAAAGTTAAAGGACTTTCTCTTAAGTCCTACTTCACCATATTGTTAGAAGCACAAGTCCTGTAGTTATTTTTGTTGAGTGCTGTTGAGTGGGTTTCTGGTCACAAGAACTCTATGCACAATATAATGAAATGCTGCCCAGTCCAATGCCATGCTCATAGTTGTTCATTTGCTTGTGCTCATTGTTGCAGCCACTGGGTTAATCAATCTTGTAGGGGCTGCCTCTCCTTTGCTGCCCTTCTACTCTACCAAGAATTCTGTCTTCCTCTAGGGAAGTGGTTCTCAACCTTCCTAATGCCACGACTCTTTCATACCATTCCTCATGTAGTGGTGACTGCCAAATCATGAAATTAATTTCATTGCTACATCATAACTCTAATTTTTCCACTTTAATGAACGGCCCACTGCCATGAAAGGGTCATTCGTTCCCCAAAAGGGGTCACAACCCTCAGTTTGAGGACCGCTGCGCTAAACTAATAGGAGATTCTCTTAAGGTCTACTTAGGTACATTGTTAGAAAAACAAGTCCTATTTTTTTTCTTGTGGATTTTGACACATAGCAACTCTATGTCAATATAATGAAACACTGTCCCGTCTTGTGCCATCCTTGCAGTGTTTCTTTGGCTTGTGTTTATTGTTGCAGCCACTGTGCTATCCCATCTATATTGGGGCTGACTCTATTTTGTTGCCCTTCAACTGTATCAAGAATTGAGTCTTCCTCTTGGACAGTGGTTTTCAACATTCTTACTCACGACCCTTTCATCCAGTTCCTCATGTAGTCATGACCAACCAACCATAAAATTATTTTTGTTGCTACATCATAGCTGTAATTTTGCTACTGCTATAATTAAGGCCACCCCATGAAAGGGCTGTTTGACCCCCTAAGTAGACACGACCCACAGGTCGAGAGCCGCTGCTCTAAACGAAGGGGAGATTCTCTTAAGGTCTTCTTCAGCATATTGTTAGAAGCACAAGTCCTGTTGTTATTGTTGTTGGGTGCAGTCGAGTGGGTTTGGCTCATAGCCACTCTCTGCACATTATAATGAAACTCTGGGGGTCTTAAAGGCTTGAAGGCAAACAGGCTGAAATCTAGCTCAGAAGCAACAAAGCCCACAGAGAAGAAGCACACAAGCCTAAGTGAACACGAGGTGTTGAAGGGATCAGGTAGCAGACACCAAAGAACAAAAACCATTATTGTGTGATCACCTTCCCCACATAAACGCTGAAGATGAATGTGTGCATAAGTAAGTGTGGTGAAGAAGGCTGATGGTGCCCGGCTATCAAGCGATATAGCGTCCCGGGTCTTAAAGGCTTGAAAGTAAACAAGCAGGCCCAGAAGCAACAAAGCCCACATGGAAGCATCACACCAACATGTGTGATCATGAAGTGCTGAGGGGACCAGTTTTCAAGCAACAAAGGCGGGAGTGGGGATTATATCATCGTGAATGAGGGGAGTGCATGACGGGGGACCAATGCCCACCTGTAGACAACTGGACATCCCTTGCGGAGGGGTAGTGGGAAGGAGATGAGTCACTCAGGGTTCAGTGTAGCAATAATGAAACCCACAACCTTCCTCTAGTTATTAAACACTTCCTCCCCCCACCTCTCATGATCCCAATTCTACCTTGCAAACCTGGTTAGACCAGAAGATACACAGCGGTACAGATGGGAACTGGAAACACAGGGAATCCAGGACAGATGAACCCCCCAGGACCAGCGGTGAGAGTGGCGATACTGGGAGGGAAGTGGGTGTAGAAATGGGAAACCGATCACAAAGATCTACATATAACTTCCCCCCTGGGAGATGGGCAACAGAAAATTGGGTGAAGGGAGACGCCGCGCAGTGTAAGATAAGAGGAAATAATAATTTATAAATTATTAAGGGTTCATGAAGGAAGAGGAGCAGGGTGAGAGGGGGAGAGGGGGAAGGGGAAATGAGCTGATTCCAGGAACCCAAGAGGAAAGCAAATTTTGAGAATGATGAAGGCAACGAATGTATAAGTGTGCTTTACACAATTGGTGTATGTATGGATTGTGATGAGTTGTATGAGCCCCAATAAAATGATTTTAAAAAAGAAAAAGAAAGAAATGTCTATAAATGAATGAAGGCAACATATGTACAAAATGCCTGATGCAATCAATATGGATTGCAACAAAAGTTGTAAGAGTCTCCAATAAAAGATTTTTAATAAAAATGTATATATAATAAATATTTTCCTAACTTATATAAATGATTAATAAGAATAAAATTAAGCAGCCTGGGTTTTTTATAGGAAAAAATAATGATAAAAGAACAAATGAGAGATTCAGCAGGAAGCAATGGATAGGAAAATATTATAAGGAAAGTTTTCTCTTATATGGAATGTACATTCTCTTACATGACAACAATCAGAATATGCCGTAAGAACCTCAGACCAAATACTAGAATAAAATAGAGGAAAACATTCCCAACCCTTCAATAAAATGCTATATGCTTTCGATGATTTTCACAAAAGGTCAAATTCTTTAACAAAATATTTTGTTCATTGAAATTTTTATTTATGCATAAATTTATGTCTACTTGCATTACATCTCATAAAAAGGCATAAGAATTGTTTTTTCACTATCTAAAACTAAATAGAAGATAGTGAAGGTGAAAAAATAGCTTTCGTGAATGTTGCTTTGAAATACAAATGGCATTGTCCTTAGAAATTATAATGATTTAATTTTTAAAATTCATTTTATTAGGGGCACATACAACTCTTATCACAATCCATACATACATCAGTTGTGTAAAGCACATCCGTACATTCATTGCCCTCATCATTCTCAAAACATTTGCTCTCCACTTAAGGCCCTGGCATCATGTCCTCATTTTTCTCCGCCCTCCCTGTTCCCCCCTCACTCATGAACCCTTGATAATTTGTCAGATCTTACATATTTTGTCTCCCTTCACCCACTTTTCCGTTGTCCATCCCCCAGGGAGGAAGTTATACGTAGATCCTTGTAACTGAGGTCTCAGAGCAGCTGGGTGTGATGCAGGGGAAGCTCTGGAAGCAGCTGCAGACACTGCGGGAGTTGGCAGCCCAACAGTGAGGGTCACTGCATCCGTGGGTACCAGAAACCTGGCTGGGGTTGCTTATTCCCCTAGATGCTACCCCTGCCTTGAAGAGAACCGTGACAGAGGCCATGTTGACATTGTCAGGAAAAGATGAGTCCTTCACTGTTTCCTCTTCCCACAAACTTTTGAGGAGAGCCTGCAGGGCAGGGGCTCAGCTCCCTGGCTCCAGTCAAATGCCCTTCCCCACAGCCACACCCTCGCCAGCCCCAACTCCCCATGCCCTGGGTTTGCTTCTTGAATCCAGAGGAGCAGCCTGGGCAAAGACCATGAAGAACCTTGTCCTTCAGGCAGCCCCTTTGATTGGGTCCCTTGACCTCCAGAGTGTGGACACATGCACACTAACTGTTGGGGGACTCAGGCTGTCACCACAGGGGCCAGGATCTGAAGAGGATGCTGGCACTGCAGGGCTTCCTGAGAGAAGCCGAGGACTTGCAGAGCTGGCTGAGCAGCCAGCAGCAGGTGGCCAGAGGAGAGAGGACTATGAGCACACCCTAGTGAGGAAGGGGCTAGGGGCAAGGAAGGTGCCCTGGAGCCGAATGAAGACGGGTAGTGGAGGGGGGCTGCATGCACAAGGGGCTGATGTGGAACATCAGTCTGGACTGAGGACAGCTGTGGCTTCCTATTCCCCTCTCTGCGTAGAGGGGCAAGTTCTGTGGCTGTTCAGTCCTGCCCTGCCCAGTCACTCACTGAGGTGTCTCACAGCCCACCAGCCAGGGCCCCCTGGGACCCCTCTCCTCTCTTCTCAGCTCCTCTTAACCAAGTTTGCAATGTTTCGGCACCAAGTGAAGATGGGTGGCCACCAGGGGGCAGCCTGCCCCACTAGCGGAGAGCCTGCTGGAGTGGCGGCCCAGCACTGCCCCCAGGGCCCAGCAGTGGTGACAGGACCTACAGTGAGTACCAGCAACCTGGAGCAGGGGTGAGTTTGGGAGGAGGTGCTGGGCATGGGATGAAGAGGCTTCCAGGGAGACCCTTGCTGTGCTGCGGCTCTGCCAAACCACTGTCTCTGGAGAGGGCCCGAGTTCAGGGAACCCAGGGCAGCCCCTGCTGTCTGCGGCCTGTGGAGTAGGCAAAGCTGGGTCGGTGGATCAGGGAGCCTGGTCACAAAGCCCACTTAGCAGGGTCACTTTCCCAAGCCACGGGCTCACTGCACCTGCAGGGGCGTTCTGGGAAGAGTTGAGCTGGGCTGAGGATGCCCTGCACAGCCCCAGGCTGACCCAGGTCACAGTACAAGCTACTGCGTTTCCAGCCCAGATGGAGCTTAGGCGAGATCCCGATTTGCCCATGATCCTAGCCCAGAGGCTGGCCCGGAGTTCAGGGGCCCGGCATTTGCTGCATGCAAGAACCATGGAGGGGTGCAGCTTCTACCTTTGAAGGGTGTGCAGTCTCCTCCAAACACACAGCATGCCTGGGTGGCACACAACGTGGCTACCTGCCGTGTGCTGGGCTTTAGAATGACCCCACCTGCTGACTCATGGGGATCCTCCAGAGGGTTTGCAAGTCAGTAAATCTTTCCAGGAGCAGGGAACCTCTTATTTATCCTGAGGAGCAGTTAGTGGGACTGAACCAGGCAACAGCCCAACACTTCCCAAGCAGGCCTCCTAGAGCATCGTTAGAGCAAGGGGTAAACTGCTAGTGATAATGTGCTCCTGGGAGGAGAGTTTGCAGAAAGGCCTAAAGCGCCGAGCAAGATCTCAGGACGGTGGCCCGTTGGGAGCTTAGGACAAATTCTAAACCCAGCCAGGAAGCTGAAGGGTTGACCAGACAGAAGCTGAGGGGGAGGAATGAGCATGCTGGGATAACTGCTGACCCCCGCCTGGGGGCAGGGCTGCCTGATTGGAGCTGTGGGAGCTGACTCAGGCCAGACCCCACCTGCTCTGAGACGCTGAGGCCACCCTCAAAGTTCACAGCCAACTGTCTCACGTGCTCGTCCGTATCCAGGTGGGTGCCTGGGGGAGGGGGTGGCTTCTGCAAGTGCTGCCACCCCAGGCCCAGAGTCCCACACTCAATGCTCGGGCCCTTGGCCACCATGCTGTCTCAGGAGAAAGCCACAAGCCTCCCAGATGCTGTGTCCCACTGGGTGGAGGCCCCCCTGAGGAGACATGGATCGCACCAATGAATCACACAATCTGCCTCTGACAACTTGAGGCCTCCTCACCCCCCACTATCATCACCCCAGTGCCGCTTCCCACTCTGGACTAGAGTGAATAGGTATTAGCAAGAGATAAAACTCACGACACATGGAACCCAGGAACAGGAATGAGAATAGAGATACCAAAAGGGTAGGGGGAAGGGAGGTAGAGGATGGGAGGAACGGGAACCGATAGCAATGAATGACATATAACCACACACCCCTCGCAGGGAGAGGAGCAACAGAAACCTGAGGATAAAAGAGACAATGGTCGATGTGAGATATGAAAATAATAACAATATATAATCTACCAAGGAACCATGATTGGGGGAGGAGGAAAAAAAGAGGAGCTGATCCCAAGGGCTCAATAGAAAGTAAATGTCTAGAAAAGAATGATGGCAATATACGTATGACTATGTCAGATACAATTGGTGTATGGATTGTAACAAGAGTTGTAAGAGCCCCCAATAAAATAAATAAATTTAAATTTAAATTAAAAAAAAAACACCAAAAACCTCCATCTGCACAGTGAGGCAGTGAAGGGACAAGAGTCCTGAGTCCCTCGGCTCTCACACAAGGCCACCAAAGGCTACCTCTAAGTGGGGGTCTGGAAAAGTTGTGGATGGGTGGGCAAAGCTATCAAGCGGCCCATGAGGGACTTCATTGGCCCTGGAGAACTGGGTGGGAAGGAGGGGTGGCGGGCAGAGCTGAGGCCGAGTAGACACTTGGTAAGGCTGTGGGATTGAGCGGCAGAGACATGGAGGTTTGGACATGAGTGGTGGTGGACTCAGGCCGGCTGTGACGCTGCCTCGGTACCAGGTCCCCTCACCCCGTGCTCTCCCAGGCTCCAGGTGCAAGACTATGCCTCCTGGGCAGCCAGTGTGCAGTGAGATTTGCAGGTGGTGGAGGAGCCCCAAGACCCCGGCAGTGGAGCCCAAAGCTTCAGTGTCCACCAAGAGCTGCGGGCCAAGCTGGAGGCCCAGAAGGAGCTGCACCAGTGCGCCACCCAGCGGGGACAGCAGGTGCTCCAGGCTACAGGGCCGTCCGCCGTGGAGGTCAGCTCCCCTTTCTGGCCCTCCCCCAGCCCACTGGACCACCGCACCCTGGCCCCACAGGGCCAAGCACCTTTCTTTTCTATTTTTTTAATCATTTTATTGGGGGCTCGTGCAATTCCTATCACAATTCATACATACATGCATTGTGTCAAGAACATATGTACAGGCTCTTCCTCTAACTGTAGCGGCCTGAGGTGACCTGCTAAAATGGTTCGCTACTCATTTGATCCAGAAAACCCTACAAAATCCTGAAAATACAGAGGGTCGAATCTCCGGGTCCACTTCAAAAACACCCGTGAAACTGCCCGGGCCATCAAAGGCATGCACATCTGGAAAGCCACCAAATACTTGAAAGACGTCACTCTGCATAAGCAGTGTGTGCCTTTCCGACGGGACAATGATGGTGTTGGTAGATGTGCCCAGGCCAAACAGTGGGGTGGGACCCAGAGTTGGTAGCCCAAAAAGAGTGCTGAATTTTTGGTTCACATGCTTAAAAATGCAGAAAGTCATGCTGAACTTAAGGGTTTAGATGTGGATTCTCAGGTCATCGAGCACATCCAGGTGAACAAAGCCCCCAAGATGCACCACCGGACTTAGAGAGCTCTTGGCTAGATTAATCCACACAGGAGCTCCCCCTGCCACATTGAAATGATCCTGACTGAGAAGGAACAAATCGTTCCCAAGCCAGAAGAGGAGGTTGCACTGAAGAAAAAGATTTCCCAGAAGAAACTGAAGAAGCAAAAACTCATGGCTTGGGAATAAATTAAGCTTAAATAATAAAAGGGTTTTTTTTTAAAAGAACATATGTACATTTGTTGCCACCATCATTCTCAAAACATTTGCCTTCTACTTGAGCCCTTAATATCTGCTGTTCAATTTCCCCCTCCCTCCCCATTCCCCCCTACCTCACGAAACCTTCATCATTCATAAATTAATATTATTTTATCATATGTTGCACTGTCCAAAGTCTCCCCCTTCCTTCTTCTCTGCTGTCCCTCCCCCAGGGAGGAGGCTATTTGTAGATTCTTGTAATCAATTTCCCCTTTCCACCCCACATTCTCTCCACCCTCCAGGCATCGCCACTCTCACCACTGGTCCTGAAGGAGTCATCTGTCCTGCGTTCCCTGTGTTTCCAGTTCCTATCTGTACCTATGTACACCCTCTTATCTAGCCAGATTTGTAAGGTAGAATTGGGATCATGAGAGTGGGGGGAGGAAGCATTTTAGAACTAGAGGAAAGTTATATGTTTCATCGTTGCTACTCTGCACCCTGACTGGCTCATCTCCTCCCTACAACCCTTCAGTAAAGGGTGTCCGGTTGGCTACCAATGGGCTTTGAGTCTCCACTCTGCACTCACCCACATTTTCAATGATATGATTTTTTGTTCTTTGATTCTTGATACCTCATGATCCCTTCGACAGCTCGTGGTCACACAGGCTGGTGTGTTTCTTCCATGTGGGCTTTGTTGCTTCTGAACTAGGTGGCCACTTGTTTATCTTTGAGCCTTAAAGATCCCAGATGCTATATCTTTTGACAGCCAGGCACCATCAGCTTTCTTCACCACATTTGCTTATGCACACGTTTGTCTTCACTGATCGTATCAGGAAGGTGGGCACCCACTGATACGATTTTTAGTTCTTTGATGTCTGATAACTGGTCCCTTCTACACCTCGTGGTCAGCCAGGCTGGTGGTCTTCTTCCATGTGGGCTTTGATACTTCTCAGCTAGATGGCCGCTTATTTATCTTCAAGCCTTTAACACCCCAGACGCTATATCTTTTGATAGCCGGGCACCGTCAACTTCCTTCACCACATTTGCTTATGCACACATTTTTCTTCAGCAATCGTGTCGGGAAGGTGTGAATCCTGGAATGCCAATTTAATAGAACAACGTGCTCTTGCATTGAGTAAGTGCTTGAGTGGAGGCCCAATGTCCATCTGCTGCCTTAGTACTAAACCTATAAATATATGCACATAGATCTGTTTTCCTACACTCATATAAATATATTTACATATGTACATTACAGTCTTTGGACCTCTATAAATACCCTTTGTCACCTAGTTCTCTCCTCTATTTCCTTTTACTTTCCTCTTGTCCCACTATCATGCTCAGCCTTCATTTGGGTTTCAGTAATTTCTCTCGGTTACCTTGCCCTTGCTGAATCCCTACCAGACCACTCACACCCTCCTTGCTACTGATTTTGGATAACTTATTGCTCCCCTGTCCCTGGGTTGGTCAGCACTACCCCTTTGCCCCCTTCTCTCCCACTCCCCTATTCCCCCGGAACTATTGGTCCCCTTGTTTTCTCCTCCAAACTATTCATGCAGTCTATCGTATCTAGATAGGTCTGTAGAGATAATAATATGCACCAAAAATCAAGTCATTGCAAGATAGGCAATGAGTGAGAACACAGCAATGACAACAAAAAGGAAACCAATTACCCATAGAAGAATAAATTAATTTTGGAAGGCAAATGCTTTGAAAATGATGAGGGCAAGGAATGTACAGATGTTCTTTATACAACTGATGTAAGTATGGATTGTGATAAGAGTTGTATGAGTCCCTAATAAAATGCTTTTTTAAGAATAAAATAAAAGAAAAAAATTTTAAAGAAAGAAAAACCTATTCATAGATGAAGGTCTGATTTTTAATCTCTAGGTGTGTCCTTCAGTCAGGTCCAATGGGGTACCATGCTTTGGCCCCAGAGTCTGTCCTTTGTACTACCTCAGGGGCTCCCTGCTCTGCTCCCACGGTTGCTCTGCCACACACTTTTAGAGGTTTGCCTCAGTGTCATAGGATCAGTCTGGGCCAGTTCTAACCCTGAGTCTCCAGTGTTGTCCCACTTAGGGCCCTGGGCCATCAATGGACGGTGTGTCTCATAGTGGGATCAGCCACATTGTCCACTCTGTCCATTGGCTGTTCAGAGCCGGGATATCGTCCTCCAGGCTTGATGGGCCAGGATGTGCTCCACTCTCTCTTCCTCCCCCTTCTTTGCTCCCATTTGCTCTGATCAAACATGCCCCTCTCTCCTAGATGCAGCTTCAGTGCTGTCCTCTGAAGTAAATTCTTCTTGGGGCAGGGGCAGTTGTCCACATAGCTGGTATGGGAGTCCAGCCCTCAGGCCCCTCCACTGGCTCCCCACTCCGTGCGGGCACACTGCATTCATCTGGCACTGGCTTTATATCTGGTCCCTCTTTCCCTGTGGAAACACAAACAATACCCTCCCCTTGGGTGGAACAGTCAGGCACCTTTTCTCTGGAGCTTCCCTCAGCACCACCTTCGGTTGTGTCCATGCCCATGCCCAGGTCCAGGAAAGGCTATGCGCCATGCAGGATGCTTGGGAGCAGGTCTTTCAGGCCTGGGAACGGAAGCAAGGGAGACGGCAGGCCATGCACCGCAAGCAGCTCTTCCTCAGACATTGTGGCATCTGGACAAGATCCTGCAGGCCCAGGAGACAGCTCCCCTCACCACACACAGACACACTGACCCCAGGACCTCCAGTCCTCCTGTAGTACCACCCCAATCCCCCTTGCTTCCTGGATCACTGGCTGCTATTCTGATACGGAGCTAGATAGTGTGTCTTCCCAAGTGGCCAAGGGGACACCTGAGCCTCAGGTCACTCAGGGCCATCTCCTCCCCACACCTGGCCCCGGCCAGCCAATCCCTACACGGTTTGGTTGGAAATTGATGGGGCTCCTCCCCACCTCATCAGAAGTTGGCATGTTCCTAATGGCCCCCAGGTTGGAGTGCTCTTCTTCCTCAGGTTCCTTCCCCTCCTGCTCAGCACCCACCTCCCCACCCCCAGCCGCAGGCCCCTTGATGCACTCCCAGAGAGCCCAGGCTGTAAACCAAGGTTCTGGCAGATGTTGCTGTCTAGGGTTCCCTTTGAACCACCATCTGTGCCCCCGATCCCCCCCCCACACCTCTGTGTCACCTCCATGGCTGCCCCAGGTCTCCCAGGAAGCCAGTGCCCTGGAAGGCTCTGTGGAAGAGGTGGAGCGGCTGATCCAGAAGCATGGCACCTTCCAGAGGTGCTGAGCACACAGGACAGGGAGGTGATGGCCGGGACAGTCATGGGCGTGACCCTGATAAGGCCGGGGTATCCAGACTGTTTGGGGCACACGGGTGAGGTGTGTATGCACACCGAACCTGTGCTGGTGGGTGAGGGATTACCAAGGAGCCAGGGGCTCCAATCCAGGGCTGGTGACCAAGCCGAGGTTCCCATGCACCCAGAAGTGCATGGGGATGGGTTAGGCCACACTCTGGGGAC
This sequence comes from Tenrec ecaudatus, assembly GCF_050624435.1. Classification (NCBI taxonomy): domain Eukaryota; kingdom Metazoa; phylum Chordata; class Mammalia; order Afrosoricida; family Tenrecidae; genus Tenrec; species Tenrec ecaudatus. The sequence goes on along the minus strand of NW_027459102.1, from coordinate 56,955 downwards.
CACAGAGGGCATTTGGATCTGCCCATATCACATGGCCCCTGCTTCCTTCTGCCCAGGAGCCTGGCCAACCCTCAACTGCAGAGCTGTTAGTGAGAGTTAGAGACTTATAGTGAGGGCTATGGGCTGTGAGCCAGCCCCAGCAGGGGTACACTCGGTACTCAGGGCTGGGTCCACCTCCCACCTCCCACCTCCCACTACGCAGGAGGCTGCGCTGAGAGAGCAGGCCAGGGTGCTGCCAGGCCCCTGGGTTCAGGGCCTGCTGGACACGATACGAGAGCGGCCGGCTTGAGTGGAAGCCCTGGGAGAAGGTCAGCGACACAAGCTTCACACCTCTCTGATTACTGCCGGCTTTCTCATGGCTGCTAGCCATGTCAGAGGGCACCCCACCTGAACCCCATTTTACCTTTACAAGTGACCTTCAGCCCCACTAGGGGCCAAGGGGCGGCCTGCGGTGGAACAGGATGTGGAGAGTTTAATGGCTTTTCCAGGGGCAAAGCTAGGACTGGAGCCCAGGGCCCTTGATTCTCAGACCCGTGTGGACACCTGTCATCCTGATGGACAGAGTAGACAGGGCCCCAGGGGTGGGTGAGGGGCACCCTCCACATGAGAACCCACCCATGGCCCCTGCCCAGCCACTTCCTAGATCTGAATACTAATGGGCCTGGGCCCTGTCATCTTGGGTGAAAGAAAAATTATTGTGCTGTCCCTGAGCCTGGTCAGCATTTCACTCCTTGGCACAGCCCGAGGGGTAGACGGGGTCACCGCTTGGGGCCAAGGCAGTATGAACATCAGGGCACTCATGTCCCCACCATCACACAGGACGGCGACTGGATCCAGGGGTGGGGCCAGCAGCTGGAATAGCCTGTCCCTCTTGGGGACCACAAAGAGAAGCTGATGCGGTTTCAGAAACACCTGGCCTATGAGACAGAGACCCCATGGAAGGGAGGCAGGAAGGGAATTGACAGGAAGACCTGGGACCCCTGCTAGGTACTGGTTTTCCATCCAGCAGCCTTGTCCCCAACACCCGCAGTGTCACTGTGCAGACACTAATCAGACTCTGTCACCTGCCCAAGGCCAAGGCCAAGACCAGCCAGGAAGAAAGGATCGAAGAGAACCCTGGGCAGAAGGGCAGAGGCCAAGCCTGTAATGTGCCCGTCCTCCACAGGGTGCCCTTGCTAGAGTCCTGGACCTTGGGAAGGATCTGGAGAGCATGGAGAGGCTGCTGCACAGACACGAGGCCTTGGAGCAGGAGATGGGCCTCCTCCAAGTTCAGGGGCAGGTATGCCACTGGGTCTAGCATCGGGGCCAGGCCAGGGGACCTCTTCTGTGGGACCCTGCAGAGGAAGAGCTGAGCCAGTATACTCCCATGCCAGGGGCCTCTTGAACACAACCTGATCCCCTTCCTCAGCCTCCGGACATCCCCCATATCCCGGAGCAGAAGGCAGCCCTCCTCTGCCAGAGAAGCCTGGGGTCAGCCCGCAGCCTCGGCCACAGGTGCCAACAGTTTATGGACAGCTGGCAACAGCTCCAGAGCAGAGCCCAGAAGTGGTATGGACACCCTTTGGGTCCATTTCTTCACTCCTGCCCCCCTTCAGCAATCAAGTCCCATGCATCTCCTTGACTCCTTGTTTTAGGGTACAAAAGAGACCTTCAGGACAAACAATGTAAAGAAAACATCGATCAAGTTTTAAAAGAGACCACGACCACACAATGACACAGACACATCATACGTGAAACAAATCCAGGGAGACTCATATGTGTGTAAGAAAGAGGTCTACTGGCGATATCTAAAACAGATGGAAATAGAGTTACCATATGACCCAGCAACACCCCCCCACCACCTTACTGGGCAAGAAACAAACCAAGGTCAGACATCTGTGCTCCAAAGTTCATTGGCACAGTTCACAATTGCAAGGAATTGGAAACAACCCAAATTTCCATCACCTGACAATTGGATTAAAAAGCTGGGGTACCTCTACCAGCGGGGATCAACGATGTAATGTCACACCGGAAGTTCTCGGCGCCCCAGCATGGGTCTCTGGGCTTCCTGCCTCGGAAGCGCCGCAGCTGGCACGGCGGGAAGGTGAAGAGCTTCCCCAAGGATGACGCCTCCAAGCCGGTCCACCTGACGGCCTTCCTGGGCTACAAGGCCGGCATGACCCACATTGTGCGCGAGGTTGACAGGCCAGGCTCCAAGGTGAACAAGAAGGAAGTGGTGGAGGCCGTGACCATCATGGAGACCCCTCCCATGGTGGTGGTGGGCATCGTGGGCTATGTGGAGACACCTCGCGGCCTCCGGACCTTCAAGACGGTCTTTGCGGAACACATCAGTGACGACGAGTGCAAGCGGCGGTTCTACAAGAACTGGCACTAGTCGCAGAAGAAGGCTTTCACCAAGTACTGCAAGAAGTGGCAGGATGACAAGGGTAAGAAGCAGCTCGAGAAAGACTTTAGCAGCATGAAGAAGTCCTGCCCGGTCATGCGCGCCATCACCCACACCCAGTCGCGCCTGCTCCCCCTGCGCCAGGAGAAGGCGCACCTGACGGAGATGCAGGTGAACGGGGGCTCCGTGGCTGAGAAGCTGGACTGGGCCCAAGAGAAGCTGGTGCCAGTGAACCAGGTGTTTGGCCAGGATGAAATGATCGACATCACGGGGGTGACCAAGGGCAAAGGCTACAAAGGGGTCACCAGTCGTTGGTACACCAAGAAGCTGCCCCGAAAGATCCACCGAGGGTTGCGCAAGGTGGCTTGTATCGGGGCCTGGCATCCCGCCCGTGTGGCCTTCTCGATGGCCCGCGCTGGGCAGAAAGGCTACCACCACTGCACAGAGATCAACAAGAAGATCTATAAGATTGGCCAGGGCTACCTCGTCAAGGACGGCAAGCTTATCAAGAACAACGCCTCCACCGACTACGATCTCTCTGACAAGAGCATCAACCCCCTGGGCGACTTTGTCCACTATGGGGAAGTGATCAATGATTTTGTATGCTGAAGGGCGGCATGGTGGGCACCAAGAAGCGAGTGCTGACGCTGCACAAGTCCCTGCTGTTGCAGACCAAGCGCAGTGCCCTGGAGAAGATCAACCTCAAGTTCATCGACACCACCTCCAAGTTGGGCCATGGCCATTTCCAGACCGTGGAAGAGAAAAAAGCTTTCATGGGACCACTCAAGAAAGACCGGATTGCCAAGGAGGAAGGCGCATAACAGATGGTACAGCTGGTGGGATCAGAATAATGACTTCTTTTTCAGTGGGGGGAAAAAAACTGTGGTACATACATACAATGGAGTACTACGCATCGCTAAAAAGTAGTGATGAAAGTTTGAAGCACATCACTGCATGGGAAGAACTGGAGGAAAGCATGCTAAGCGAAGTAAACCAAGCACAAAAGGACAAGTACACATTGAGTCCACGGAGGTAAGCTTTAAAAAAATGCAAAAGGGACATAGGGGGAAAGCTACTGTATGAACATTCCTGGGGTGAGGACCAGGTAATATGGCAGGGACCAGACCAAATTCAGGGATACACATGGTAGACAGATAAAAAAGAGGCGGGGAAAGGAAAAGTAATAATAATAATAAATAAATGGGTAGCGGGGTCACAGGGCACTAACCCGCCCAAGGGTGCCACCGTGAACCCGTATATCTCCGATCTGCCTGCCTCTGTGCCTTTGCCTGTGCTCACCCTTTCTCTACTTGGCTCGGTCCTACACCTGTTCTTTTGTGTCTGGCTTATGTCATTACCAGCAGCCCTGCTGGCGTAGTGGTTACGAATTGGACTGTGATCTGCAAGACCGGCAGTGCAAGTCCACCAGCTGCGCCTTGCGAGAAAGATGAAGCTTTCTATGTCTGTAAAAGAGTTACCATCCCCGGAACCCGTGGGGGCAGTTCCACTCTGCCCATTAGGGTTACCATGAGTCAGAGTTGACTGGATGGCAGTGAGTTGGGAATTTTATTTATTTCATTCCCAGCATGTCTTTTCAAGGTTCATTTGTGACCTGACATTTATCCCCCTATTTTAATGAAAGGACACCACTCCGTTCTAGAACTCGAACTCACTGACTTGGTCCATCCATCTGTCCACGGACTCAAAGGCGGCTTCCACCTTTGGCTGTCGTAACTATAATGCAGTGATGTCCATAATTTAAAAGAAAACGTTTTGACATGATGTTTTTAGGGGACACAGTGAGACCAGAGCATTGGTCCCTGCCGGTGAAGTGACTGGAGGTCAATCCTTTTTTTTCCCTTCTTTTTTAAGTGTCTCTATTCCCATCTACAAAAGATGGACCCCACTCAGGACTGTATATGGTTTCTCTCCTTGAAATAAAAAAATCCATTGTTGTGCCCATTACATAGAGGGGGAACGAAGCTTACAAGCTAGTGCCAAAACCAACACCCACAAGGCTGGTGGCTGGAGGAGGTCTGTGTGCCCACTGTGGCTGGAGGAGGGACAGAGGGGCCTACAGGGGGGCCACTGGGCCTCAGAGACCTTCTAGGCGAGGCTACAGGAACTGCAGCAGCTCTGGGGCGAGCTGAGGGCCAACTGTAGGAGGAAAGAGACCACGCTCCAGGAGGCCTGCAAGGTGGGACTGTGCACGCCCTGGGCCAGGTTGGATGGGACCCCAGGTTGCCCAGTGCCCACTGCTCACCCCACGTCCTGCCCCAGGCCCTGCATACGGGGGAGCATCTGGGAGCTGGAGAGCTGGCTGCATACTGTGGAGGGGGAGCTGCGAGTCCCTGGCAGTGGATAGGACTGTCCTGGGGTGGATGAGCTCCAACTGGGGGCAAGCAAGACTCGTTTCAAACACCAGCTCTGTCTCCTCTAAGGGCCCGTGTACAACTGCGACAACACAACAGTGGGTCCTGCTGGGTCCCCATTAGCATCTGGGAGGAAGGCTATTTATTACAGGGAATCCTACCTTTGTCCCTTGGTGTTAATTGCAGACTCACTGGGTGACGGATTGTATCTGACACTGACACACACCACATTTGCCGCAGCAAACACCAACACTTTGTCAAACTCCGTTTGGTATTGCTCCATCCCTCCATTATTCTCCCTAATGACAAAAATAATTAACACATTCATATAAAAGCACAGGATGAGGAAAGCTTTAATTTATGCATCTAGTTCAGGGTCATCCCTCTTATCAATTTATGACAATCTAATGAGGCTTAATTAAAAAGTAGCAGTGAAGCAATTTAGGAAACTGAGGGATTGTCACGAGTCCTGGTTGTGACAGCATGTTTTGTGCACCATGGAAGATAACAGATTTGTCTTCTGTGGTATCTCATATCCATCATCCCCAAACTACCTGCTCTTAGGGGTAGAGAGAGCGAGCTTGTCTTTGAAAAAAGTGCCTGGGTTTGGTAGCTGCTCACAGGATGGCAGGTGTAATGTATTATGAGAACTTAACAAGGCTCTGAGAAGATGGCTATTGGAAGGTCTGGCTGGAGGGCAAGGTCATGGCCCTGAAGGATTCAGGATCCAGAAGTCAAGTCAGAACTGGATGCCAGAGACTTTCTCAATCCAGCCCTCTTTGCCCCTCCCCTAAGGCCAATACATTTCTAAGGGTTATGGATTCTACTTCAGAATCTTTCTCAAACCCAGGGCCCTCTTCACCATTATTGTCTAGACCTGGTCACCTCTTGCCTTATAAATAAAAATATGGGTTTATTGTAAGTCTGGGTCTGTTAGGTTTCTCGGGTGGGAAATGTCTCGGTCCTTGGCTACACACTGGAAAGAAATTCACACCAAAGCCTGGTTGGTAATCCGAGTGGGTTTATATACACGAGAGAAGAAGGTTCCGGCGTTACACTAAACTGAACACGGGCACCCTCATCACACTGCACACCCAGCCCTGCTGAGTGGAAGGCAGAGAAGCAGCTGAAGGGAAGGGGCGGTGGTCTCCAGATTCCAGCCTTTTAAGGGCTTTCAGCTGGGAGGCGTCAATTAAGCTCTCCTGGCTTGGGCTTAGCCCGCATTGGCTTCCAACCTCCCGTAGGGGGCCCCCTAAGCATGGAGAGGAACAACCCCTTGTCTTGCTACCTAACCGGTCTACATTCCTGCATGGCTACATTGAGATGGAACTAGCCCCTTTAGACAGCCTGTGTGGTTCACCAGGAGACACGGGCCCCAGTGTTCCCTGTGACCACCTTAAACCTTAAACTACTGTTGGAGTTTATATTACCTGTGTGGGTCTGTGGGCATGGGACGTTTCCATGCCAGAGACCTGAAGTTACACAAATAGGCATCCAGAACAGAACTCATACAGGCTCTAATAAGATGCTCAGATGCTTCTCGCTAGGATGAGAATTTAACGAAGTGTATGAGCAGTTCAGATCTTGTAAGGGAGAACAGGTCAGTAGGGTATCCAGAGAAGAGAGCAAAGGTCAGGGGAAAGGGAGGGGGCCCACAGTCATCTGTGCTCTGTGTTTGGCCACATGACAAGAAACCGGGTCTCCTTGCAAAAGAAAGCAGAACAGCAAGTCCCTCAGAACTACGACATTTTTAAACATGACCTATACAACACTCGGCTCTGGGAGGCGCCTTGGAAAACCATAAAAGCCCTAAAAGAGGGGCAAGGAGGAAGCCCAAGTCTTTGATTTTCCCTGCTGTGCTTTCAGTGTTGAAGTGTCTGTGCACGGAGCCTTTGAAATTTCAGAATCAGAGAGTGGATGCACAAGCCAAGCTCCTGCTTTATTCTTCAATGCATTTTGGCCCAGCTTCTCCTTGGTGAGACATGTAACAGAAATTCTGGACTTAGGAGCCACTTGGTCCTTGGACACTAGGAGATTTCAGTGGAATCTGAAACAGGGCTCTAACCACCAGCTGGACTGGCCTAGGAAGCCCAAGTATTCAGTCTCCCAAACACCAACCTCCCGTTGCTCTTCATTTGCCTCCACCTTGTTCAGCTTTAGTTGTCCGTGGAAGCGTTTGGCACCCATCTGATGCTTCGGAACCCAGAAAGGAGGAAAGGTAAAACTGGGATTCAAATGAAACAGACTTAAGCAGGACCATAGCCAAGATGTGTCCAGGGCTCCTCGCAGCATTTGTCACCTTCATTTCCCTCTTCGGACTCAGACGTGGCAAGGTTCAGAAACAAGCTTTACCAGAAAGAACAGCTGTAAACCCAGCCTGCTTCCAAGTGAGAAAAAGCCCTTTACCCATGAGTTCCTGAGGTCAGCCCAGCCCTGTGCGTCCCCACCCCTCCCAGAGTCCCTGGCTCTCTGGCGAAGCATTAAAGCAAGTGGAAGCAGAGATTTGCTCAGAATAAAAAAATCGTTTTTCACAATAGCACGGCACGTTCTGGATGGCAATCACGGCTGCACAAACCATATCCGTCCTCCAGTCATAATGTTGGTGCCAAATGACCACGCACATACATTGTGTGGCGAGACTCAGAGCCTATTCCATTTGTGGTCAATTGTTTCCTCCCTCTCCTTACTTTGCACTTAGGAGACATGCTCTCTGGAGGTGGTTGAGGCTTGTCTTGTCACCAATAATCATCTCCTACACCTTCCTTTACAGTCACTAATTTGATGTGTTCACTCAAAGAAATGCCAATAATATGAGGTTTCAGAGGAGAGCTCCTAGAGCTCCCCCAGACAACAAGGAGGCCGAGTGTCACCGTCATTATCCTGAGCTGGGAGGGGGCACAAGTGTTCCAGAAGCTGGGGATCCGTCACTGCCTGCCCACCGCACAGACAGAGCAGGTGCTGGTTATAATTGCTTCTAGACGTCCTGCCATGCTGAGTTGAAAGTCAAACCCGTAAACGCTGCCTGACTACAATAAAACTGGAGTACACAGACATTTCTGCATCATTGCTGGGTGAAAATATACTGAGTGGAGTTGGATGAGATGGCAGCAAGTGCCTAAGGAGGGGATGCTGTGGGAACACCAACAAGATGACTGTCAGTCGCCGTTTTCTCTTCTCGTCTGCTTCCCCCCCCCTATATTTCAGGACCAAAAGACATGACAAATATGTAAGGAAACAAATTTGTTCATTTTTAGAGGAGTCTCCCACCCCACCCCATCCCACCCCCATCCCTTCTGGCCTCCTTTGAGCAAGTCAGTAGAACTTTTTTTTTTTTTAAACCTGGCTTCTACTATGGCACTTTCCGGAGTTGCTATGTGGCTGTGTTTAAAAGTCGCCTTTGGGATCCAGAGCACAATCCTTGTCACAAAGGCATTCTCCCAGTCCCAAATAGCAATGCGACCTCATTTCAGAAGGTTGTTCTTGTTTCTGTAGACCCAGAAAGGAGTTCAAGCTGTTGTACTTGACCGTGGTTGTCGAGTCAGCCTCTCATGGGCACCTCATGGGAAGCGGAGCAAACTATGCCAGTCTGTGCTATCACCAGGGCTGGGAGGGGAAGCCAACCGTGGCGGGCCATAGGTCAATGTGTGGATGGAGATAATCAGGTCTTTCGTCCTTATTCTATTTCAGTCTGGAAACATCACTGAAGCCTGCTCAGTGTCATAGCAACACACAAACTTTCACTGACAGTCTGGGGCACATTGGCTGCAAATCGAACCCGGGTCTTCCCGGTGAAAGACAATGAGAGATCTACCACTGAAGCACCATGGCCCTCACCTCAAACCAGGGCAGTCATTTCCCACAGATCTACCAGAGTTCAAACCAGACCACAATGCAGGATGACTGAGATTGCCACCAGAATCTGATACTGATGCAGAAAAAAACCTAACTACCATTTTATTGACTCCCACTCATACCGGCCCAATAGGACAAAGAACTGCCCCTTTGGGGTTTTGAGACTTTAAATCCTTACAGTAGCGGTTCTCAACCTGTGGGTCGCGACCCCTCTGGGGATCAAATAACCCTTTCACAGGGGTCAACCAATTCATAATAATACCAAAATTACAGTTATGAAGTAGCAATGAAAATAATTTTATGGTTGCAGGTGTCCACAACATGAAATGTATTAAAGGGTGGGGGCATTATGAAGGTTGAGAACCACTGCCTTACAGAAATAGACAACCTCATATTTCTCCCACGGACGGGCTAGTCAGTTCAAACCCCCGACCTTGCGATTAGCAGCTTAATGCACAGTCCACTACACCACCTGGGCTCCTAATTCTATAATAAGAGATACTATTGTTAGATCTCTCCTGGGAGAGATATACTCAGGCCTTGGCTTCGCGCGAGAAAGAATTCACTTCGAAGCCTGGATTGTGATCCAAGTGAGTTTTTTGAGAGAAGAAGTTTCAGGTTTACACAGGCACCTCAGGGCCCCTCACGGGGCACAGCCTACCTAGAAGCTGCTGGAGAGAAAGTCACTCAGTGGGCTCCGGGATCCTGCCTTTTTTCTTTTTTAAAAAATCGTTTTATTAGGGGCTCATACAAGTCTTATCACAATCCATATATACATCAATTATGTAAAGCACATTTGTACATTTATTGCCCTCGTTATTCTCAAAACATTTGCTCTCCACTTAAGCCCCTGGCATCAAGTCCTCATTTTTCCCCTCCCTCCCCGCTACCCCATCCATCAAGAAACCTTGATAATTTGTGAGTGGTGATACTGAGAGGGTTGTGGGAGGGTGGATTGGAAAGAGGGAACTGATTACAAGTATCTACATGTGACCTCCTCCCTGGGGGACGGACAACAGAAAAGTGGGCGAAGGGAGACATCGGAGCGGTCAAGATCCTGCCTTTTCAATTCCTCCATAGGGAGGCATGGTTGACGGTCATGGTCAACCCCAATGGCTGGATTGAATTCACCTGGCCCAGATGGGCCAATCCAGGTGAAATGCCCACCTAGGTGTACCACCCCTTCCTGGCCGGAAGTTTGAACCTGAGCATATGTAATGGATGACCCAGTCCCTATGCTAAACCACCTAATAGTATTTGCAAGATGCCAAGCACCATTCTAAGCTTTTTGTGTATAATAATTCAATTATTCCACTTAACAAGCCTATGTGTGGACTCTATTCTGGCCTCATTTTACAAATGAAAAATCAGTGGCACAGGATGATAAAGTCATGAGCCTAGGACCACACAGTGAGGAAGTGGGAAGGAGATATTTGGACCCAGGCTGCAGAGCCCATGCCTTGGGTGCCTACAGCTGCCATGTAGGACACAGAAAAGCATGGAGCAGACTCGGCGTAAGACATTAGGGAGTTGGGAGGACTGTAGCATGAATGTATGTGCTATGACTTCATGAGAGTAGCTGCTACTCAGATCCAGAAGAGAATACAAGCCTTTTGCAAAAATTATTTTTGCCAAGAGAGGGTGGAAAACTGCATCTTGTGCGAAATCCCCCCAACCTGCACATATGCATAGCTATTTCAGAAGGTTCCAAACAATGTGTGCTGTGCGGCAAACCAAACTGAGCTCAGGGGGAGCTGGTCTGTGGGTTATGTTTGCCAGAAAGTGAGCAGTTTGAACTCACCAGCCACCACTCCAAGGGAGAAAGAGGAGGCTTTCTGCTCCCATGGACTTACAGCCTTCGAAGTGGCAGGGAGCATTTCCATGCGTCCTATGATTAGGATCTCGGAGGGTGAGGGTGGATTTGGTTGAGAACTGTCTTCAGGGCATTTCCCAGAAGGGCTTCCTGCAGTGACTCTGCCTTCAAGAATGTCTGATGACCTTGAGGGCAGCAAAGTCCTAAACACACTCGGGCAGTGGTTCTCAACCTTCCTAATACAGGTCCTCTTGTTGTGGTGATGCCCCCCTCCCCCAACCATTAAATGATTTTCTTGCTACTTCATTACTGTAATTTTGCTACAGTTATGAATTGGGTGAGCCCTGTGAAAGGGTCATATGACTCCCAAAGGGGTCGCAACCCACAGGTTGAGAACCACTTCACTAAGGGTTCCCCTCCCAGGCAGCCCTACCAGTGTCTGGTGTGCATAGTTCTGTGAGGTGAGAGAAATGGACTTAGTGTCTGCTTCTGGTGACAGTTGATGTGGGTGGGCTTTCTCCCTATGTCAAATCCCTCTCGAGCCATTTGTCACCACAACAGAGGGAGCCATGCACAAAAAAGCAAGAAGAGGATGCAGCACAGCAGGACAGCAAGCGGAACAATGATTGAATAAGCACAATTCACTTCAATCATGAATCGGGTGCCCTTGAGATGTGAGGAAGACCCCAGTCTAGTGACATTAGATCAGGTTTAGGGATTGAGTGAAGGGACCCCTCTTGGCTCCCCTCAGCCCCTATTTTGCTTTCCCATTGACCCTGACCCTTGCATCGTGATTGGTCCTTATTTCAGCATGATGGTTGGTTTCATAACCACGGCATATGGGAATGTGTTAGTCGATAGGTTATACAGGCACAGCCTCTGGAATGGGTAAGTGAGGAGGCGATTTGGGCTCGCTCATGCAGACCTCTAGTTGTCCTTGACATGACTGGTAGAATGGATCATGTGAAGTGATTTGAGATCGGCGTTGAGATCTGATAGGTCATGCAGACTTCTAGCTGATCCTGGCAGTACCCTATTTTAAGGAAACAGAATGTTTGGCGTTTAAGTCGTATTTGAGCTTAAATTTTGAGCAATAGGCTGTGGCTCACAGTTAGAGTCTATGTGGAGACCCTACATCCATTTTGAGGGGCCACAGATTCAGCCACCATTGAGTTCTTTCCTACTGCTGACTGGCAGTGGAAAGTTTGTCCCTCAGGCAGTGTGCTTGCGTCCACTCCCCGGGCCAGACTCAACGATATACGGTAGTGTGCACATCGTAATGAAGGTCCCGCTCATGCTCTCACAGGCCCTCCTGAATCCATGAATTGATCTGTCTTCAGTCACAATTTTGTGACAAAGTTGTTTGTTTTCTATGTCTTATTTAAGTTTTCAGGAGCCCAGGTGGTAATGCTGGATAGTGTTGGACTATTAAGAGCAAGGTCGCTGGTTTAAAGCCACTAGTCATTCCACAGGAAAAAGATGAGGTTATTGCTCCCTGTAAAGGTAGCAACTTCAGGATCCCTACACAGAGTCACTATGAGTCAGAGTCAGCAGGACAGAATGGGTGTCATTTTATTTAAGTAACTGTGGCTGTGGGTCCTTCTGACACCATTGTGGCCTCATGCGGATGCTCTCCTTCATCCAGAACAGCGGTTTGGGCGTTTTTCTTGTGTAAAACTTAGCAAAGGAGTTCCTAATAAAATATAGTTGAATTGGGAGTCTTTTCCCTCTAAAAACAAAGTAAATACATAAATAGAAACGAGACTATGGTACTAATAACCAGTTGGAGAGTTGAGAGAGCTGAACTCTCAATCCTGATAGAAACCCATTGTGACTGAGCACCTGCTCAAGGGCATACACAGCCTATGAGGTTGAGCCTGTGTGTTGGGGAGTGATTGTGTACATAAAGTTAACAATTTATCTTTCTAAAGATTTTGTCTAAAACTTACTTTAAATAATAAGTTTTCCCCTGGGCTAGGTAAAGTTCAGGGAGTTTAACCCCCTAGTATCCACCCCCTCTCAGCATTCATCATGTTAGGCCAGAGGAGGCAAATCACACCCACTACCCAGGGAGCACTGCTTCCAAAAGCACATTGCCTGTGCCGGGGCAGAGGGGAGGTACCCGGACCAGAAATGCTGACAGAGTGGAACCAGAGAGCTCAGCCCCCAGCTTCCCAAGGGAGCAGATGTGATGGTTCACTTCTGGATGAATATGTTTAAGCAAAGGCCAAGGGCATGACTTGGGCAGCACAAAAAGCAGATGTGCAGAGGTTGTTTACTGCATTCCAGAAGTTCACACACTCTCCGGAGGCTCCTTGGCTGAATGGCAGGAAGTCATTGGTGGCTTCCACCTTCAATCCCAAAAGGTCACTGCCGTCCAGTGGATTCCAACCACAGTGACCCTATATGGAGTTTTCAAGACTGTAAATCTTCATGGGAGCCAGCAGTCTCATTGTCCCCCTTGGGACAGGGAGCTAGCAGCCCGTTTTGCCACCAGGGCTCCTTCCTCTCTAATTCTGGATCCAGTCCCTCCGAATATCCTGCCCTGCCCTTGTCTAGGCTTCTTAAATGCGTTCCACGCAGCTTATGTTAGTCTGGGTGCATTCGAGAAACAAATCCACAGAAACACATATGTATAAGAGAGTTGTATGTAAAGGGTGAGTGCACATCAAGAAAACATGCTCGTATGTGCTTATGCACCCGCTTTGTCGGGGTAGGCTGGTGTGCTTTTTCCATGTGGGCTTTGTTGTTTCTTAGCTAGATGGCCCCCTGTTTATCTTCCAGCCTTTAAGACCCCAGACGCTATATCCTTTGATAGCCGGGCACCATGGTGCTTAACTACTACACCACCAGGGTTCATTAGCATGTGACTTATCTCCTGTCATTCACACTAGATGCTCAAAATAGCAGGAGAACAGGTTTCTCCTTTGTGGCCACACCAGGTACTGACAGAACCAAGAACAGAGACACAGTTATATATCTTGACTATCATTTGCATATTATATGCCAGGAATCCCTAGGAAGTGTCTTGGAATTGTTCTACTCTGGTTCAAATTTCACACACCCTCCCAGTTTCCATACTGACTCTGCCAAAACCCTAGTAACTGATTTGCACCTCCTATCAACTTGGAGAAAACACCCTATGCCAGATATAGAAGTGGACATACTTGGTACCCAGAAAACCTGTTCTGTGTTTTGAGGGCGGCTCAGCAAACACCCTATGTCAGACATAGAAGTGGACACACTTGGTACCTAGAAAACCTGTTCAGTGTTTTGAGGGCGGCTCAGCAAACAAAATGGGCACAGTGATTAAGCATTCAGCTGCTAACACAACGGTCAACTCTGTAGTGGTTCTGAAAGAGAAGGACATGGTAGTTGGCCCCCCAAAAGAGTTACAAACTTGGAAACCCTACGGGTATTTGTATAGGGTCGCTATGTGTTCCAATTGAGATGATTGTCATAGGTTGGGTTTGGTTTAACCCGTCTTACTGAGGAGACTCCTTCTTTACACGCGATCAGTTACTTTAGAGGAAAAAGACATGCCTGTCCCAGAACAATCCAAGGACTGGTAAAGGCAACACCCACAAAGACACTCCCTCTGCCTGCCTAACTCTAAAATGCTGCCCATAAAACACTCTGCCTGGTAATATGTGGGCAGCACACTGGGGAGGTGCAGCAAATGTGTGTTGAATGTATGAGGCCATTTCATAGTTTGGTTGCACGATCAGGGTGTCTGTCATAAAGCCCATCTCTTTGACTCCACCTCTCAGCAGAGATGAACATAAGCTTCCCATTTTTTTCTCGGCAATGTCCTTGTCAAATAAAAGTTCCTTGTAGATCAGTAACTTGCCACAGAGCAAAAGATATGGGAAGAGGCTCATCTTTCTCCTGGCTATGAAATAGAATGGCAAGCCCCTCCCTTCAACACACACACACACACACATGCACGCACGCACACACACGCGTGCACACACACCCCTGCCTTACAACTACATTTGGTTGATTAGCAAACAAAGCTCTACAACCCAAATATGTGTTTTTCTTCTCCAGAGGAATGACGGACTTACATACCCTGCATTGTCTTTTTTTAATGGAATTGCCCCAGTTCTCCTCACCTTTCCTTAGATAGTGCAGTGAACTATTAGATGACTGCAGGTATTTAAAACTAGTACTGATTTCCAGTTTGTGTCACCTTTGGCTTTGAGCACCCTCCACTTCTCTAGTAAGCTTTCCATTGCTTTGGGGAAATGTTCTCACTCTGAATTTATTATGTGAGGGGGGTAGGGTAATAATCAATGTGCCTATGGAGGACTACCCTTCATGACCTAAACTCATTAAGGGGCAGTGCCTGATGGAGCATCAGGTTGGAGGAAGGCTTATTAAAAACCTGCATTATACAGATGACACAATTTTGCTGAAAATGAGAAGGACTTGATTCACTTGCTGATGAAGATGAAGGATTAAAGCCTTCAGTTTGGATTATGACTCAATGTAAAGAAAGCCCAGACCCTCACTACTGGACCTATTGATAACATCATGATAAATGGAGGAAAGATCAAAATTGTCAAGGATTTTGTCTTGCTTGAATCCACAATCAATTCTCATGGAAGCAGCAGAGAAGAGAACAAATGATACATTTCACTAGTCAAATCTGCTACACGAGACCTCTTTAAAGTGTTGAAAAGCAAGACATTACTTTGAGGACTGGGGCGGGTTGACCCCCTTGCTCATGTACCCTTGGTAATTTATACATTGTTATTTTGTCATATCTTGCCCTATCCCGAGTCTCCCTTCCCCCCCTTCTCTGCTGTCCATCTCCCAGGGAGGAGGTCACATGTGGATCCTCATAATCAGTTCCCCCTTTCCAACCCACTCACCCTCCACTCTCCCAGCATCGCCTCCCTGACTCACCCATCTCCTCTTCTAAACCCCTCTATGAGGGTATCTCCAGTGGCCATACAACTTCATTTATATTACAAAAGAACTCCCTTCTTTTCAAACAGGATCATGTCCACCAAGGTTCAATTTCTCACATATTTTGAGGGGGCTACAGATCAATCCATAATGGTTCTTTTGGGTAGCTGTAACACATGGCTACCAATCGAGTGACTTAAACAGCAGGCATTTGTTCTCTCACTTTTCTGAAGGGCAAAGGGTTAAAATTAAGGTGTGGGCAAGATTCATTCCTTCTGAGAGCTCTGAAGGAGAATCAAAGTAGCCTCTCGCTGCTTCTGGTCACTGCTGCTAATCCTTGATATTTCTTGGCTTATAGATGCACTGATCCAATCTCTGCCAGTGTCTTCACACGGGGTCTCTTTGTGCCCAGTCCTCTTCTTATAAGAATACACCAATCAGTGCATGTAGCATCCATCTGAAATCTAAACCCAGAAAGATGGAGCTCTTGAAATCCTTAACTAAGCACATCTGCCAAGACCTCCTCTCCAAGTAAGGCCATAGCCTCAGGTTCCATGTGAACATGAATGGGTGTGTGTGAATGTGATTTAATGTACTACAGAGGGCACGCTTTGGCCTCAGGAGGAGTGTTTCGCCAGTACCTGCTTCACAGCCCTGAGATTGCCCAGGCATTTGCCACATTTTCTTGTCTTCCCACCATTTATCCACCATTAGGCCTTTTTCCCTAAGTTAGTCAAGTGTCAGTTTCTGTCACTTGTGATCATGACCCTCCCTCCCGCCCAGGTCACAAATTTAAACTGATACAGGCAGTTTCTTTAATGAGCACTATGTTATCCTGACTAGCAAGCATTGCTAAGGAGGGAGGATGAATCAGCGAGAACCCGCTTGCTTCATCTAGCTTCGGGGAAGTCCACAGAGGATTGATCCCTGAGCCACTAACGAATTTTGCAACTGTCACAGAACAATGCAAATAAGTAAGATCCACATCTGCTGAACACCATCATGAGGTCAAACTGTGTGTAAATAAATGCCTGTTTCAAGGAGTGAGTAAATCCAAAGGTAAGGAGTGACAGGGCTTTGTTGGCATAAACCCAGCAAGGCATTATGGGTCGGATATTAATTAACTCATGCTCCTGGGCCTCACAGAGCCCCAGCTCAACTGCTTCAGCTTGTTGACAAACAAGCACCACCCGGAGAGAGCACTACCATTTTGATGAACAGGGTTGGTTGGGGATGATGCTTCCTAACTTGCATTTTAATACAAATTTGATGCTTCATCTGAGCAATGTGGAAAGTGCATTCAGATAAAGAGAGGGACAAACATCAAGTGACCAGAGGATGAAACTTCTATCTAATCTGTGCCCACTGGAATTGCTTCGTGGGAAGGTATTTTTTGGTGGTGTGGGTTGATCCCCTACCCTGCTCCAAGCCTTCCTCCTCATGCCCACCCCCACCCCAGCATACATCCTACTGGGAGAATGTCTCTGAATAATGAAGTTTTAATAAATGAAGCTTTAATGAGCCTGATAGTCTGCCTAAGACCCCTTCAAACTGTAGTCTTTCATTTGTATTCTTCCATCCTTTTTGAAGAAATGAACCTGATGGCAGGTAGTATGTTTCCTTTCCAGGATGAGCTGATAGAGCCTCTCGCTGCTGCAGTGGGAGGTGAAACATTAAAAGGCCCTCTGTGGCCATGAGACATGCCCACTCTCCAAGAGACACTGGGCAGGTTTGCTGAAGCTCCTCAGAATAGACTAGTGGCCCTGGTCCACCCATCTCAACCAACCCAGTCCTCATTTGCACTGCATTCCCACTCTGAGCTCCAACTGCATGCTTCATTTGAGGATGACAAAGCCTCTATTGTCTGAGAAGATGCGTAGACATATGAACTAATCAATGCTCCCCCTGTCCCCGGGGAGTGTGAAATTCTCCCGTTATGACCCACCAGCTTCCCTGGAAATTCCTGTCTTAACTCAGGCACTTAATATCATTGGCGTCTCTGCTTCCTTCCTTCTTGCACAGCCCCCAGGCATTAACTGTCATCCTTCCTCTCCCTAAAATATACTTTGAATCTATTCACTTCATGCCATCCCTACTGCCCCAAGGTGTGTCTTGCATTGACTATGAAACTAGATTCTGTATCCATTTTCCAGGGCTGTCAAAACAAAGCATCGTAAATCAGGTGGCTTTTAAGAACAGTCCACCACCTGTCTATCAGTTCGTGGTGCAGTGGTAGTAAGAGTGTTGCTGTGAAATTGGAAGCCGTGCCGCCAATATGACAATCCCCAGAAGGGTCAGCAATGATGGGCAGGCTTCAGTGGAACCTCGAACCCTGTGGTGCTCAACCTTCCTTTAATATAATTCCTCATGTTGTGGTGACCCCCAACCATAAAATCATTTTCCTTGCTACTTCATAACTGTAATTTTGCTACTGCCATGAATCGGGAGACTCGTGTTAAAAGGTCACTGGACCCCAAAAGGGGTCACAACCCACAGATTGAGAACCACTGCTCTAGCCTAAGGCAGACTAGGAAGAAAGACCTGGTGATCTACTTCCAAATATTAACAAATGAAAGCCTTATGGGTCACAACAAAATATGGTCCTATAGAGTGCTGGAAGATGAGCCACTGACCTGCACACAACAGCTACAAAAATGGACTCAAACACACCAACAAAGGCCTGCTGAACTCCAAAGTCCTAACAAACCCACTGCCCTCAAGTCCATGCCAACTCATAGCGGCCCTATAGGACAGGGGCGATCTGTGTATTAGTCTGGGTATGCTAGAGAAAACTCGAGGGAGACTCATGTGTATGACAGAGAGTTGGTGGTTTTTAAAAATCATTTCCCTATTATTTAATCATTATATTAGGGATTCATACAACTCTTATCACAATCCACAAATTCATCCATTATAAAGCACATTTATACATTCATTGCCCTCATCATTGTCAAACATTTGCTCTCCACATAAGCCCCTGGCACCTGCTCCTCATTTTTCTCCTCCCTCCCCACACCCCCCTCCTTATGAACCCTTGATAATTTTATTGGGGGCTCATACAACTCTTATCACAGTCATTCCATCCATCCATCCATCCATCCATCCATCCATCCATCCATCCATCCACCCATTGTGTGTCAAGTACATTTGTACATGTGTTGCCCTCATCATTCTCAAAACATTTGCTTTCTACTTGAGCCCTTGGTATCACCTCCTCATTTCCCCACTTCCATCCTCCCCCTCCCTCCCTCATAATTCCTTGATAATATACAAATTATTTTGTCATCTCTTACATGTCAAACATCTCACTTCCCCCACTTTTCTGTTGTCCATCTCCCAGGGCAGAGGTTTTATGTAGATTCTTGTAATCGGTTCACCCTTTCTACCCCACCTTCCCTCCACCCTCCTGGTATTGCCACTCTCACCACTGGTCCTGAAGGGATCATCTGTCGTGGATTCCCTGTGTTTCCAGCTCCTGTCTGTACCAGAGTACATGTTCTGGTCTAATTCTACCTTATAAATCCAGAGAGATAGTTTTATATCGAACAGTAATTGTACATTAAGCAAACGTCCCAGCCCAGTGCAGATCAAATCCATAACTCTGATATTAGCCCATATGTCTGATACCAATCTATAAATTCCTTTTCAGACCCATAAAACATGTGCAGTGATGCTGAATGCAGGATAATCACAGGCCAATGGGTGGAAAGTCTTGTGGATCCAGTGGCATTGTAAGCATCTCAGTGCTGGCAGCGATCTCTCTGAGGCTTCTTTGGCTTCAGAGGTCTGGTCGCATCCATTTGGCTTGCCTTCTGCAATGTCTCCCAAGGAGTAGCAGAGAGAGAGAGAGAGAGAGAGGTGTCTTCCACCTCCAAGGAGGAAGTACCAGATTTCTCAGAGTTCTCAGGAGAAGGCTATGCCCACATAAAAATCTCACTGACTATCTCCAGATTGGCAGCCTACACTCCACGCCTACACTCCTAATCCTTAACTTGACACAAGATTAGGTGACTACCAAAGGCTCCTAATCCATAACAAGCCCATTTATTTTTTCCCTGCATACTGACACCAATCCCATACCCAAAGCTTTACCCAATGGGTAGAGATCTACTTCTAAAACATGAATATAGAAAAATCGCTTTTGCTTGAAGGCTCTCAAGAAATGCTCAATGAAAACTCCATTCCTATTATCTCACCTCCCCCAAATTAGGCTTCTTCTGGGCTTTCAGTCACACCAAGATCTCTACTGCTCCAAAGTGCCAAGTTCAAAGTTCCAGTTAATCTCCCTGATCCTGAATTTTAAGAACTGTGTGTGTGGGAGGGAAGGGGTTGGGCTGTTTGTTGAACTGCTGGGTTTTGGAGCCATTTGTTATGCAACCTCATTTTGTCAATGACAGGTTAATTAATGCAGCATTCATTTGCCCTTCTTCCACATACAGCACATGGCTTGTATCTTTGGGATCACTCTTCCACCATGCTCCATCTCCATGCTTCTGCTGGCATTGACCCAATCTGCCAGCTCCAGGCCTGGCTAGTCAGGGCATGACTTTCCTCTGTCCAAAGGGACTGGGTCAGACTCAGTATGAGACTCATGCTAGGTTAATGATATCTAACCCTAAAAAATGCCCCAGAAACAATTGCCCCATTGCCAATGAGTCCATTTTGAATCATAGAAGGTCCCTGTGGGGTTTCTCAGACTGTAAATATTTATGTGAGCAGAAAGTTCCATCTTTTTCCCTATGAGGTAGCTGGTAGGGTAGCACTGCCAACCTTGCAGTTAGCAATCCAATGCTTACCTGATAGTACCACCAATGATTAGAAAGGGAATGAGCCTCTCTCTAATAGAATTCCTGAGCTTCTAGATAAAACTACAGCTGTCATCAGGAAGCCTGCGTGAAACTCAAAAGGAAACAGCACTGAAAGGAAAAGGTTCAAACTCTGATGGTATCAACTGAGTGCCAGAACCCAGCTATTCCTGATGCTCTGTCCCCAGACTTAAAAATTCCATGAACCTACCCATTAATTTCTTCTCCTGCTCCTTCCCTTCTCACGCCCCAAGGTACTTTGACTTAGCTTTGAAGGCACTCACAACTTCACGGGTTCTGCCTTGCACAGGTGTCTGCTTGCTTCCAGTTCAGTCCTGACATTGTCCCTATCTTTAGCCATGTTAGGCTTGCGTTCTAGAGCTTTCCTTTGCTTGTCTCCCCATTGCTCTTGTCCTATGAAGTCTGTGGCTTTATCTTTAAGTCTGAGTCCTGCCCTTTCGCTTTCGTAGAAATCTGTATCTTGGCTCGTGGCTGGTTGTGTCCTTCAAAGATGACTGTCCTAATGTTTCACATCGCACATTCTCTTGTTACAAGATGAGTTTGTGTTCCCTTTTCCAGAAACAGGGCCTGCTTTCCCTCTTCCTTGCATCTTGGCAGGCCTTTGACTATGGCAGAAGTGTTGCTCTGTGACTTCCACCTGGTCGTATTGGGTTGTTCACCATTGGGACCCTGTAAGGATTTTGCAAGGAAGACCAGGCCAAATGAAAATGTCACATATAGGGTTCTTCTTGAGCTCCAACCAATAGAAGTATCAGTCGTGTGAGGGAGTGAGTCTTAAGAGAGCTGCAGCCTCTGTCCTTTGAGCTACCCCAGCTAATGCTTGATGAAGTCAAAACTAGTGTCCTCACTGAGCTCTGCCCAGATTGCAGATTTGTGAGCAAAATTGATATTATCATTACTTTAAGATGTTATTTGTGGGGATACTTTCTGTTAGCAGCAGATCATCAGAATATTGCCTAATCAGACTGCATTGCCAGTTTTTCTCTATCTCTCCATAGATAGATAGATAGATAGATAGATAGATAGATAGATAGATAGATAGATAGATATCCTCCACTCATCTGTCAGTTGGTTGTACTATAATGGTTTGTGTATTGTTATGATGTTGGAAGCTCTGTTCCCAGGATTTCAAATACCAGCAGGATTGCCCATGGTGGACAGGTTTCAGTGAAGCTTCTAGACTAAGACAGACAAGGAAGAGGGGCCTGACAGTCCACTTCCAAAAATTACTGAAAGAAAACCTTATGGATCACAAGAGAACACTGACTGACTAATGTGTTTTGGACACACTATCAGTGGACAATTGCTAGAGGAAGACATCATATTTGATGAAATTGAGGGACATGGAAGATCCTTATTGAGGCAGATTGACCTAATCGCTGCAACAATGGACTTCAACATTCAGGAATGTGTGACAATGGTGCAAGATCAGACAGCACTCCATTCCATTTCATATAAGGTCTCCATGGATCACAGTAGACTTGATGGCACTCTCTATATGTTTGTCTTCAGTGACTTCCCATAGGGCTGCTCTGCCTGGCAGCCTCTATTCTTCATGCTTCCAAATGGGGAGCACAACAGGTCCATAGTCACTGATATTCCCCTCAATCCCCAGGTCAAGTAAGGAGGCATGAAACTAACTATGTTGTTCTCTTTGCCTTGTCTCTCTTCGTTTTACCCTCCTCCAACAGGGCTAGAGGGGTAAATACTTACCTTGCAGTCTAGAAGAGAATTTCTTCCACACCAAAATCTTCTCCTTCCCACATACATGCTTTTCTCCTTGTTTTGAATTAAAATGGCAGATGGGATGGTAGGAAAGAAAATGAACTAGTCTAACAGAATGGCCAAACAGATTTACCTTCCACATAAGAATGCAAATAACTGCTCAATCTTGTTATAGAGTCATGATATGATGAGCTCCATCAAAGCAGAGTAGAACACCATGGAGGTCAGACCAGAAAGACCATATTGAGTTGATTTTGTATGAGAGATTCTAGTTGTTAATTATACTTTTCATAACAGACAGATGGCAGGTATAGAAGCCCAGACTTAAAATATCTTTATCTAATTGCCTGCCTAAATATATATTTGCAATATGGTCTTCAAAGGGAATACTTTCTTTACCTTAAATACCATTTCTTTTTCCCCTCTTTTATGTAATTTTATTGAAGTATCATTGATGTACAATAAACCATAGTGTGTTTTGCTCTTTGAGGTTTTTATAAAGAATCATTTTATTGGGGGCTCCTACAACTCTTATCACAATCTATACATACATCCACTGTGTACATTTGTTGCCATCATCATTCTCAAAATATTTGCTTTCTACTTGAGCCCTTGGTATTAGCTCCTCATTTCCCCTCCTTCCCCCTTCCCCCTCATGGACCCTTGATAATTTATAAATTATTATTCTGTCCTATCTTACACTGTCTGACATCTACCTTCACCCACTTTTTTGTTGTCACTCCCTCATGGAGGAGGTTATATGTAGATCCTTGTAATCAGATCCCTCTTTCTACCCCACCTTTCCTCCATCCTCCTGTTATTGCTACTCTCAGCACTGGTCCTGAAGGGGTCATCTGTCCTGGTTTCCCTGTGTTTCCAGTTCCTATATGGACCAGTGTATATTCTCTGGTCTAGCCAGGTTTGTAAGGTAGAATTGGGATCATGATAGTGGGCGCGGTAGAATTTAGGAACGAGAGGAAAGTTATATGTTTCATCGTTGCTACACTGCATCCTGACTGGCTCATCTCCTCCCAGCGACCCTTCTGTAAGGGGTTGTCCAGTTGACTACAGATAGATCTTGGATCCCCTATCTGTACCCCCCACCCTCATTCAAAATTATATGATTTTTTTGTTCTTTGATGCCTGAACCCTGATCCCTTCTACATCTTGTGATCACACAGGCTGGTGTGCTTCTTTCATGTGCACTTTATTGGTTCTGAGTTAGATGGCCACTTGTTAACCTTCTAGTCTTTAAAACCCTAGACTCTTTATCTTTTGATAGCTAGGCTCCATAAGCTTTCTTCACCTCATTTGTTTATACACCCACCTTTTGTCTTGAGTGATTGTGTCGGGAAGGTGACCATCATGGAATACCAGTTCCTTAAATTCCATATCTATAGGCTTAAGTCTTATCCACAGGAAGCCTATTTTTATTTTATCCCTTGAACAAAATCTTGCAATAATTTTCTCTTTTTGGGTAAGTCCATCCTCAATCACTTATCCTTTAACATTTACAAGAATTTATCTGTAACCAACCACATTTACATAGTCTCATTCATGCTATTTCCACAATAATTGCTAATAACCCTATTTTTTAGAATGAGCAGAAAGCATCAGCTTCAATATCCCATTGCCACTGAGTTGATTTAAACTCATGAGTACCCTATAGGACAGAATAGTATTGCCTCATGGGTTTCCAAGCCTGAAAAAAAATCTCTTTATTGTGAGTTGGGTGAAGGTTTACAGAATACATCCGTTTTCCATTTGACAGTTCACACATATTTTGCTTCATGATAATGACTGCAATCTGCTCAACGTAATATCACTTATCGCACTTCCTCCTTGTATTTCCTGTTTCCATTCCACCTTCTTTCCTGACCCTTCTGAACTTTATCTTTGAATAAATTATATCCTTTTGATTCAAATAGTTGATTAGTGTTACTTTTTACCTTATAGATCTACCTATTGTTTGGCTGAAGATTGAGCCAAGGGAGTGAGTTCAGTTCCAGATCTGAAGGTGCCTAAGGACAACAGTCTTGTGGGTTCAAAGAACCACTCTCTGAGCAATACCCCTGAACCTTTAAAATAAGTTTAAACTTTGCTGCACATATTTCTCCTATTCTATCCCAAAATTCCAAAGCAAACTCATTATCATTGTGTTGAAGCTGACACATAGAGACCCTACAAGATAGAATAGAACTTCACCCTTTGATTTTCCAAGGCTTAAATCTTTACCAGAGCAGACAAACTCATATTTCTCACATGGAGCAACTGATAGGGTAGTACCACTTACTTTGTGGTTAGGAGCTCAATGAGGAGTCCACTCTGCCATTAGAGCTCGTTTGGAATGCTATCCAGGATTCCCTAATGCTATCCCTCTCAGATCAGTTGGTAGTGGTAATAAATGTAAATCTTAAGGGGGTCAGACTTCCACATCGTAACTCTTCCTTGGGGAAGATGGTGGGTTTGAACTGCTGATTGATTAGCCCTTAAGTGCTTAATTACTGCCTCACCAGGGTTCTCCTTAACATCAGAACAGTGGGCACTTATTGGTTTATCTTGCTGGTCTCTGTTCCCTAAAAATTGCACTTCATCCACAGCGTTTTCTTCCACAACACACAGCTGCTAGTGTTTTTGGTTTGTTTTTCCACATGACTTCACCTTCCTGGTCAAAGCTGATTTGTCCAGGGCTAAACACACAATGAAAACATAGCCATATTTGCACACTACAAAATTTGAAGTGAGACAGCAAGCTATTGGTTGAGTTTTTTGAATGACAGAGTCTAAAAGGAAGTGTTGTGATACAGGAAACAGTGAGTTTTGATGTCCAGGATTTATACTGGGGACCCAGTTGGCACTCCGAATGACTATTCAAAGTGATGGTATGAATCCTCCTCTTCCATGACCTACACATATAATAGATATAACCACTAAGTCCATGATTTGACAAATGCCTTGTGTGATTGAGTTTTGGTTCCCCATAGGATTAGATCCTGAGACAAAGGTTTTAATTAAGCCATTTTGGGGGGAGATATCAATAAGGAAATGGGAAATAGAAAAGGGAAAGAAGGCAGCCAATGAAAAGTACATTATGAAACAATTTAAAATTGTGAGCAACTGGAGGTTAATCTTACTGGAGACACTGTAGAAAATCTACTAGTTATTCTGCCCAGAATGTGAGGGAGTGTGGCTATTTGTCCAACAACTCCTATGGGTTATTGGTTAAGGGTTACTCCAGGAAGCAAGAATTAACTCCACAACCTCCTAAGCCATGCATGCTTAGGTACAGTGGTCTACAGAAACTAGAGAAAGCAAGAAGAGAGATGTGCTGGCCATTCGGAATTAGGCTAGCATGCCAAGTTGTCACACATGTCAGGTTCTTGAACTATCATAACTTGAAAGTCACCATGATCCTGTGAGATATACCACTGGTATTTCAAACACAAGCATAGTTACCTGTGGTGGAAAATTTTCAGAAAAGCTTACAAGCTAAATAGACTAGAAAGAATAACCTGCCAATCTACATCTGAAAAAAATAGTGGTGTTTGTGGAGCACATTGATAGCAGTGGAATATTGTTTCATATAGTGCAGGATGATGAACCCCTCAAGTTGGAAGACACTCAAAATATAATTGGGGAAGAGCTGTCTCCTCAAAGTAGAGTTGACCTTAGTGATATAAAGTTTTCAGGACCTATATTTGTTGATGTGGCAATGACTCAAAATGAGAAGAAACAGCAGTACTGCAATAACCACTAACAAGAAGATGGGATGCATGAAATATGGATCTAGAAAAATTGGAAGCCATGAAAAAATGGAACACATAAAGCTCAAACACTCTAGGTGTTATTGAACTGAAATAGACTGGTATTGGCCATTTTGAATGTCACAATAATATGGTTTACATACCAGAGTAACAAATTTGAAAGGAATGGATGACTTTCATGTTAAAAAAGAGAATGTTTCAACATCGATTCCAATGTTCACCATTGTTAGGTGTAGGATATATTACACCTACAAGGATGAATAATTAATAAAGTTATTATTCAAATTGACACACCAACCACTAATGCTAACAATAAAGCCATTGAGGATTTTTACCAACCTTTTCAGTCTGAAATTGATGAAACATGCAATCAAGATTACTGATGACTTGAATGCAAAATTTGGAAACTAAGGAGGAGGATCACTAGTTAGAAAATATGGCCATGGGGATGGAAGCCACATGGGAGATCTCATGATAGAATTTTCCAATAAGGGTGGCTTATTGATTGAAGATTTATTTTTCAGGGATGTAAACAGTAACCATAGACATGGATCATGTATATTGGATAGAAATACACAGGAATTAAATCAACTATATCTGTTGAAATAAACTACTATACATACTCGAGTATAACCCAAGGCAACTAATTTTACCCCCCAAAGCTGGGGTGCTTTTTCAGCATAAAAAATGTGCAGAAAAAAACTAGGCTTATACTCAAGTATTTACGGTATAAAGAAGTTTAATATCATCAGTCACGAGACTGGAGACCAACTGTGGAAAAAACCATCAATGGCAAATTCAACTCGAATTCAAATAAAATTAAAACAAGTCCCCAAGAGTCAAAGTATGAATTTGAGTACATCTCATCTAAATTAGAGGATACTTCAAGAAGAAAGTTGACACATTGAACACAAATCACCTGAGATGATACGAGTTCTGCAATAATATCAAGAACATCATAAATAAAGAAATTCAAAGATAATTAAAAAGATAGAAACTAAAGAAAAGACAAAACGGATGTCACCTTGAATGTGGAGTAGCTGAAGCCAATGAAAGAAATGATGAAGTACGAAAAAGAGAGAGAGAAATATAGAAATAGTTGATGAAGTAAAGACGCTGAATAAAGAAGCTGAACATAAAATTTCAAAGGGGAATTCAAAAAGATGGAATAAAGAATTATATTAAAAGGTGCAAAGACCTGGAATTAGGACAGCAAAAATGAAAAGCATGTGCATTTCACTAGCTGAAAAAAATTGAAGAGATTCAAAATACAGAATTACACAGATAGCATCAAAAGAAGATGAAAGGGATTCACTGACCACATGAAGCCCAGGCTCCACAGCGCTGAGTCCAGAAGACCAAGATAGCATAGGGTTCTCACTGCAGATTGCTCTGAAAGTGCTCACAGTAGTAGGCCCTGGATCAACTGGGGAAAATGTAGAACTCAAAATAAGAAGACTAACATTAGGATATGACCTCACCTCCATGGCTCAACTTTCAGCCCCCAAATAGGAGACCTATACTGTCAACGATGTACAATTCAGAGCCCAGCATTTGTCAGGGAGTTACTCAGAAGGCAGGAAGGAATGGGAGCGAAAGACCAATGGAAACGGCAAAAAAAGGGAGGGAATAGAAAAAGTAGTATTGCATTGTAGGTATTGCAATCAATATCATAAACCATTGCATGAATTGTAAGGAAAATCAATATACTCTGTAGATTTTCCCTCACATCACAATCAAAACAGTGTAAAAAGAAAATAAGTCATATGACCGAGTACACTGGTAGATCTTGCTGAAGACCAATTTCCAGTGTTAAAAGATGTCACTTTGAGGAATAAGGCACAGCTGAGCCCTAGTGGTATAGTGGTTACAAACATAATGCGTCAGAACCAACCCAGTTGGGTTGCTCAACACAAGATCAAAAGTTCTGCTCCCATACAAAGTTCCAGTACTGGAAACCCACAGGGATATCTCTCCCCTGTCCTATAGAGTTGCTAAGGGTTGGAATCAGCTTGATGGCAGTGAACTGGATGTAAGCCAGGCTGACTAGAGACACAAATCAAGTGCCACTCATATATGTGCAATAAATAGTTTTCTATCAAGAAGTCACTGTAGTATTTCTATTTCAAGGAAATATCCCAGGCCAGTCCAACTCAAGTCCATAAGTCCAACACTAGCCCATAAGTTCCTTTCCAACTTACACAGTTACATGCAATGATGCAGAATGCAGGGATGTCAAAGGCCAGTGATTGCAATGTCGTGTGGACCCAAGGTCGATGGAAGCATGGCAAGACTCTGGCAGCTCTCAACGTGGGCAGGAAGCAGTCAGGTGAATGCAAATAGAAGGGGAGGTTCCCAGGGCCCTCCTTATGAGAAGGCCATGGCCACAAAGAGGCACCATCAGGCTATGGTGTGATTGACAGATTGGATACCAACCTTACACTTTTACATATCTTCAAACTGACATAAAATTATATAACTATCATACTATGGCATTTTCAATCACCTCATATGTACTTGAAAATGGACAATAATTATGAAAGATAAAACAAAAGTTGATGTCTTTGAATTATGATGCTGGTGAAGAATACTGAATATTCCATGGACTTTCAGAAGAAGGAACAAATTTTTCTTGGCGGAAGTAGAGCCAGAATGCTTCCTAGACGTGAGAATGGCAAGAATCCATATCACATACTTTGGACATGTTAACAGCTGAGCATAGTCCCTAGAGAAGGATATCATACTTGGTAAAGTGGAGTGGTGAAAAAAAGAAGAAGGTTCTCAATGGGATGAATTGAAATACTGGCTGCAAAAACGGTCTCCAACATTAACTGTGAGGAAACAGGCTGTGGGTGCTATGAGTTAGAGCCAAATTAACAGTGTCTAACAATGACAACTCCCCTCCCGCGCCCCATCTGTCAATTTGCTGCACTGTGGTAGCTTGTGCTTTGCTGTGATGCTGGGAGTTAGTTCACTAGTACTTCAAATACAAGGCAGGATCACCCACGGTGAACAGATTTCAACACAGCTTCCAGACTAAGAACTGACAGGACGACAAAACAATCAGTCCACTTCTGAGGGATTCACCATTGAAAACTTTATGCATAGCAGTAAAATATTGTCTGATATAATGCCAGAAAATGAGCCCCTCAGATTGCAAAACAATCAAAATATCACCGAGAAAGAGAGCTTCCTCAAAGTAGAGTCCACCTTAATGATAACTCAAAACCTCACAACAGGAGCTGTAGATAACATCATAATAAATGGAGAAAATATTGAAGTTATCAAGGATTTCGTCTTGCTTAGATACACAACTAATGCTCATGGAAACAACAATCAAGAAACCAAATACCATATTGCATTAGGCAAATTTACTGCACATAACCACTTTAAAGTACAGAAGATCAAGAATTTCACGTAGGATTAAGTTGCGCCTGGCCCAAGGCATGGTATTTTCCGCCACATCTTATGCATGTGAAATTTGAACATTGAATGAGAACGACTGAAGGAGAACTGGTGCATTTGAATTAAGGTACTGACAAAAAAATACTGAAAGTACCATGGGTGGAGAGAAGAACAAACAAATCTGTCTGAGAAGAAGTGCAGCTAAATGTTCCTTGGCAGATAGGGTGGCGAGACTTCATCTCCTGTACTTTGCAGATATTATCAGGACAGACCAGTCCCTGGAGGACATCATACACATTACAGTGGAGGGGTTGCAAAAAGAGGAAGACACCCGATCAAATGGATCGAGACAATTCCTACAACAATGGGCTCAAACATAACAAAAATTTTGAGTATGGGGCAGGACCAGGCAATGTTTCATTCTGTTGTGTAGGCATTATTATGAGACAGAACTGACATGAAGGCATCTAGCAATAAAGTGTACTAAAGCTTCTGGCACCTTCATTTGCTGATGGATTATAATTCAAAATGAGAAAAATCATTGCAACCATTCATTAATAATCAGAACATGAAACGTGCAAAATAAGAATCTAGGAAAATTGGAAATCATAAAAAACGGAATCTGACCTATAAAGATCAATATACTAGGCATTGGTGAGTTGAAATAGTCCCTTTGAATCTTAAAATGATAAGAATGACTACGCTGACAATGACAAATTCAAAAGAATGTCTCTTTCATCCTCAAAAAGAGCATTTCTAGATCTATCTTGAAGTGCAATGCTGCCTGTGACAGAATAATATCTATCTTCATACACAAGGAAGGCCAGTTAATAGAACCATTATTCAAATTTTCTTACAAACCACTAAAGCCAATGAAGAATTGTACCAACTTCTTTAGTCTGAAATTGATCACACATGTACTGAAAATGCATTAATAATTGTTGACAATTGGAATGCACACATGGAAACAAAAAGGAAGGAAGAGTAATTAGAAACTATGGCTTTGGGGATCAAAATGAAGCTGAAGACTGCATGAAAGAATTCTGCTAGAGCAACAACTTCCTCATTGCAAACACCTTTATTCAACAACAGGAGCGGCATATATACATGTGGAACACACAGGAATGGAATTGACTAAATCTGTGGGAAGACATGATAGAGAAGCTCAATATCATTGAGACAAAATAAGACCAGGGGCCAACTATGTAACAGACTATCAATTACTAATATGCAAGTTCAAGTCAAACCTGAAGAAAATTAAAGTAAGACGCAAAAGAGCCCAAATACAGCCTATATTATATCTGTGGTCGGCTGGGGTTTCTAGAGAAACAAACCAGTGATATTGATACATGTAGAAGAAGGAAATTCATATCAATAAAGAATTTTACATTAAGAAGTCCACACAACAAGAAACCCCAGTCCAACTCCAGCCCATAAATCAGATGCAAACTAGAGGCCCTTCCAGACTCATGAAGCTGTTGGAGGAATAGCCCAAGAAACAGGAAAACCACAGGTTGGTGGAGGCAGAGTTGGGAGAATCCAAAGTCAACAGGCAGTTGGCAGGCCACAGACAGCTCTTAGGGTCAGCAGGTCTCATGGTGATTGCCATCCCTAGAAGCCAGACGTAGGGTCCAGGGTCTTTTCATCAGGAAGAAAAAGAGTGAGCCCATTCTCCACAGTCTACTTATAGCTATGAAATAGGTCACACCCCCAAGGAGACTGTGACCTGCACCTTCTGAAGATCCTGGTCAAGCTATATTGACACCAAACCTTACTATCACAATATCTCACCTGAATTTAGAGCCTATCTCAAGAATGGTTTGGACATATTGAACATTAATGATCAGCTACCAGAAGACTTGTGAAATAGCATCAAGGTCATCAATCTTTTTTTTTTGCCATGTCAACTGGGGCTATTTATTTATTTATCATAAATCATTTTATTGGGGGCTCCTCAAAAAGATCATTATAATACAGTAAAGAAAGAAAATACTACAGTGGATATCAGAGGAGACTGTGAAACTTGCTCTTGAACCTAAAGCAGCTAAAGCAAATGGAAGAAATGATGAAATAAAAGAGTTGAACAGAAAAATTTGAAAGGCCAGCTTGAGAAGATAAAGTAAAGAATTATATTGTAACGTGTAAAGACCTGGAATTAGGAAAGCAAAAGGAATGAGTACAGTCAGCATATCATAAATTGAAAGAACAGAAGAAAAAATCCAATTCTTTGATTAAAATGTTCAAGGATTATTTATCAAACTATTGAATGATGCAGGGAGAATCCAAAGAATATGGAAGGAGTATACAAAGTCTCTGTACCCAAGAATTAGTTGAGGTTCTACTAGTTCAAAAGGCCAAGAGGAAGTTGAAGCTGCAATGTAAGCATTAGTGCAAAGCAAGAAAGGGATAGGAATGGAAATATTTCAACACGCTCATGCAGTGATAGTCCATGTCAAGAAATTTGGAAGATAGCTATCTGGCCAACCAACTGGAAGTGATTAATATTTGTGTCCATTCTAAAGAAATATGACGCAACAAAATCTGCAAATTAATTTAAAAAAACATTAATATGACATGCAAGTACAATTTATTGAAGATAACTTTAAAAGTAGTTATAGCAATATGTCAACAGGAAGCTGCCAGAAATCCAGGCTGTATTAAAAGAGGGCATGAGGCAAGGTATATCAATGCTGATTTCAGATGGACCTTGGCTGAAAGCAGAGGATACAAGGAAAATGCTTACTTATGTACTATTGACTATGCAGAGGATTTTACTGTGTATCATAACAAACTTTGGGTAGCATATGAATACATATGAGAACAATGGGAATTCCCATACATTTAATTGTGCTCCTGTGGTACCTGTACATAAACCAACAGGAAGTGGTTCGAATAGAACAAGGGGATAGTGCGTGGTTTAAAATCAGGAGAGTGTGTGTTGTGGTTATATCCTTTCACCATATGTGTTAGACAGGGTTCTCTAGAGAAACAAAACCAGGACATTTATGATTTGATAGATAGATAGAACACGAAGGAATATAACAGCTAATTAGTCCACATAGCAGTACAGAGGACTCAGTTTAACTCACTTCCATGCAACAGTAAATATGGCAGTACAGCCAGGCAGCAAACTGCAGAACTAGGTAAGGCAGCCACACACTGGTCTGGTCACCAGAGAGCAACTGAGAGATAGGTGTGGCTTGCTGAGCCATTTATCTCTTTGCCCACTAATCAAACTGCAAACTTATTAATCCCACATGTGCTTATTGGCCAGGTTGGCACTATAAACCTACCTATCTATCAAAATATACTTATTCAAATAATCTGAGAAGCTGCTCTGTATGAAGAAGTTGAGACATCTGGATTGGAGGAAGAATCATTAACAACCTGTGTTATGCAGATGACCCAATCTTGCTGGCTGAAAGTCAATAGGCCTTGAAGTACTTACTGATAAAGCTCATATAGTACACCTTCAGTATATATTAGTCTTCAACACTAAGAATACAAATGTCTTCTCAACTTGACAAATATAAACCCACAACATCATTACAAATAGAGAAATGTAGCTAAACTCTATTTTACTTGGACCCACAATCAATACTCACAGAAGCAGCAGTCAATAAATCAACGTATTTCATTGGAAAAATCTGTTGTAAAAGACCTCTTTAAAATGTGAAAGAGCAAATGCTTTACTCTGGGGATTAGCAAGTTATGCCTGTTTTTAGCCTTGATATTTTTAATCACCTTAGATGCATGTGAAAGGAGTCTTAATTTCAGTGTCTGGTATGGGTTGAATGACTAAGAGCAAGTTTGGTGGTTCAACCCACTTGCTGCTCCACAGAAGAAAGAGGAAGCTATTTGACCCTGTAAAGATTTACAGCCTTGGAAACCCAATATGGTCACTATGAATAAGAATAGACTTGATGGTAATGTGTGACATATGCATGTGAAAGATGGACCATAAATAAGGAAGACTGAAGAAAATATGATGCCTTTAAAATATGATGTTGCAAATAATATTGAATATACCATGAATGCCCAGCAGAACAAAGAGGTCTGTCCCGGAAGAAGTACAGCCAGAATGTATTTTAGAAGTGAGGATGGTAAAACTCCATTTCATATACTTTGAACATGGTATCAGGAGAAATTAGTCCCTAGAAAAGGACAAAATACTTGGTAGAGCATCATCAAAAAACAGGTAAACCCTGAATGAGATGGATCAACACAGTGGCTGTAACAATAGGCTAAAATATGACCATTGTGAGGATGTCACAGGACTAGAAAGGCTTTTATTCTATTGTGCATAGGGTCACTATAAGAGGCAGTGCGTGAGATTTTGTTGATTAACAACACTGGGATATGAGCAATGTCCCCATGGCAAATGCTAAACTGTCACCATGCTGGACACAGTTGATCTTTGTGGCTTTAGAGGGTAATTATTTAGAGGGTTATGATAACACTGAATTTTTTTCTGTGTATTCAAACTATTCCATCCTAAGTTTCCACAGATCTATCCAAACCAAGCTCACTGCCATTGAATCAATGCTAACTCATATCGACCCTACAGGACATGGGTAAAATTGTACCTGTGAGGTTCTGAGAATGTACCTCTTTACAGAGTAGAGTCCCATCTTTCTCCCGAAGAGCAGCCGGTGATTTCAAAATACCGACCGTGCAATTAGCAGCCCAATGTGTAACCAAGAACTATTCAGGGAAGCTAGAGGGAGAGCATGAAAAGAAATGAGTAGTTGAGGTGGCTGGATGCACATCCATCCCTTTGTTCTACTCTCTATGACTTTTTCTGAGTTCATTCAAAATGTAAATTAAGACACAAAATAGAATTCTACCCAACCCTGCTATATGCCTAAACAGTATCCATTTTTCTCATTCTTACTACTAATAGAAGCTCAATTTTGTTTAGGGTGATAATGTACCTACTTAAATCGCTCACTCCTAGGCTCCCTTGCAGCTATGCATGAGCATTTGACCCAGTTTGGGCTAAATATGTGTAGGTGAAAGATACTGAGTAGGACTCCCAAGAAAGTTTTTGTTGTTGTTTAAGGCAAAACACTTGTCTGGCATAACCCATTTCATTTTTGTCCTTGGCTCTTCTGCTGTCATGCTCCCTAGTCAGAATATTGAAAGATGGGAGAGTCACATAGGTTACATGAGTTTGGCAGACCAAAAAGCATGCATTTTCCTATATCCAAGATGAGTCCCTGAGCAAATACGCCAGACCTAGGCTACCTATTTCAAGACTTACTATTGTATAAGACAAAACCCCTGTGTGGTGCAAAGGGTTAACACAATTCACTGCTAAGCCAAAGATGCCTTGGAAGAAAAACCTGGCAATCTACATTTAAAAATTCAGCCCTTGAAAACCTCATGGAGCACAGTTCTACCTGAATCATATGGGGTAACTGTAAATCAGAATCAATTCAGTGGCAACTGGTTTGGTATTTTTGGTGTTAATATAAGAAAAATGAAGCTTTTGTGATTAGACCACTAGTGTCGGTTTGTTTTTTCCCATGTAGCCAGATGCAATTTGGACTGATAGAGAAATAATTAAAAGAATGTAGAGTTAAGTAAGCGTAATGATTATGGAACTAATCATTTAGCAATGGGCTGCTCAGTAGTTCAAATGCACCAGTCACTCAGGGGGAGAAAAGTGAAGCTCTCTGCTTCTGTAAAGATTTACAGTCTTGGAAGCCCTATATGGGGTTGCTATAAGTTGTAATCACCTTGATAGCATTGTATTTGAGTTTGGTGACTAGTATGTAAGCTTTGAGGGGGTAGTAATAGATACTTTGAATACTATTCTTAGCACTATAGGTATTATGTCCTTTGCAAATGGGTAAACGAACAAAAGCGATATTCATTTTGTGTTTTCTGTAGTTTGCCTTATTCTTCCAAGAAGATTCCTCAAGTGTTAAGACCCAGTCTTCTCTGGCATACTTGAATAAAAGAATAACTGATAGACACAGACTTGAAACCTGGCCTGTGTGATCTTGGGTGTGTCACTGTTTTTCAATCCATTTCTCATCTGTGAACTGGGGATTACACACGTAGCCCACATGGTTGTTTTGGAGATTCAGAGTAATGTGTGTGTCTTGGATTGAGTGTCCTTGCATGCCGAGCTTATTCCTCAGGCCTGGGTGCAGGGAGTCTATTTGAGATCTGATGGCAGGGAGTGGGAATAGGAAAGCGGATGCAAGACTGAGTTAGGGGGAGAAGCAATCACAATGGGAACGGGGTGTTGAGGCTTTTAATGTAGGATACAGGGGCTTGATTCCCCCAGGACTTCTGAGGAACATGGGTTCTGTCCTAGAATTGCCTACCAGAAACAGGAGGCTGGGCTCTTCTTCGCCTGTAGTGGTGTTGAGCATTCCTCCTAGTACGGTGACCTCTCCTACCTTCCTGGATTTGGCTTTCCATGCCTTTGAAAAGGCTTCGAGGCAGAAGGACATGGAGAGCTGCCTGCTGCACAGTTGTGATAAGACACCATTTCAGCAGGACCCTGCACTTACATAGAGCCGTTCGCCACTGCTATGATGGATATCAGGAGGAGCCCTGGAAGTGCAGTGGTTAAAAGTTGGTTTGCTAACTTCAAGGTCAGCAGTTCAAAACTACTAGCTCCAAGGAAGAAAGATGGGGTTTTCTACTCCAATAAAGAGTTGTAGTGTTTGAAACTCGCAGGGTGCAATTGTACACTGCCCCACAGGATCGCTATGAGTCGGTATTGACTGAAAGGCAGTGAGGTGGTGTCAGAGATGGGTCAAAGAATGTGGCATGGCAACCCTAAGAATCTGCTACAGAACCATAAAGTTCCTGGGATAGATGAGTTTATTGTGCTTGGCCTTTTAAAACCATCAAACGGGCAACAGTTAGAAAGACAAACATAACAAGTGTCATTGGAGATCGGGGGAAAGCAGAGAAACACTGCTAATGATGCAGGTTTGCTGCACATCAATCTAGCAGAGCTTAGTGAAAGCCCATTGAATGGACCCTAGGACCTAGTGAGCCCCTCCTGGGCGTACAACCAAAGAAGCGCAGTCACTGAGTTGACTTTCATTCCTCGTGACCCTATCAAACAAAGCTGAATGGTCCCATGATGTTTTCAAGGCTTCTATTGGGAAGAAGACAGCCGTGCCTTTATCCCACAGTGTGTGGAAGACGGCTTCAAACTACTGACCTTTGGGTTAGCAGCCAAGCACTTAATATCTCCCCCATCAAAGCTCTCTCCTGGATGTAGAAAAACAAACAAAACCCCAGTTGATTCTTCCTCATTAGCAACCCTACATGGCACAGTAGAATTAATGCTTTAGGTTTACAAAACTAAATTCTTACGACAGCAGACAGCCTCTCTTTGCTCCATGGAATAGCTGGTGGGTTGGAACTGCTCACCTTGGGGTTAGCAGCCCAACGCATAATTCCTGGGTATATAGGCCAAGCTTTTTATCCAATTCGCAGGGCCCCTGGGGCATTTTTACAAGAATGGTCACCACACTGATACCTGCAGTAGAGAAGAGTTGGAGCCGAATTGGATGCCAATCAACAGACAACTGAAGAAGGAAACAAAAGAAAGATGATGATTGCTCATGACCAAGTGGCACGCAGCAGCACATGCAATTGATATGCAGCATGGCAATAACTCTTAATGACATTGCAAGGAGTTGAAAAGGTCAGAAACTGAATGAGATTTATATTGCAGTACCATTCATGGAAGCTGAAAGCCCATTCACCAAGCAGCATGGTCTAGTGCACATGGCAGCATGGTCTAGTGCACATGGCTGTATGCCTATAAGGACACACACACACCAAGCACCCAGCAGGGGGTATTAGTCTGAAGAGGGGAATGGAAGTGATGTGAATGTGTAAAAGGAGGGACAAAACACAAGCAGGGCCTGATATTGATCAGGGTTCACGGTGTGCTATAAAGTAGGCATGATTAATCACTTCCTTGTACCAGAAGGCTGAGCTAGATTTTTAAAGCAAATCAAGTGCCTGGAACACAATGGTTGTTAGCTGCTGTTGAGTCAGCCTCCATTCCAACTCACTGTGACAACCAGCTCCCAGTGACTCCATGAGCAATATTCTCCCTGGTCCTGCACCATCTCTTTGGTTGTGCATCACATTGTGATTCACAGGGGTTTTCATTAACTGGTTTTCAGAAGTAGAATGCCAGGCTCTTCTTCATCGCTCATCTTAGTCTGGACACATCACAGAAACAGGTTCAGTCTCATGGCCGCACCCAACCAAGCTTCCCAATTTCAGTATCATAGAAACACAGAAATCAGTCCAGTACCACAGCAATAACCAAGCATCCCCCTGACAAATGAGTGTTGGATGCACCTGAGTTGCATTGTCTTGGACTCAAACCCAGATATCCCACATGGAAAAGGAGAATTCTAAAACTGAACCACCAATTTACCCTCAGAATATAATAAGTATCCAGTAAATGTTTATTAAGAATGTGGCTGCCAGGAAAATCCAGCAATTTCCTGCCAAGGCTTAACACTAATATCTTCCCCCACACACTAGAAGGCTGCAGAGGAATGACTTTCTCCATGCCAGCCCTGGTATCTAGACAAGGGACCCTAACACTGAGCCACTGAGCCCCAGCAGGCTGGGGAGCAATGTCAAATTGGATGAGGGACAATCCTGGTTGAGTTAGTTTCCCTAAGCTTGCAGGGCAGTTTAGCATGTCCACAGCTGTGTTCAGAATAGCCATGCGATTACCACCGAGAGAAATTCTACATGCTTTCACACCCCATGCTAGTCGTTGCAGCCATCGTTGAGTACAGTTCATGCTCATCACTATCTAGAACTCACGGTGACGCTGTGGATGAGCCATTGGGCAGATAACCTCAAGGTTGGCAGTTCAAAGACACCAGTTGTTCTCTGAGAGGAAGGTGAGATGATCTGCTCCTGTAAAGATTTAGCCTGAGGAATTTTATATAGGGTCACAGTGAGTCAGGATCAACTCAATGGTGTGGGTTTGGTTTAGTAGACCCGCCATCAGATCATATTTAATGTATTTATTAACATGTATATTTGCCACAAATCCAATGTCTTTTATTTTTATCACTGCATTTCAATACAATTTGTGCCTTTGTGATTCTGTATTTCATTGGAGGTATTTGGAAATATTATTCTGGGGAGTGGGCAGGTGTTCCATAGCCTTTCCTAAATGCCAAAAGGATCCATGGGGTTGCAAGGTTAAGACCCTCTAATAGAGTTTATCAAAGAGCCCTGGAGGCACAATGGTTAAGTGCTCAGCTGCTATCCAAAAGGTTGAAGGTTTGAACCCACCAGTGGCTCTGTTCTTGGAAGAAAAACCAGGCAACTCATTCTTGTAAAGATTACAGCATAGAGAAGCCTAGATCAGTGGTTCTCAAACTTCCTAATGCCACAACCCTTTCATACAGTTCCTCATGTTGTGGTGACCTCCACAACCATAAAAATATTCTCATTGCTGCTTCATAACTGTAATTTTGTTACAGTCACCCTGTGCAAGGGTCCCACAGGTTGAGAACCATTGGTCTAGAGAGCTCTGCACTGATGCATTGAGTCACTATGAGTTGGACTGGACTAGAAGGTTCCTAACAAAAACACCAACAATCCTTTTTTACCATGACCTTGTTAACTCAAAAGATTAATAAGCAAATTCACAAATGAGGACATCCAGTTGCCCCTCCAAACTGGAGAAGCATGAGTTAAATGGTGACCCTGACCCCACGGTGTCCTCCAGCTGGTGCCATGCTGCCTTTATTCCTTCTGCCTCTCAGGTTTGTGGAGAAGAAGGGGAAAGGGAGGGAAAGAAAAAGAAATAAATGAAAAGATAATTTTCCCAGCTTCTTCACATCACTGAATTGAACTTTACTTTTAATAAAAGTATTATGAAATGGAAATGGTGCTTTCACTATTTTGCTTTCAGGTGATATTCAGAGACATGGTGCTGGTCATTATTTGAGCCGGGGAGGTTAGTGTGCAGATTTTCTGAATATGGTTGAGCCAGCATGCCCCCTTCCAGGCCTAGCATTTCCCTGGGCTATGAGAAGTTATAGACAGTCTACCCTCTTCTTCCTCTGACTTCGCTGCAAACTATGGACACACTGGTTCTGACTTGACTTGGCTCCAGTACAGAAAAAAATATGCTCCTTGAATAATTGTAGTGCTTGCATTGGAAGGCACCCAGAGACAAATCTCTCTTCTTGTGGCATAATGGGTTATGTGTTGGGCTATTAACTGCAAGGTCAGCAGTTAGAATTCACCAGTCGCTCCTTTGGAGAAAGATGAGGCTTTCTTCTCCCATAAAGAGTTATAGCCTTAGATGAGTATAAAAACTCAAAATGCATTGGCAGAGATTCCACAGAGAATAAGCCTCCATTAAATCCCCTGGGACCATTCACCAGGGATGGGATTAAACCCTGCTCACCGTCAGTACATCAGAAAGTGTATTGTTGCAGATATGATTAGGTTAAAAGTTAACATCTTATCATTTGTCTTTACTCTTAACACGTTTTTCATTTGTTCCTTTTTTTAATTTTCTGCTTTCCTTTTTATTGAAAAAATAACTAATATCACTAAACAAGTAGAGAATTTGTTAAATGAAAATCTAATCGGTTATGTAAACTTTCACTGAAAACATAACACACTTTTATTTTTACAAAGAGTTACAGCCTTGGAAACCCAGGAAGCCGGAGTATTTTCTCTCGATAGGATTGTTATGCACCCAATGGCAATGAGTGTTGTTGGATTTTGTTTCTTTATTGTTTTCTGTAGCTATGGAGGGGTATAGGGGTTATGTGTTGGGCTGCTAAACGCAATGTCTGAAATGGCAAATTTGAAATCCCCAGCCACTCCAAGGGAGAAAGATGAGGCTTTCTACTCCCCTAAAGAGTTCCAGTATCAGAGCAGCCAGTCCACAAAAAGAACAACATGGCTGGCCCCACTATGAGACATGATGCCCCTCAGTGACCAAGGGTGATACAGGGGACAGCACTGGAGACACAGTGTGCGAATTGCACCTAACCTGATTCCACCACACCGAGGCAAAGTGTGGTGGGGTGCAGTGGAACATCAAGGGAATGGAGTGGCAAGGTCCCCAGGGAATGCTGAAAGTGGACTTTGGGACCAGGTTGTGGTGCCTCAACAGACTGGATTGGAAAACACTCCTAAGGTCCAACAAATGATCCTTGAACTAACTACAAGCTCTTCTTTCTTGATGTGTTTTGTTTTGTTCTTTGTCAGTGTTTTTGTTGTTTTGTTGTCTGGTTCTATACTGTTGCTTTGTTTTCCTCTGTCTTGTTTTCATGCATGTTAGTGTCTCCACAGGTCTATCTAAATAAGAAAGGCTGGATGAACTATCTGCAGGAAAAACAACAGGACCGACAGTTCTGGGGGCACTTGGGACAGGTGGAGGTGCAGGGGGGTAAGGAAGTGGTGTTAACAAACACAGGGACAAGGGAACAACATGGGACTCAAAATGGTAGTGAGGGCGAAGTGGCAGGCCTGGTAGGGAATGATCAAGGGTAAGGTTACGTAAAG
Source organism: Tenrec ecaudatus (assembly GCF_050624435.1). Lineage (NCBI taxonomy): Eukaryota > Metazoa > Chordata > Mammalia > Afrosoricida > Tenrecidae > Tenrec > Tenrec ecaudatus. The sequence goes on along the minus strand of NW_027459102.1, from coordinate 16,351 downwards.
AAGAGGTATAGCTGTAACCCAGGTGGGGACAGAGCATGGTAGTGGGAGAGGAGGAAAGTCAAGGGAGATGGAAGAAAGAGCTAGGAGTCAAAGTGCATTTATAGAGGTCTAGACAAAGACATGTGCATGCAAATATATATATATATATATATGTATGGGGAAATAGATCTATGTGTCTATATTTATAGGTTTAGTATTAAGGTGGTGGCAGTACCTTGGACCTTTACTCAAGCACTCCCTCAATGCATGAAGACTTTCTTTTATTAAATTGACACTCTACAATGCTCATCCTTCCGACACAACTGCTGAAGCCAAAGCTGGTGAACAAGTAAATGTGGTGAAGAAAGCTGGTGGTGCCTGGTTATCAAAAGAGATACTGTCTGGGATCTTAAAGACTTGAAGATAAACAAGCGGCCATCTAGCTCAGAAGCAACAAAGCCCACATGGAAGAGCACACCAGCCTGTGTGATCACGAGGTCCCAAAGGGATCAGTTATCAGGCATCAAAGAACAAAAAATCACAGCATTGGCTGCACACCTCCATGATATGATTGCCGAAGACAAACGGGTGCATAAACAAATGTGGCGAAGAAAGCTGATGGTGCCCGGCTATCAAAAGAGATAGTGTCTGGGGTCTTAAAGGCTTGAAGGTGAACAAGCGGCCATCTAGCTCAGAAGCAAAAAAGCCCACATGGAAGAAGCACACCACCCTGTGCGATCACAAGGTGCCAAAGGGACCAGTATAAGGCATTATGCAAAAAATATATATATACCATATATATGGTATATATATATATACATAATAGTGAATGAAGGGGGAAGTGCAGAGTGGCGACCCAAAGCCCATTTGCTGGCCACTGGAGATCCCCTCACAGAGGGGTTTAGGAGAGGAGATGGGTCAGTCAGGGGGGTGAGATGTAGTACCGATGAAAAACACAGCTTTCCCCCAGATCTTGGATGCTTCCTCCCACCAACTACCATGATCCGTATTCTACCTTGCAGGACTGGATAGGGCAGAGGTTGTACACTGGTACATATAGGAGCTGGAGGCACAGGGAATCCACGGTGGATGATACCTTCAGGACCAGGAATGTGAGGGGCGATGCTGAGAGAGTGGAGGGTGAGTGGGTTGGAAACGGGGAACAGATTACAAGGATCCACATGTAACCTCCTCCCTGGGAGACAGACGGCAGAGAAGGGGGGGAGGGAGACTCCGGATAGGGCAAGATATGACAAAATAACAATCTGTGGATTATCAAGGGCTCATGAGGGAGTGGGGAGCGGAGGGAGGGTAAAAAAAAAGAGGACCTAATGCAAAGGGTTTAAGTGGAGAGCAAATGCTTTGAGAGTGATTAGGGCAAAGAATGTACAGATATGCTTTATACAATTGATGTATGTATATGTATGGATTGTAATAAGAGTTGTATGAGCCCCTAATAAAATGTTTTAAAAAAAAGAGTTCCAGTCTCAGAAACTCACAGGTGCAGTTCTACCTATCCTATAGAGTCGCCATGAGTCGGCATCAACTGGATGGCAGGAAGGACACATAACGATTCAGACCTGGGCTTAGTTTGGGTTCTCACTGAAGCAGACCCTGGCCAAAGACTTAAAGGCAATGAGCTTATTTAGGAAACTCTGAGCATGCAGGTAATGATGTGGGGTTGTGAGCCAGTGGAGGGAAGGCCACTGATAACAAATAGATTTTGAATCCAATTACAAACCTGGGAACCTGCTGCTTAATCACTTAGGAAGTCTCCAGGGGTAGGTGTAGCACACGCCTCTCAGAGTTTTGCCATCCAAGGAGTGAGGGGCCTGGTCAGTGCTGTTCCCAGGGGCATATGTTCCTCAGCACATTCAGCCAGCACCAGCAAAGGGACCTTCAGAGCTGGCCCTTGGTGACTGAGGCGAGTACACGGAATCAGGCATTTGGGAGTGAAGAGAAGGAGCACCGGGAGTGTCTGCTACAGATTGGAGACTGGAAGGTCAACTCGGTGTTCCTCAAGGGGACAGGCGCTCCCTTCTCTGGATCTCACTTTTAACATCGATACACAAAGGTCGATTCTGTGAGGGTCACAGACTGGGGACCCCCATGGCCAAATGAGGACCTGTGTGAACTCTGGTTGGCCTGCTTTTTCACTGCCATCTAGAAGATTCCAATTCACAGTGACTCTGTAAGACCGAGCAGAACTGCCCCTGTGGGTTTTCGAGGCTGAAATTCTATATGGACTAGAAAGTCTCATCTCCGCACAGCCCCCCATACTATCCCCCACCCCCCGCTCCCCCAGTGTGACTGGTGGTTTCAAATTACTGACCTTCTAGTTAGCTGCCCAACACATAACCCACTGTGCCATCAAGGCTCTTTGGCCTACCTGGCTTCTATCCAATGTTATTGAATCGCTTTTGAAAAAATCAGGAGGTTTTTCAGAAAACAGGAATTTTGACTTTCTCTAGAAAAATCGATCTGGCATCACTGGAACCTAAACTAGAGGATCCACAATTCCACGTGGCTCTGGGAATCTCAACATTTCTTCCTCCTGCTCAAAGTAAAATGGTTTAAGGGGACCTTTCACAGCTGGTGGGCTGGTCTCCTTTCTAGAAAGTTGCCTCTGTAAAGAAAATGCATCTTTCTTCCCTTTTACCTAGTTGGGGGTGGTGAGGGTAGCAGGAGCCATTGGGTTAAGAAAAAACAGTCCAGGTAGCTTCAGTCTGCCCTGCCAGGGCTTTAGAGTCCAAGCCTTTTTTGCTCCAGCTGACTGGCCTGCTGTTTCCAGGGCAGACCCACCATCTGTTCCCAGATGCAGGGAGGGAGTTGACTTTCCTTCATCACACCTGCCCCAAACTCAGGCCCAGAACTACTGTCTGAACACAGAACAACTTTTGTCTGTGGCCAAATGTGGGACCCCAAATTTCTTCCCTCTTTCCTGATACTCCTTCAGTGACTTGATGACCTGGGCCAGGCTGAGATGAATTAGCTTGCTCCTCACAGCTGGCTGCTGGGTTCCAGTCAACTCCCAGAGGCCACTGGCTGTGCCCATCAGTAGAAGTGGGAGTTGAGAACCCTCAGATCTTGGCTGAGCAGCTCTGTCAGTCTGTAGCTGTTGACTGTAGCTGGTTCTGACAGCCAGTCTAGCTGGTGCTTTAAGTCATTTCAGTCGCTCCACCTCAGCTGTGATTAATCTAGTCTCTGTAGCCTCAGAGGGAGGGGAAAACAAAACACCTCAATGACTTTGAATCAGAGTGGGTTATCCTTTTTTAAAAGGCAGAAAGTCTGAATTGGAGGATATTTTGGGGGGTCTCTTTTATGCATTTCACATTTATGAAATAAGAACTAACAGTATTTGTTCCAGTAAGTGGATCAGAACCACCTAAGGGCCCACTCCTCCCACCAGCCACGCCTCACTAAGAATAGAGGTCCATCACTTGTCTGGCATTTTGTGGTACTGTGGTGACTTTTGTTTTGTGTGATACTGCGAGCTATGTGATTGGCATTTCATATACCAGCAGGGTCACCCAAAGAGCTTCCAGACAAAGAACAGACAATGAAGAAGGAATTGGCTGCCCGCATGGGAAGAATGAGCCATTGAAAACCCTATGGATAGCAGCAACACTGTCAGTTACTAGACCCCCCATGAACAACAGAAGAACATTGTCAGAACGTGTGCCAGAAGATGAGCTCTTCAACTTGGAAAGTACTCAAAATACGGCTGAGGAAGAGGAAGAGCTGACTTTTCATAGGCAAGTCGACCATAATGATGCAAATCGAGTATAGCCATCAGGACCTTCATTTGCTGATGGGGCACAACTCAAAATGAGGAGAAACAGTTCATATCGTCATTAATAATTGAAACTTGGGATGTATGAAATATGAATCTAGGGACATTGGAAGTCATTAAAAATGAAATGGAATACATAAAGATTGATATTGTAAGCATTAGTTAGCTGAAATGGACTGATATTGACCATTTTGAAACAGAAAATCTTATGGTTTACTCTGCTGGAAATGACACAATCAAGAGAAACAACATTGCATTCATCATCAAAAGGACATTTTCAGATCTATTTTAATGTACAATGCTATCTTTGATAGGATGCTATCTAGCCCCCTTCAAGGAGAACCAATCAATACAACTATTGTTCAAATTTATGCACCAACCACCCAAAGCTGGTGATGCAGAAATTGAATAATTCTACCACCATATTCAGTCCCAAATTTGTCAGACTTGCTATCAAAATGCTATTGGAATGCAAAAGTTGAAAACAAAGAGGAAAGATCAGTAGTTGAAAAATATGGTCTTGGTGATAGAAACCAAGCTGGAGATCGCATGACAGAGTTTGCAAGACCAATAAATTGCTGATAGCATATACTATATTTTCCAACTTCTGTTCTTTCCTCTTTGATTCCAACATTTGCACTCCAATCACCAATAATTAACAATTTATCTTGATTGTATGTTAGAATTTTGCATGATTAATGATTTCTTCAAACATGTGATCAACAACAAAAAAGGTGACCATAAATGTGGACTTCTCCAGATGGAATACACAGAATTTACATTGACTACACCTGTGGGAAGAGACAATAAAAGAAGCTCAATATCAGCAACTGAAACCAGTCCAGGGGCTGATTGTGGAACAGATCAGCAATTGTTCATATGTGAGCTCAAGTTGAAGTTCAAGAAAATGCAAACAAGTACACGAAAGTCAATATACAACCTTGATAATAACACACCAAATTTTGAGAACATCTCTGAATAAAGCACAGTGTCATTTTTAAAAAAAAAGGAAATAAAGAAAAGATACAAGTGCTTGTCAGAAGAGACTCTGAAACTTACTCTTAATCAGAGAGTAGCTAAGGCAAATGGAAGAAATCATGAAGTAAAGAGCTAAAAAGAAAATTTCAAAGGACAACTCGAGAATACAAAGTAAAATATTATCACAAAATGTGCAAAGGCCTAGAGTTAGAAAACCAAAACAGATTATATTCAGCATATCTTAAACTGAAAGAACTGAAGAAAAATGTCAAGTCTCGAAGTGCAATATTAAAATATTCTATGGGCAAAATATTGAATGATGAAGGAAACATCTGAGGAAGATGGAAACAATATGGAGTCACTGTATCAAAAAGAATAGACCAACATTCAACCATTTCAGGAGGTAACATATGAGCAAGAACCAATGGTCAGGAAAGAAGAAATTCAAGATGCATGGAAAGCACTAGCCCAAAACAAGATGCCAGGAATTGCTGGAATATCTAGTGAAATGTTTCCACAAGCTGATAAGGCACTGGCAGCACTCACTCATCTATGTCAGGAAATTTGGAATGCAGCTACTTGGCTAACGGACTGGAAGAGATCCATATGTGTATACATACCAAAGAAGGGAGACCAACAGAATGGTCAAATTATGTAACAGTATCATTGGCATCACATGTGAGTCAAATTGTACTGAAGCTAATACAACAACAGTTGCATTAATTCATTGACAGAAAGTTACCATATTCAGCATTCAAGAGCCATCGTGGCACAGTGGTTACAGGTTGGATTGCAAACCCCAAGGTCAGCAGTTCAAAACCACCAGTCACTCCATGGGAGAAAGGCAAGGTTTTCTACTCCCGTAATGAGTTACAGTCTCAGAAACTCACAGGGGCAGTTAGTTCTACCCTATACTATAGGGTCAGGATGAGTTGTCATCAACTACAAGGCAGTGTGTTTGGTTTCCCAGAGATTTAAGCCAGATTCAGAAGAGGATGTGGAACAAAGCATATCAGATATCAGATGGATCTTGCCTGAAAGCAGTGAATACCCAAAAGATGTTTACTTATGTTTTATTAACACCCAAGGTATCTGACTGTGTGGATCATAACAAAACATGGATAGTTTTGAGAAGGGAATTCCAGAACACTTTGTCTTGCTCATGTGAAACTTGTACATGGATTAAGAAGCAGCAGCACAAATAGAACAAGGGTAGATTGCATGGTTTAAGAATCAAGAAAGGTGTGCATCAAGGTTGCACCCACTTATTATACTTTTTCAATCTGTATGGTGAGCAAATAATCAGAGAAGCCAAATTATATGAAGAAGAACACAGAATCAGATTTGGAGGAAATTTTATTAACAACCTGCTATATGCAGACAACACTGTTTGGCTTGCTGACAAGGATGGGGGACTTGAAGCACTTGCTGGTGAAGATCAAGGATTGCAGCCTTCAATGTGGGATACAACTCAACACAAAGAAAACCAAAATCCTCACAACTGAACCAATAGGTAACATGATGATAAATCGAGAAAAATTTGAAGTTGTCAAGAATTTTGTCTTCTCTGGATCCACAAGCAATGCTCCTGGAAGCAGCAGTCAAGAGATGAAAAGATACATTGCACTGGGTAGATCTGCTGCATAAGACCTCTTTAGAATGTTGAAAAGTTAGGATGTAACTTTAAGCAGGAAGTGCACATGATCCAAAGCATGGTATTTTCATTTGCCTCATCTGCATGTGAAAAGCTTGCCATTGAGTGAAGAAGACCCAGGTAAACTGTATGAATTTGAACCATGGTACTGTCAATATTCTTTGCCAGTACCATGGACTGCCAAAAGAACAAACAAAATCTGTCTTGGAAGTACGGCCAGAATTCCCATTAGAAGTAAGGATGGGGAGATTTTGGACATGTTGTCAGTGGAGACCAGTCCCTGGAGAGGCATCATGCTTAGAAAAATGGAAGGGCTGTGAAAAAAGGTTGAAGGCCCTTGAAGAGCTGGATTGACACAGTGACTACAACAAGAGGACTGAGCATAGGAACACGGGTGGATGGAGGAGGAGCTGTTATTGTTAATATTCTGCTGTGAATAGGTTTTCCATGGACCAGAACCAACTGGATGGCAAACTAACAACAACAACAGGGAGAGACATTAAAAAAGCGTGATTCAAAGCAACCCTGGAGGACAGTGTAGAACTGGCACCCGTGAGTTTCCCGAGAGTGTAACTTTTCACAGGAGGGGAAAGCCTGTTTAACCTACTACTTGGAAGCCCAGCCCATCACCAGGGCTCCACAAGGATAGAGAGAAGCACTGTTAGGGCTGGATATGGCAGAGGCTGTATACTGGTACATATGAGGGCTGGAGGTACAGGGAATCCAGGGTGGACGATACCTTCAGGACCAAGGGTGTGAGGGACGATGCTGGGAGAGAGGAGGGTGAGTGGGTTGGAAAGGGGGAACTGATTACAAGGATCCACATGTGACCTCTTCCCTGGGAGAGGGACAGCAGAGAACCGGGGAAGGGAGACTCCGGATAGGGCAAGATATGACAAAATAACGATGTATAAATTACCAAGGGCACATGAGGGAGTGAGGAATGGGAGGGAGGGGAAAAGAAAAAAGAGGACCTGATGCAAAGGGCTTAAGTGGAGAGCAAATGCTTTGAGAATGATTGGGGTAGGGAATGTATGGATGTGCTTTATACAATTGATGTATGTATATGTAAGAACTGTGATAAGAGTTGTATGAGCCCCTAATAAATTGTTTAAAAAATGATCCTCAATTCTATCTGAATCCTTGCCAGAGCTGCAAGTTGCCTTAATAAACACGAGCAAAAAAAGTACCTCTGGCAGCAGACCGCTCAGGTTCAAATCCAGGCTCTCTAACGTATTGACTATGTGACCTTGTGCAAACCTGGACCTCTCTGTGCTTCCAAAGACTCACTTTCCAAAAGGGAAGTCATAAGCCAACTTTTCTTATTCCTCACTGGGTTGCTTTGAAGATGAAATGAGACATCTGTCTAAAATTGCTTCTGACCATCCCTTGGTTCTCAGAGCTCCACAAATGCTATGGATTATTGTTATAAGATTATGAATGATTTTTTCCATGGTAGTGCAAAGATTAACATCAGTGCTACTTCTCTCTGACAAAATATAAATCCAAATTTCTAAATAGTAGGGTCTCAACGGATGCGCTGTTAACAGCATCTTGTTTTTCTCCGATCACTTGTCACAGTAAATCTGATAAGAAATGCTTGGCTAGGGCCTGCAGCCAAGCCCCTCACTAGCAGCGTGCAGAACCTTAGGTTGTTGGCAGGCCAAGGGGCATCACAATGGCAAGAGGACACTCCACAAAGGGCCCCTGCTTCCTCCCCCACACCCCCCTTCCCCACGTTCAGGGTGAAACGTCAAAATACAATTTTTTTGTCACCTGGTGAAATAATGAGCACCCATTCCCGTTGCCTTGGTATCATCAGAGCGCAACAGCCACGTGGGGTAATCACTGTTTCCGTGTTAAAGCTGCTCAGTTCAAACATTTTCTCAGGCCCTGGCGAAATGAAACCCGTGCTTTCTGCCTAGGTGGAGTTTGAGGCGATTCAGCCCATTTGCTTCTGCTGAAGAGGCTACCTCAGAAAAACAGGAAATAAAAACATAGAGGGTGCCATTGACATTAGGTTTCTCGTTTTCTTCCTTTCTTCCCTACCTTCCTTTTTTCTTCTTGCCCTTCTCTTCCTCTTTTCTTCCTTACCTCCCTTTGCTCCCGTCTTCCTGTCTGTTTAAAAAACAAGAGCAAATAGATGAATGCTTGTTTGACCCAAAAACTGGGCACCATAGCCTCGCCACATTGATATGCAAAAGGAGCCATCACAGGGAGCTCTGTAACTGGGACCTGGCCAAGTGGTGACCAGTAGCCTGGGACTTTGTAGCCTAATACGTTGCAGCGAATTGCTTACTAGTTCTCCTCTAGCTATAGTCTTTTTTTTTTTAACAATTTATTGGGGCTGATACAATTCTTTTCACAGTTCATACATATACATACATCAATTGTATAAAGCACATCTGTACAGTCTTTGCCCTAATCATTTTTTTTTCTCTTTTCTTCTTTTACATTTTATTAGGGACTCAAACAACTCTTACCACAATCCATACATATACATACATCAATTGTATAAAGCACATCCATACATTCCCTGCCCCAATCATTCTCAAGGCATTTGCTCTCCACTTAAGCCCCTTGCATCAGGTCCTTTTTTTTTCTCCCCCTCCCTCCCCTTTCCCCTCTCCCTCATATGCCCTTGGTAATTTATACCTCGTTATTTTGTCATATCTTGCCCTATCCGGGGTCTCCCTTCCCCCCTTCTCTGCTGTCCCTCTCCCAGGGAAGAGGTCACATGTGGCTCCTTGTAATCAGTTCCCCCTTTCCAACCCACTCACCCTCCACTCTCCCAGCATCGTCCCTCACGCCCTTGGTCCTGAAGGTATCATCCACCCTGGATTCCCTGTACCTCCAGCCCTCATATGTACCAGTGTACAACCTCTGTCCTATCCAGCCCTGCAAGGTAGAATTCGGATCATGGTAGTTGGGGGGAGGAAGCATCCAGGATCTGGGGGAAAGCTGTGTTCTTCATCGATACTACCTCACACCCTAACTAACCCATCTCCTCTCCTAAGCCCCTCTATGAGGGGATCTCCATTGGTCGACACTTGGGCCTTGGGTCTCCACTCTGCACTTCCCCCTTCATTTAATATAATATATATATACACATACATATATACTTACACACATATATACACATACATACACACACTTATATCTTTTTTTTTTGCATGATGCCTTATATCTGGTCCCTTGGGCACCTCGTGATCGCACTGGCCGGTGTGCTTCTTCCATGTGGGCTTATTTGCTTCTGAGCGAGATGGCCGCTTGTTCACCTTCAAGCCTTTAAGACCCCAGACACTATCTCTTTTGATAGCTATAGTCTTTGTAACTCCTACCAATGACAGGGTGGAACTATGCCACCGAGGGAAGTAGACAGCATGCTAATAATATCACTAAGGTGCATGGCATCCTCGAAGAGGTGAGACCATTCAAGTAAGACCTGTAGAGCCCTAATGTAGGGATTGGTCGGTTTGGTCATCCTGGGTGAGTTAACTCAGAAACAGAAAGTGGAGTTTCAAGAGCACCGAGAAAGACGAGCCAGCAGTGGAGTGTGCTCTTTGGACCCAGGATCATTACTCTGAGCACCACCTCTGTCCAGGAGACAGAGATCCCTGACACTGGATGCACCAGGAGACAATGAAAAACAGTGGCAGATAAATAGCTCATGGAAGCAGAGGCAGCAGCACCAAGACCCCAGAACAGGGAGCTGACCAGCACACAGAATGAGAAAGCTGAGTGTCTTTGGGCCAAGGCTTCCAGACAAAGCGGGCTGCCTCAACGCACTTATCAGCAGAGCTGAAAGAACTTTGTACATGGTCCCAAGCAGAGCAGAGGTCAAGGAGCTGCAGGGCAGAGGCCAAGGACCAGAAAAAGTTCTGCCTCTGGGCACCACTGGGAAGAGACTGTCCTGACTGAAGAACTATATCCCCAGTCATTTCTGATCCTGAATTGTCACCTGCTAGGTCCCCAATTAACCCCAGAAACATAAGTATTGTTTGCGAGTTCTGTGTGGCCATTGCCACTTAAGGATTATCAAACCCAGCAGAGAAGAAGAGAGTGTCATGGTAGGGATGGTTGGTGTCAGAAACTGTGAAAAGAAACGAGGGTGGAGGCATTTTGATCTCTGTCTCATAGGAATCAGCCTTGGGCTGTTTATCTTGATTTTCCTCCATTGCCTTTTGTGAAGTTACAGGAGGGTCAAATGCCTCCACTATGCCATTTATACCCCTACATTGACAAGTCGTTGGATGAAGGTTAGTCTGGGGAAGGAGCAGACCTTGGATGAGCTCTCATCAGCTGAGGCAATCCTAAAAGGGGCCAGACAGCTGGGACCTTTTCTATCAGTGGCTCTCTCAGCAGCTGGGGAAATCAGTCTCTTCGCCCTGAGAGGAATCTGGGTGACACACTCATCTATGACAATACCCTGAAGAACAAGCTCCCACAAAAACCTGGCTGAGAACTCTCGCCTAGAAAACAGGAGTGCATGCCTAGCTAATAATAGCCATTTACTGAAGGCCCTATGATTGGAACTGTGCCTCATTTACAGATGGAAAACTAGAGGAAGGGATTTAAGGTGGCTAAGTTAATAAGTGACAGAGACAAGATTCAAACACAAGTTTGAAGCTGGTACTGTTAGCCTTTTTTCCAGGGCTGGGTTTTAGATGAGGCAAATGAGACACTTGTCAGGCACACAAGGTAAAGAGGCCTTCCCTCTCCTGTGTGACTTTCCCCATAAGTCTGAATCATGGGCCTGGTGTGTCTTATTTGCCTTCCTTGAGTCTCAGAACCTGGTCTAGTCTGATTTGCTATTTGAAGGAATAAGCCAGAATGCTCAAGTACTCGGAGTCAAGACCCATTCTCCACTGGAATTGTTCAGTGGGACTTACCAGCCTCTTCCTTCGTGTTTCACTTTTCTAGAAACCTCCATGGAGGACTAGCTCTCATGAAGAGAGCTTCAAAAAGCTCATGGCAAAATTCCATTATTTTTTCGTATCACTTTTCCACACGCTTTTGAAAGCTCCCTCCTCATCCCTTTCCACAGTCTTTCTCAAGGAAAGAGACTGTTGCTGGTTGATGTCAGATGCCCCTGAGTGTTTTCTACTCAGAATGCTCTGCACAAACTCTATCAACAAATGACGTAGAGTCAAACGTGCTGTGTGTCTTTAAGTTGATATTAGCTCATAGTGACCCTACAGGACAGAGTAGAACTGCCCCCCAAAGGTGTCCTAGGCTGAGATCGTTATGGGACCAGCTCGTCAGGTCTTTTCCCCTTTAGAGCCCATGAGTAGGTTCAAACTACCAGCCTTTTGTTTAGCCACCCAGTCCTTAGCCATTGTACCACCAGGGCTCTTTAAAACAGGGATTAGGTTGATTAATTGTATAATCTCCAGACACATTTGAAAGCTGCTTCCCAGAACACCCTTCCCCAGATTGTTGATTAAGACGGGCATTTGGGGACTCATTTCTTTCTCATTTGTGTAAGTGCACTCTATGAGAGGGGTTTCCCTTCATAGATAGGTGATCACATACTATTTTTCCAAATTGAACCACTCTTGGTGGTATATTGGGTTAAGAGTTGGGCTGCTGCTAATGGCAAAGTTAATGGTTCAAACCCACCAGCTACTCCTTGGGAGAAAGATGAGGGTTTTCTGCTCCCGTAAAGATGTGCAGTTCTGAAAATCAGCAGAGCCAGTCTATTGTGCCATATATGAGGTCAACCCCATGGCAGTGGATTTGGTTTTGGTTTGGGTCTGTGGGGGAAGTCCTTAAGTCATTCTTTAGTCACATGGAGGAGTCCCTGGGTGGTGCAGTTGGTTAACATACTGGGCTACTAACTCATAGGTTGGAGCTTCAAGCCCAGCCAGAAGTGTCTCTGAAGAAAGGCCTGGTGCTGCATTTCAAACAACAACAACAAAATCAGTTATAGAAAAAAAACAACAGAATGTCATTCTACTCTGGCCCAAAGGAGTCCCTATGAATCAGAGTTAACTTCATGGCAACTGGCATGGGTTTGGTCCATGGGAAAAAAGAACCCTTCATAATTGCCTCCATGCCCAATAGTTCCTTTCCTGTATCCCTAGACCACCCCAGCACCCTCAGCATCTTGCCTTATAATTGCCATGGGTCCGTCTCTCTTCCAAATGGGCCAGGCCGTGATGCAGCCGCTGCTGATACAGAGGGATTGTGCAGTCCCTGCATGATCTACAGTCCTCATGACATATATCTTGAATGAAGATTAAGTGATCCTCTCTAGAGCTTAGCTCAGGGGAATCCACTACCTCAGCTGGAACCGAAGTGGTGCCAGACCAATATCTGTTTTGAAAAGATAGAAGGGCATTCCTAATCTTTGTGGAGAAACAGAGGATTTAGTGAAATGTTTCTGCAGTTGAGGTTACAGATGATCTGTTGACATGGTCTAAAAGGTTGTAGGTGGTTTAATGTCTCTCGGTACCATCAATTTTGCATTTTGTCCTGACTTAGCAAATTGGTTGGGATTTCGGCTTACTGCCAAGGACCTTCAGAAAGAATGTGGTTGCAGGAGCAAGTTTAAGAAAGGAAGGAGCTTTGAAGCAGCCCTCACTGAGTGCCAATCCAAAGCTCTGTAACCCAGCACCTCAGAGGGCTTGATCTGGGATGGACTATGGCAGCATCACCATGAGCCACTTCCTCCAGTGGCCCTGACTGAAGGCTCAGAACCTGCCTCTGATTGGCAGCTGAGAGATACTAGGACCGTCACCTGCCACATCGCCTGTATTTCTCCTGGCAGTAAAAATCCCCAAAGTACACTATGTTCGGGCAATCTTTCCAGCCTATAAGCAGTTGTTGCTTATCTCTGTCAGCTTTTTGCAGGGGAACAATCAGGTTTTGAAATTTAAAGACTTGCATGTGTGTGACTCATGAGGTTAAGAGACAACGCATAACAACAATATTACCAGGTTTCCTTCCTCTTGAAGGATAGGTAAGCAACAAAAGGACCATTTCTCTTAAAACCTCTGATCGAGCGTGGCACACAACTCCTTCCACTTTTATTCTATTGGCCAAGCCCTTCGCTGGCAGGGCAGGGAAGTTTACTCTTTCCTTGGATGACTAGGAAGTGAGTGAAATTTTGTCATCTCATACAAAGGGAAAAGGGAAACATGCTCTATGATCAAATAAGTTTTAAAAAAAAGTCAAAATATTCATAGAATCTGCCGAGTGTGGCAAAAGCATGAGCACTCCCATTGTAGAAGAAACACTGCTCTCAGAAACCACACTGTGCCTGGCAAGGGAGGCTGGAAGGATTTATGCTTGCTCACTTTGGCCAAGTCATTAAGCATGGCTGATCAGTAGAAAAGGAAATCGGGTTTGGTGCGGGGATGTGTCATTGGATATGCAGGCGATTCTCCTTGAGATGTATTGGCCCACAACTTTGGACTCACATACAGCAGTGACCATGAAGATGGCATCGGACCTGGCAACATTTCATTTTTGTATATAGAAAGTTGACACAAGCATCTCCTGGTGGTGTAGTGGGTTACACATTGTGTCCCTAACCTTAAACTCAGCAGTTCGAAAACAGCAGCACTCAGTGAGGGAAAGATGAGGCTTTCTACTCCTGTCAAGAGTTACAGGCTCAGAAACCCATGGGGGCAATTCTACCCTGTCCTACAAGGTCGCTATGCATCAGCAGTGACTCGATGGCAGGGAGATTAAGTTGATATTACCTGTTTTAGAAAACGGTTCTGGTTATTCAATTAAGTAAGGCAGGTGCAGCCCTGTCACACAGGGTTTGTTTAGATAGCACAATAGTGTCCACTCACTCATTAGCTCAGTGTGTCTGGAAACCCAATGTGTATTTCCACATGGGACAAGTCAGGTTGAAGACACTGGGGATTCGTGCTTTGTTGAGCAAGCCCTGGAATTGCAAGAGTTCTAAAAAGAGGTCAAAGTTCCTGTTTTTATAGCTCTCTCTCACACACACAGACACACACACACACACACACACGGAGAAAGTGGTGAACTTCACAGAACGTAGTGGGGACTTCACAGAAAGGGGGGTTAATAGCTGTGAACAGGGTTGGGATGGGTCTTGTTCTATCCATTTGAAAGTCTCTAGGCTAAACAGAAATGTCCTGGTGGTATAGTAGGTTCCGTGTTGGCCTGCTAACCACCAGGTCAGCAGTTCTGAATCCACCAGTTCCTCCATGGAAAAAAGATGAGGCTTTCTATTTGAGTAAAGAATTACAGTCTCAGAGACTCATTGGGGCATGTTTATTCTTCCCTATAGGGGCGCTGCCAGTCAGAATGAACTCAGTACAGTATGCAAATAAGAAGCTGTGCTAATACCATTCCAGAGAGACAGTGGTGTTCCAGGGACTTTGGTTTCGCCTGGCCCCTGACCCTGAGGAAACATGAGGTCTTCAGGTCCTCTCCTGCTGCTCTTCTTTACCATCCTCCCATATCCTCCTCTGCACTCCCAAGTGGTGGGCATGATTTATAAACACAGAAATCCACTTACTCCTTTGGAAAAGTGGTTTACTTCACCCAAAAATTCGGAGAACTGTGTCGTCTCCCTTTCAAAGTAAATTATACGATGAACATACAATATTGATTGCAGGCATGTGGATTCTTAATCCTCAAGTTCCCATGAAACCCTGCTTTCCATGGCAAATCAGCCCGCCATTTCAGCACACCAGTATTGCCAGGAGAAAGGAGCCTCAGCAGCCACCACTGCTCCACAGCCTGCTTTTCACGGTCACACGGGGATGTCAGAGTGCCCCACACCTCGTGCACTTGACTCAGTGCTTGCTTGCAGGGGTTGCATTTCGTTAGAGCTCAACAACTTCCGAGCATTGGCAAATTCCCTCAACCAAAGGTGGGCAGCGGCCTCAAAATGTCACCAGTCATTAACCACCAGCAGGGTTGCGTTATGCTCGTCAGTGCCGTCATGTGCAAGGGGAAAGACAATTCCCACAGGCTGCCCGCTGTGTTTGGGGAGGGAATGCCAAGTGGGGAAGCTGGGGGTCCTCACCCCAGCAGCCACAGTTCCTGGCTCCAGGCCCTGCCCCAGGCTGTGCCAGGACGAAGAGCCTGGACTCTCAGAGACTCCATAGCTCGATTTCCACTCAGGTTGTGTTGTGTTGATCATTCCTTCCCTAGGCTGCCACCCATCTGTCAGTTTGTCATCATGTTGTCATTTGTCTATAGCTTTGATTGCTGTAAGCGGTGTCACCAGCTACAATTATAACCAGAGCAAGCCACTCTGGACACGCTTCACCAGAGCATCCAAGCTAGGACACACTGGGAAGAAAGACCTGATGATGTACTACTGAAAATGAGTCCATGGAACCCTATGGATCAAAAGAGAATACCGTCCAAACAAGTACTGGAAGAGGAGCACCCTAGGTGGGAATACACTCACACTATTCAGTGGGAGGACTCCCTGGGTATTGTTTGACTAGCACCCAGGAGGTCGGCAGTTAAATCCCACCCAGAATCCAAGAGGTGCCTAAGGAAGGTAGGCCTGAAAATCTGCTTCCAAAAGGTCACAGCCTTAAAAACCCTATGGAACAGTTCTACTCTGAAATGTATGGGAGTCGCTATGAGTCAAAATGGACAGAAAAGCAGCTAATAACAACAACACTGTATAAAGAACAACACTGCAAGACCTTAGGACAAAATACAGAGCAGGCACAATAGCCTCGACCCCACAGGATAGGGCAAGTTATTTTCCTTTGTACCAGAGACCGGAACTGTACAACGGAATGAAACCCTGCCTGCTCTTGTGTCATCACCACAGTCGTTGGTCCATGTTGAGTCCATTGCTGTGGCCACTGTGGACATCCATCTTATCAAGGGTCTTCTTCCCTCTTGCTGCCCCTGTACTTTAACAAGCATTATGTCCTTTCTTAAGAACCAGTCTCTCCTGATAGCATGTCCAATGGATGTGAGATGAAGACTTG